>NC_054082.1:10431549-10747799 GCF_017562075.2 Anopheles merus | reverse complement strand
GAAACAGTGCTTGCATGGGAGAATGACCCACTCGTCCTTTCGTTTGCCGTAAATTGCTCCATCCAACATGCAAGAAGAAAGCAAACACTTCACATCTACCTCACATCCGCCGCTCTAAACAGTGCCGGACACTCGGGGCAGTGTTGGGCCGCGTCTGACGCAGGTGGTACGTGTAAGCAAGCCGCTGCCGGAAGTGGCCCACAACCTTTCAGACGAGGCCAACACACGACGGGGATGCCCCGTTAATCCCACTTCCTTCCGGAATGGTGCACGCAGGAAATCACCGGAAGCCGCGGGTCGTCCGCAGTGCCGTCGCGAGTGCGGCGCACCACGCTCCACTCCGCGCGCCCCACACCGGGGCGCGTGTGGGCACCGAATGTAGGTTAGTTCCTCACTTTGGCGCGGCATTTATTTACATATGATTAGTTCGACACGGCTCGAAGGTACCACTCACGGTGGGACGGCCATACCGCCGGACCACCTTCGGCGACCTTTGCCGCTCCAGCGTGTCGTCAGTTCGACACAGATTGTTAAGCCGTGTACAAGCGCGCCCGTGTGTGTGTGTGTATGTGTGTGTATGTGTGCATATAAACAAAAGCGAAAGAAAAACATGCCATGTTTTGTCGCTCTGCTGAACAGCTCTTCTGTAAAGCTAGCCCGACTTTTAAGACTCCCCCCCCTTCTTCTCGGAGAAGATGCATTTTGCGTAGGCGACTGTTTTGAGTGTAAACATGAAAAGACGACCACTCCCCACGAGCGCTGCTTGCCTCTCGGTGTATGAACCGTACTACTTTTGTCTCGGAAGGAAGAAAAAAGCATACCGCACACCGCACCACGATCCTACCACATTGCTATGCATGAGCAGGCTTTTCCGTGTGAACCGTAAACCGTCCTCCGTTCGCGGTACGGTGTAGCACGGTTTATCGGTTGAGTTGTTACGCTGCGAATTATGCACAAAACTGGCAAAAGCAAATCCATGCTTCATTTAAAGTCGCATCGGAACAGCACAACCGAGACGGATATCCCTTTCTCGAAAGCGAGCTAAAACGCAACCACTCGTACCGTACCGGGATACACGTTGAAGTATTTGCGGGCTTTAGTCTGCTAGCTTGCGATTATCAAAAGCCCCCGGGGGAAGGGGGCGCTATGGTTTTCATTTAATCGAATTTATTTACATATTTGAAGCACTCAACCCGTTCGTGTGCAAAAATCGAAAGCCCCGGTAGAGGGGAGAAAGTGGAAAGTGATCGGGAAAAACCGCATCGAAAGTATTTTAATGGTCGCTTACCACACTACCACTGGCGATCGATAAAGACCGTGGCAAACTTTAATGTGTGGCTAGAATTTATGCGATTTTCGTTTGTAACTTTCCGATAGTGAAGAGCTGCTGTTGTTTTTATTGCCACGGAAATAGTTTTTCAAACCCTTCGAGCGGAGTGGAATTCTTTGTTTTCTACCAACAACGCTTCAAATTTGATATGGGTTTACGACGATGCTAATGGGCTCATTCAAGCTATAGCTATGAGTTTTATTGACGTCTCAGTATAGATGTAGACAAAATTCAATTGGTGCTACGATAAAGCGCTAGCTGCCAGTCCATTGCACTGCAGCATGTAAGAAATGTCACCAAAATCTATTTAACAATCCATTACATTTGAAAATCGTTTCCCGGAACCGTGCCGTGCGTGCCGGTATTCCAAACACCCGCTAAACATATTTTCGTTGGCACTATGAATAATTTATGAAGCTTAACACGTGATGAAAAAAAGGCAATAAACGCCGCTCGTCACACATCTACCCGCTTCTACCTGGAAGCTTCGGCTGCAGCCACACTAATGAAACTGCTTTCCATTACGAGCTGCCACTGGCAACCTGACCACTGACCTCAAGCTCATACAGCATGGGCGGTGCATTCAATCATGGCGCACAATAAACGGCTCATACAGATGACATTTTTATACGCTTATCGTTCCTCCAGCCCTGCAACGCGGTTCTCCAAACCGAACCACGGCACCACACAGATCATTAGTGTTCGATGGTGGCGAGACCGAACCAAACACTAGCAATAACAGCAGCACCACAAACAACCAATCCCCAACCATGGAAAACGGTGGATTGTGTCATTGCTTACTACGGTGGCCGTATTTTTGTGACAGCCGACAACGCCCATCACGCCCTGTTGTCCGGGAGCTCATAAATTTACCCATCATCAACAGCTGAGTGTTCGAATGAATGGCTTCCATGGCTGCAGAACAGAGAGAGATAGAGAGAGAGAGAGAGAGAGAGAGAGAGAGAGAGAGAGCAAGATAGAAAGCAAAGGAAAAAAGCGTGGATGGGGCGTGCAATCTTCGATTGTTTCATCACAATGATTAATTGCTCGATCGTGACCATCGTGAAAACACACAGCTACACACAGTGCTCAAACCAAAATCGACACTTCCGACCACCCGGCGGCCAGTTCGTGAAATAAATGAGACGGTTAATTGGAGGACGCTCCCGGGCGGCTACAATCGGTTGCTGCAAATTATCATACCCCTTGCAGTGATGAATGCTAATGAGAGGACAGCCATAGCAATGAGCAAAAAGGGCTATTTTGATTCGTGCCCTTTACTGGTGGTGTGTTGGTAGCTGTGGTACACTTTTATTTGCTTGATTCATCCAAAAACAGATGCACTAATTGTAGAAATATTGTATAAAAATAAATATTTAAGCAATGTTAATCGACTTTTACACATATTTTGAGTGTAATCTCAACGCCATATAGCTCTAACCTCAAAAGGGCATATTTGCAATGGCTTACACAAGTCAACACACATACGCTTCAACCCCTGTGGGCCCTTCATAATCCTAATTAAAACACATAAATTATGCCTGTGACATCTCCCGTACAGTGTAAACCGAAGTAAACAGTGCCCCCTAAAGAAACTTCCTGAGCTTTCTACTGCCTTCCCAGCACATACACGAATGGATCGTACACACATCGTATCCAGCAAAAATAAAACCTCAAAACCCACCTGCTCAAAGTGATATTGATCCGACCGGCCAGAAAGTGTGCGTATGTGTGTGTATGTGGTGAAGTGGCAGCCTTTTCACACCACCTAACGACCAGTGTTTCGGACGCCTCCGAAAACAACTGCACCTTCGTTAGCGCAGACAAATGGTTCCCTAAATGGACGATCAAGCCGTCGCCTCTGCTGTCAAGCTAAAGGTAAACATTTCACCTTTCGCTCCTTTCGGTACTTTTCGACCCATTCAAGGACAGCTTCTTCGTCGGCAGAGAAAACTCTCCGCATACAAAAACCGTGCACACTGTGCAGGGAGGCCCAACCCAACGACACACTCTCGCTCCGCAACTGTAACTGGTCGTGGCCTCTTCCCATCCCGATCGAAGATGGTGTGATTGCGTTTGCGGCTATTAGTGTCCAATTTTCAGGAAATTTGCGTTTGTTTGCATACCCAGCATACGGTGCGGGGAAGGTATTCCTGGAGCTAGAAACATTAGCAGGACAGCTACGGCCAACGGTCCAAGGAACGGAAACTCCCCGACTAAGCGCAAAAGCGCTTCCAGATGCGCAAGGCTTATCCTCTTCGTTTAACTGGTGTCGGTAGTGAATGGGGTGAAGAGGGCTTTTGTGTCGGATTCTACGGATCCATTCGCTGCGAAAGCCCGTCAGCCAGGCCAGGAAACCACAACGTCGCACAAAGGAGGGTCAAGCAGCCTGCCACGCTCAAGAAATTAATCCTGTTTCATCAAATTAAATAAACTTTCCGCTCTTGGGACGCGACAAGCACAAAGGGGAATGAAAATGTAGGAAGAAAAAACCAATCTCCAATCCACTGGGTGGCTTTAACCTCGGCGGCACAGCAGCGCACGGAAGCGATTGTTCCACTTTTCTCGCGTTTGAATCTTTAATCGACCGCGAGCTGAAAGCCTCTTTTCATGAATTGCCCGGATATTGAGCGCAACAGCTTCGCCATTTGCTTGGCAGCCTTTGTTTTTTTTTGCAGTTAAATTCAAACGCTTTGTCAGCGATACGAACGCTTCCGTAGCGGACCAATGAAAATGGAGGGTTTTTCGTGTTATAAAACAAAAACTGAAACTGTATTCTATTTCTGGTGGCACGTTCGGCTGCCTCACCCCAAAACCGGATGTGGTCGTTGATGGGCTTGCCAATAAGTAGAATAATTTCGATGAAAGATAAACCCCAACCGTCTTGCAGTAGTTTTAATGAGCGAAACATGCTTCAAAGTGGTACCATATTGTTTTACTCCGGGGTTTCCTTTAAGCATTGGTTCAAACCGGACGGAAAACTTTGCAAAAGTCTAGCGCTGGCTGTCATTGTAAACTCGGAGTGAGAACGGTTTCAAGATTTCTGCAAGCGATTTCCGGTTGTGATTGTGGTTGGGTCTTTTTGCTTTGGCTAGGGGCGAAACATACCCGAAACTCGACCCAATCAGATAGTGAAAGACAAAACAATACAAACGACCGTTCAAAATTTAAGTGGTTTCATCGCACTTTTTGAAAGGACAAAACATTTAAAGGGAAACATGCATTTAACGCCTTAATACCACCGGAGGTGTGCAAATGAAAGCGCTTTAGATGAGCAGCACAATCAGGTTCGATAAGATTCAACCTCTTGATACTTCTTTTAAGTAAAGTTTGGCGTAAAAACAATCCAACTAAAAAATCTCATTTCTGTTGCCTTTACCATTCGTACACCAAGGGTCAAAGTTTGAAAAAGGAGCTTGAAAATGAATCGTTCTCTAAGTGTTTGTACATTTGGGAGGTACGTTGATTGTACTGTGGCCTATTCCCACTTACTTACTCCCACTCATCCCTATTGTCAGGAAAAACTGGCCATCCGTTTCGGGACAGCTCACTTAAGCATCGAACGGAAGCGACACTACCCGACAGGGCCCGAGCGGACGTGCCTCCGGGTGCAATAATTTCTTCGTCCTCTACGTGATTTCGATCCTGTGTGGCACTGGGAAATCCGAGGCTAGAGCGAAAGTACCCAATCCAAAGGGGTTTCGTCCTTGTTGGGTGGTGAAAGTGGTGCGATTCGTTGCCAAGAAAGGAAAGTGAACATAAAAATGAACATTTCGCTGTGCTTTCTGGCAATCGTTTTAGTTTTTGCAAACAGTAAACGAAAGTGAACCGGCCTGAAAGTGTAATCAAACTTTCGTCAGCGAGCAATTGGTACCACAAAAGGGGAGAGTTCCTGGAATAAATCTCTATTCTACCTATGATATATCTGCGAGAAAACTGAAACAAAAGAGAAAACAGTCAGTAGAGTAAAAAATAGCAAATACCTGGGAATACTTTGCATATGCGATTTACTCAATTTATCAGACAATCAATGAACCAAATTACAAACTGACACGTTGCATATGCTAGGATCGCAGTTGACAATAAAAACAGCGACATTTATTTACATCTACATGAAATTAAAATTGATTTCATTAATAAATCAATGCAACCGACAGAGTAACAATTAAATCCTCGCACTCACACGTGCAGCCAATTAGTGGAACCTATTATCGCTACATGCGCTTTTCATGCTGAACTTGATTTTCCATACTCGCAGTCAGTGCGGCAAGGCATACACATACAGGGCTGGGCTGTTTAAAATATAAGAACAAAAAAAAATATGGCTCGTTTGCCCACGCGCCCACCAATGCAGTCTGAAATAGATGTATGCAAATTAAATTTGTCCCACTCACCCTTTCATTACTCCTCCATCCAGCAACCCTTCTTCGTCCTCCTGCTCCCTTGCTTCCCCTGTTCGTGATAATCAGATTACACATTTCATCGTTCGGATTGTAATTGAGAACGAAAACGCACCCAAGAAAGTGCTGCAGAGCAGGCGGGAACGGAGCAAAACAGAACCTTTCCACCCCTTGCACTGGAGTTGCTTGCAGTGTCCCTGACCCGGAAATCGGAAATGTCTCTGTCAAAGGATTACACCATAGCGCGACACACATATACACTTCCCAACACGCCCCTTTTTTTCCCTCCCCCAGGATGTAGCAGGAGAAAGTGCGAACGACAGTGACAGTCACGTTACGCAGCGCTTGTTACCACTTACAAGGTAGCGTTTAAGCTGGACCAGCCGTCGTAAGTTGTTTGGGGTGGAGGTACCTACGAAACAAACAAACAAAAAAAGCGCAGAACACAGCAAACACATCCATCGGCGGGACCGCGAGGACCGCGAGGACCACAAAACAAAAAGCAACTGCCCTCATGCTCGGATCGTTCATGCTAATCATTCATCGATCGCGTGCTGCATGCAATGCTGCCGGCTCAGAGGCAAAACAAACATATTCACTTTCAGAGCCGAGCCGAACGGTTGAACGGAAATCCGGGACAAATCAACAAGCGGCAGCCTGGCCGGCGTACAGTATTCATCCATCCGCTGGTGACGATAATTAGTCAGAAACCGTACCGGTCACTGTAATTAGCAGTAATTATTGGCCACTTCTTTTCTAGCCCTCGGTACCGCTCATGCCACGCCGTTACGGTGTGGCAAGGTAGAGTACACCGCAGGAGGATTGCCGCATTGCCATTGACAAATTGGCAGGGTTTGGCATTGTTGTGCGCTGCCCCTTCTCCGGTACGGAATGGAATTGATAATAATATTCTAACGAACAAAAACCCCAACAAAACCCTCTGAACAGGTAACAACGACACGGAACTTCACGGGCGTGCCGGCTGGTTGGTGGAAAACTTTTCCATCAAGTAAAATTTGACTTTACGCCCCACGACGCTTCCGGGACGGTGTCCTATTTCGGCTATCGATCCGAACTTTTCCATCAGCCCCCCCGTATCCGCACAGCCACATACCGCCACATGCAGAGTTGTCCCGAAAAGTGATCACTTTTTACGACAAAAAACCGAGAAGTAACAGGGCAGGGTGGATAACGGGACAGGGCGAAATTGCAATCGATAGCGCGTATCGTGCATATCGTCGGTACGGTAGGATCAGTTCCGGCTGAGAATCGAATATTCTGCCAATAAAGCGTACACGGTGCACGTGTTTTGTTTGGCTGGCATTCGATTTCGATTCCCGACAAGAGGCCATCTGCCTCTTCCGTTCCGGTACGGTCGGTGGGGGAGCTGTATCGAAGGAAACACACCCATGGGAAAACGCCGGGATGGCCGAACCTATAATGACATTCAGCAGACCGAAAACGGGCACCGCCTGAACTGTTGGGCAATGATGAGATTGTACCAAATCGGGATGGTTTCTTTTTTTGTTTTTGTTTTTCGTTTTGCGCTTCCTTTGGTGCTCTTTTTGCTCGGCAGAGGAAGAAGATGCTGGCTCAATGCTGGGGTGGTGTGCATAAAACGAGAACGTTTTGTAATAAGAATTCGTTCACTGTCGAAGCAACAGTCAAAGTAACACGCTGGGGAAAGTGCAAGGCGTTAATACGTGCACGTGCTGCTGCTGGAACTGTCGCTAAATGTTGCATCAAATGGAAGTGACCAGGATAATGGAACTTGGAAAGTAGAGCCTAACTCAAACTTTTTTGTGAGCAAGAGTAGCCATGCAATACCAAGAAGAAAAAGGCCAAAAAAAACTTTCTTATCTCTACATGTGGTTTGAAATATAGTCATAGGATTAAAGTTTTACAAATTGCTTTATTTTTCTCATAAATAATAAAGGTTATTATAAATAAAAAACAAAATAAAAATGATCTAGGAAAAAAAAGTTGAACCTACACTACTCAAATAGATATTAAAACAGTTAAAAATGCTTTTTGAAATTTTCTTTCACTACTATCAAACTTCCAGCAACTCTTTATTCAATTGAGCCCCAAGTTTTCCCATAAAAAAAATCTATTATCCATTTTTGGCAATAGTTTAGCTCACTCTTTTTCTCTCTTTAAGACAAAACTTCTCCTTCAGCCACCCTTCAGCAGCTCGATCAATCCATGTATCAATCATCCACCATAAAAAGGATAAAGTTGTTCCAATACACACGGGCCGCCTTGTTTCAGCTCCCGAGAAGCATCGAGAAAATCATCATCCTCTGCTTTTGTTGAGCGTGTTTTCTTTCCCATCTCATCTTCCCCCGGGGACCAAACAGCCAGTTCATTAGTTGGACTGATCGACCGAAGCTTTTATTAACCGCCGATGATTAATGAGATTACACAGCCTGCGGGCTGTGTGCGGCACAATTATCAGCTTCCTAAAAACGGCCCGCTACAGATACAGCCGTGGCCGGCAGCCGTGGCAGCCTTCTCCCCAGAGAACGGCAGACGCAAACTTTCCCCTTCGTTAATACGTCACAACAAAGGAAAAACAATAAACACAGCGCACGATTACACTCGTCAGGAAATCAATGCGGCCGGTCTTACTGATGCTTAGTACGGTGGGCTTTTTTTCTTGCTCGCTGTCGCTGTTATTGTTGCACTTCTTTCTTGACGAACTTAATCCTAATCTTTCGGGTATTAGCAGGAAAGGAAAATGAATAAACAAACAGTCCCAGTCTCCTCTGTTCAACAAATCCACCGAATCGTGCAAACCATTTAGAGGCTTAGCAGTTTACTCCTTTTCCCCCGTGCCCAGCATGATATGGTAGATGGCAGATAAAGAAGAGGCCCAGAGAGAAAGTGTGAGGGAGAGGGAGGGGGGGGGGTTGGCTTTGAAGTGTATACGTGGCTCGAGTCATACCATTTATACCTTACAACATTTTGCTTCTTTTGTTACCGCCTGGCTCGTTATTATTTCCGGCCTTTCCTACTCAAAACATGCCACGGTATCATAAATTTCCCTTTTCAAGCAGCTCCACTTTGACTGGGACCTTTTTTTTGTTCCTTACGCCCAAAAAACCTTGTCTTGACCTTCCGTATCGCACTGTGTATGTGTCCGAAAGGAAACGAGAAAGAAAGGGAGAGAGAAAGCGAGACACAGAGACTCGTTGTGACTGGTTAGCTTACTTTTGATTTTTCTTTTCACACCCCGCGTTGGTTCCATTTGTTCGCTTGCATATACTGTGCTTATTTTTTGTGTGCCTTTTTCTCTTTCCCTTACGCCCCTTGAATTACACGCTTCGTCGTGGATGGGTTTCTTTCCGCTTGGTAATCATATTAAATGAAATAATAAATTAAGATAAGTTGCAGCCGACAGGTTACCTTGAGCGATCATCCCGCCTTCCTTGCGACCTGATTTTCTTCCCAGAAATAATGTGCTCGCTTCCTCTTTAACGCGCAAACTTTCCCTGTTGCAAAAAGAGATTACAAAATGGAAGCCAAATTGTGGCGAGCTGCATTGAAATTGAAATGAAGGTTTGGCCTTTTTTCCCTGGACTTATTTGTGCTTTAAACTCACTTATTATCTCACCTTACACAGGTTGTGTTAAAAACGTAAGCGAATAAAAACTTTCAAAAACACTGAAGCTATCCGGCTTTGGCATAAAATAAAAGTATTTGGCACGTTTCCCTCCAACTTCAGTCTCCTCCAACCGAAAGCCGAGAAGTTTCACCGAGCTAGCTTAAGCAACAACAGCTCAACTATAAACTTTTGCTACACGTCTTCATATTTCTCCGGCTGCTCCGTCAAATTTCGGGCGACGGATTTACCTCCCCAAAAGGACCAAACATCGCGTGAACAATACCTGGCTGGCTTGTGTTACGCGAGAGCAGTAGGTTTAGCAGCGCCGAAAACACGACGATGAACACGTCAAAGCTTCCGGAGAAGTGTAACCGCGTATACGGGGCCAAGTTCACGCCAAGTTCCGCTCCCACGATAATGCTGTGGCCGAGGCTACGAGCGAACAAAACAAAAGCGAAAAATCCGACAGCTGTCTGATGTTTTCCTATAATTTATGGACTAGAAAATTCATTCCCCCATAGGACAGGAACTGGCACCGTCGGTGTCTGGGGCCGCCGAATCGTCCGCACCTATCTGCTTCGGCGATGCTTGGGCGCACATTTTCGCGTAAAGTCACCACCAACCCGGTGAAGGCATTTCCGTCCAGGTGCTGCTTACAAATGCCGCTAAACCCGTGGTGTGAAAGTGAGTTTAAATGCACGGTTGGACCATGGTTGGAGGTCCGGCCGGAAGTTGCTCGGGGACGATTTGCTTCGGTAGAAATAACTTATTTAATGGACCGTGTTGCGATAGAAACAGCAGGATTTTTGTAGGTGCTGTACGCGAGTGGAAGTGCCACTGTCAGTTAGCGGTGCATTAATTACGTTTCTTGAAAGTCAGTTTAGCGTGGAAAAAGACATCCCGGGGAGAGAAAGCGTGATGTATTTTTAAGCTCCAGTATGACTCGTTTGAGCTTTGTGACACGTGCTCAGACCAATAATGGCGTTTTGCATTCAAATGACCGATAGTACATAAAGTAGTAAAAATTGTTTCATTTCCATGCTTTCTTTTCACAAAGATTACGTTTTCAAGCATAACTTCACTTCTCTCCCACGGCCAAACAAAAGACAAATCTGAAGCACATTTATTTCACACCGTCCGAGCTAAGCGAGTGCTCCAGCTGCCGAAAGCATTCAGCCAAACCAAAACCAGCACCGCTTTTCCGCCACGGGTAATAGAAATCATTTATTGTCCTACTTAAAAATTGTTCACCGAACCGGAAGCGGATGGTGACAATAAAAGCAAGCGCAGTTAAAATGCCACCATTCCTTGGACGGTACGAACAAAAGACCACGCACGAATGCAAATCTTCGTGGAACGATCAGCATTATAAATTTATTGGTCACGGCACTGTCAGCTTTGTGCGCTGCTGTGTCGCTGTTAGCATTGTTGCCACGTCGACGCGTCCGGTGCACTCCACTTACTTAGCGGAGGGTATTTTGGCGTCCAACAACGTTGAATGTTTTCGTTTACTCCCTGGGTGTCTAATGATTTTATCAAGATCATGAAACATTCTTTGAGCAGGTCGACGATGTCCTAGCGATTAAGGGCCAAATTTCCAAAACGATTAGACATGATAAATGAGCTAGGTGGTTGGGTTGAAAACATAGATAGTAGGGTCGCTTCAGCTGGAGCTGGTGGAGTATAATTACAACCACCAAGGAAAGTACAACTCAAATTGTTGTTGTCCTGGCTCTAGAAATACAAGTGATACGTTTCGCTCCTTACCGTTGATTGCAGAAGATAGTTAGAGCTGCTGCAGCCAAGCACAAAACAATCGTTGCAATCCTAATGTGCAAACGATGGTTAACCGAAGGCAACCCAACATCCCCTTGAGCTCGTGAATATTTTAGCGTGTAAGTCTGCAGAAAACTAACCTTCCAGGGACATTAAATATAGACTGTGAGTTTTGTCAAGGCATACCACGTTGGATAGTTTTAATTTTAATTGCTAACTTAACGAAAAGCACAAACGTACCCATTTACTGCATACCGACTAAGCATAATATTGAATTATGTCCATTTAAAAACTTTAAAATTGATGAAAATGGCATAATGAAACTAAATTCCTTTTTACCACTCCAAACAATCTAACAAAATAACCTGCAGTTTATCATCACAAGATCCGCAATTTTTATTACGCTTCTAGTGTAATGGTATTTGCTGCCCAGTAGTCGGCAACACTAATGCAATGCTGGCTGCACTCGAATCATAATTCTCCCAACGATCGCGAATGCCCGCTCCGGCTGTCATAAACCAGTTTAACGTCTTTATTTTCCCACTGACGCTCCTTCATTGCACTGCATTCGCATTCGCGACGGGGTAAGTTATGGGGTAAGCTCCAGCTCAAAACGTCACAAGCGTGCAGTTCCGCCGGGCACGAATGTTTCGCTTCATTGGACCATACTTTGTGTATGGTGCCTGGATCACAAAGTTTAATAACGATACCCGCGATGGTCATATGAGTGTGCAGGTTGCAGCATCTCCTGCCCGGCGAGTTGGTGCGTTTTTTACTACACATTTACTATCCGTCTATGAGCAGCTGGTTGGCGGTGGTTTTTATTTGGTCCAGCAGCAAAACATTATATTGCAAGTCGTTTATAGCTATTGAAGGGTTTGGCGATGAAGTCACCAAATGGTCAACTTGAGTAGAATTGTATAAAATACAATGATGATTATTATTTGAAGCGTCTCTTAAAAGGAGACATAGCGTCGTTTGGATATACTCTGTGGCTCCGCAAATTTCATTTACTTTGTATCAACAATTATACACACAAAATGTGACCTAGATTGATTGTTACACAACTGCTCTGTTTAAACGCTTCATTAGCCTCTCACCCATCTCGTCCTGCTTGATTTTATGAATTTAATTCAATCAACCAAATTAATGCGAGATGAAACCCACCAAACCCCATTAGCGGTGCATGAAATCGTAAAGTCCAAACATCACCTTGCTGCTTGCATTTTCCTGCATACAGACCCGCGAACCTCTGCGATGTCTGTTTTGCAACACCCAGCGCAACGGATGGTTGCGATGGGTTTTCAACGGACATCGTCAGCATTTTGCTTCCTCCTCATCAGCACCATCATCACCATCCATCAGACAGTGCGGATGGGAAAGCGGAAGCGCTCTCTGTACCAAACCTCGCTAGTTTGCGGTGTTTATGGACCACACCGATGGATGGATCTGTTTAAATATGCAACGCCAGGTTCCGGCCAGGAGGTAACGATTCAACCGCAAGCAACACAGCATCCACCCTGTCCGTCCGGCGTCCGGCGTTCGTGGTAGTTGATGCCTGTTTTTCTGCCTTCCGGCTTACCTAACACTACCACCACCACCATCATCATCATCATCATCATTTCAACTTCTGGGTTACTGTGGTCGCAACATTACGGCTACACTTTTGACAACCGAAGACACATCACGTCCGACAGCACGTAACAGGGTGCACGCAGCACGGGCGTTGCTTGTTTACAGTGAAAACCACCCATCTCCAAACACACTGTCTCGGCGCGTGGTATGTGCTAATCGACATGCTTTCGGACATGGCGGATTTACTGACCCAATCACACCCCCAACGAGCAAACACAATCGCCTTGAGGGTACGGATGGATTCTCTGCTGCCCGAATGACATGATTTTATTTTCAATGAACGGTGTTCTGGGAAGCGCACGGGGAAAAGTTTCCCAACTACCCGTTCCGGTTCCGTCGGTCGGAACATAGCTTGGGTTCGCATCACAAACAAGCCAGTTCATCAGATCATGGTTTTGGCGTTATGGCTTGCACATTCAAGGGGCAGCGGGGAAAGAATGTAGAAGGGATGGAAATTACACTGGTGCTGTCCTTACCTTTAGGGCATCATGATCAACACAACTTGCCAACCGAAGGAATAACGGCCTTAAAACAACCCACATCTTGCTTGCCGGCTCCGCTTACTTGTGGTGTGAAGTTGCGCACTTTTTGTGCCTTGCCTGTCCGTAACCTTAGTACATTGAAGTTGCGAATTCGTTTCATAATTTATTTTGTGGCGTGAAAGTTTTCATGCTTTCGTGATTTGATTGTGCGTAAACTTTGGTCTTATCTTTTGGCTCCTTCACCGAGGAGTGGAAAAGGTGTATGGTTTTGCCTTTTTTCAAACAGGTTGATAACAAGCTTAAAACATTCAAAATCTGTAGGGTGACGTCACTTGAGAGGGTTGACAAGAATTAAAGAACTACAGTGTACAAGTTTGAGCAAAATATAGAAATGTTTTGAGACAACCTTTGAAAATGTTTGCTTTCTAGTCAATTTAACGTCTAAATTGATCAAACGTTGTGTTTTTTTTTCAACTTGTACCACAAGCAATTAAATTCACTTCACTCCTTCAATTTAACACATACCCCTTTCTTCAACTTTTTTTTCGCAGGAAAGTTATCCAACTCATCATCATTGAGGAGGGCAGCTACGAGAAGGATGTCCTGCTGTACGTCAACCTGGGCGAACCGCAACAAATCGGAGGTAAATGGCTCGTCGCTCGATCCCACTGCTCGGCATCGGTTTTTCGGTTCTTGACTCTCGCTCTCCCTGTCTCTCTCTCTCTCACTCTCTCCCTCTGTCTCTCTTGTTCTGCGTCTTTTTTTTTGTTAGTCCTGATCGTCTAACCGTTTGACTGGTTTCCCTCTTCTCGATTTCACTCGGTATCGCGAACCGAAATGCAACATTCGTTTTCCCCTTTACCTCTGTTTCTCACTCTGTCTCTGTTGTATCTTCTCTGTGTGAAATATGCTCTTCGTTTCTTCTGCTACTTCGGTGTATTGTTGTTACTCTTGTGTTGATCTTATCGGTACGTTAATATTGCTCGGTTCAGCTAGAACAGATACACGACGGCTAGTTAGAGTTTGAGAGGGTTTTGGAATCAAATTAGAGTTGTAGTCCCCCCGTTTGGCTCTTACTTCTCTCCGCTCTAAACATGCTCCTCGGTTGTTCGCTGCGGATCAGAATGTACTCGATTAGAAGGCATGGCACTTTGCTGCCTCATCAGAAATCACTCCACCAGGCGCCCTGAGGCACAGTCGAAACATATGCTTTGCATTTCATGCGTCCATTTCGGAAAAAACGTTTCAATTCGCCTTAGCAACACCGCATGCAATATGATTCGTTACCAGCCACAACTGGTGCAGTGAGCAAAACGGATCAATTCTTCCGGCACTGGCTCACGGAATTATTACAGCCATCTTCAAGCGAAGCCTTCCCGTCTAGGAAAGGATTTTCTCCACAAAAACTCAACGTCCCAAAGATGTGACGAGACCCAAAACCGCGCCCCAACAAAAGTCGCTACCCGTGCAAACATTCGTATGGTAAAATTTTGCGTTGCAAATGCCTTTCTCTTCGACTGACTTTGCCGGCTTGCTTGCTGATCTCATTCGAATGTTTGACATGGCATATCTCACACGCTGGCCGTGGATCGTTTTGCTATGAATACATTATCCCCAGCCCCACTTCCTCCTTCATCCCGTACCACCACAGCGCAAGTGGGTGAGCTTCGGTTGACAAGACATTGGACGTGCCCTGTACCAAACGGCCGTTGTGTACCTGTTTCGGCACTGGACAAACATCCCATGTCGTCCAAGGCGTTCTTGTTCGTTAGTCGACACAAAAGAAGCAACATCCCGTCCCTACTGCCAGTCTTACGAAACACACACTCACGGCTGGCGTACCCTCGCGTGGATAAGAGGACGACGTGCATGGAATGGTAATTTTTGCCCCTCCCATACCACCGTCGACCCAACACTCCCAGGCACCTCGCCGGGGAGTCAAATGGATCGCTTCGGTGTGACATACATGTGGAAAGCATAGCTCATCTCCTTTGGCCGCTCACCGCATGAAGACAACTTCATTAAACCCAGCACACCTGCCCACGGTGTGCTCGGGCTGGAAGGATCGGGATACTGCCTTGATTCTACGTCTTGATTGGATTGAACAATAGATTGAAAGATGTCCTTCCGTCACGGTGTTGGGTCATCAAATTCTATTGCCATGAAGCCCCCCACGAAAGCAGGTGCGTTTTGTGACCGTGAATTGCGTAGTAAAAGAAGCGCTCATATTATTGATCGATAGGACTCTTACTGTGACGGTTTCTTTATTGTATTTATTTACCAGAAAATAGATGAATCGAAATTATGGCAACAGGTTGCTAGTGAGCAATCCAGGCTATTTCTTTTTTTCTTATTAGAAAATGTTTCTCTCTAAGCAATAATAAAGATGAGCCATTTTTGCTAAATAAATTCCACCGCACTACAACTCGGTGCGGGAAATCAATCTTGTTTCCTTTTCCTGCGCGAGCAAACAATTGAGTTATTGTTCCGTTCAATTGTAAACAAAGCATGCTATTAATTTTACCCTTATCCATCCTCTTTCTCTCCTCACGTTAATTCACTGCAACCGTCCAACAGCACAGGGCCAGGGCGTTGTAAATAACTCTCAAAATTCAATCGACGCTCCCTCGCGAAGAGATAAACATCCCATAACTCTTCCACTATCAAATGTATAATCTTTGCTCGCTTTCTCTCACCCGGTGTTCGCCGGAGATTTCAAGCGGCGAAAAAAAAACTCCACATCCACCCTCTATCTCGCTTATTTCACCCTCGCGGATCCAGCGGAAAGGGAGGATTGTGAAAATAATCACTTCATAAAATTTTTTTAAACAATCTAAACAAACACCGTTGCCTTTGGTAGCACGGAGCTGCTAACGAGAGATTGTACCAATTTTCTCAATCTGATCGCTGACGATGTTGGCGAGGTTGGGTGGCAGTTGCTCGGTGCTCGGTGGGCGTTCGATGCACACATTCGATACAACAATGTGTTTATTTGGGTTTTTATCGATTCAAGTGATAGTTACGGGTGATAAATTTTAACTGCGAAGCAAACACTACGCAAGCATGTTTTGTGTTTCGATTTTTTCCCGTTTCTATGGTCTAGCCACGTACATTGTGGGCTCTGCTTCGGCATATAACTTTCTGAGATGGCTGGAAGTGATGGAGATGGAGCCAAACATGAGCAATGTTTATTTATGTTACATTTAAACAAAAATCTTCCACTCATGCTAACACAACGCTAAATCTCATCAACAAGCAACGTCAATTGTCGCACCCAGATTTGCGCTAAGCGTTCTTTTTAGAGCCGGAATCGAGTCATCGGCACATATCCGGGCTCCAGGCTCCAGGCTCCTGCTCAGGCTCAGCCTCAACAATAAGGACAGAAAACCAACATGGGCTCGCTCTGTTTACAAAAGCTTACAGCCGTTGTCAAACCCTACGGCTACGGCACAAAACGCCTGCCTTCTAAAGAGTACACCCTTCTGAACTGCCATTCTAGTAGGTAGCCCAGGTGAACGTTTGTTAGGTCTCATCCCCTTTTACCACCATGACCGTCTTCATCATCCACCGTGTTTGCCCTGTTGAGTGCTCGGAAAAATGCAGCAGCAGCTAGAATGATTCCTCGAGTTCTTGGTGTAGGTTAGATTACGCAGGGAGTACTTTGGCTCAACATTTGCGCTCTGCTCGTACCCGCTATTGCGCTCTACCATAGTTTTCCCCCATCATTAGTAGTTCGTTAGGCGCGTAGAAGTAGTTTCGAGTTTGTTGTTGGATTTTTTCGTTATTGTTGTTGTTGTTGCTGCTGTTTTGTTAGAGTTCAGCCTTCAACCTAGCAGAACATGTACATGTGCCAAGCCCGCTAGGACGACAGTCAATCTACTTCAAACGTAGTACCGATGCGAGTAGGCAATAATGTCCCGCGTAGTTGACTTTACTTTATAATATGTGTTTACGATAGAGTTCGTATGGCTTAACCGTTGTTTCGTTGTTTCGTAGTATACGTTGTTTATTAATGTTGATTTCGTATTATATGGTTTCCTCTCTTTCTCTTTCTTTTTCTTTTTCTTTCTTTTACATATGTACCAATGATATTCTACTAACGCTGCTCTGTTTGTACTGCTACCGTACTTAACTACCTCATGGACGTTACTTCTCTGATGGCCGCTATGCGGTTCTTTTAAATTCTATCGCTGCTAATAACATTCTCACTAATGATTGTCTCATTCAACTTTCAATCTGTTCTTTCAATACTTTATGCTTCACTTTGTATTACGCTTTTACTAATTAATAATATTTCGTTTGTTAAAACGATACATCCTTTTTCATTACTCTTAACATAAAACATCCACTGGCTGTTCTCGATGCTAATGATTGATCTTTGCACTTGCGCCGTCTTGTACTTACTTTACCTTAATTTCATTCTTTCTTGTTGTTTTGCTTACGGCTTTACCTCGGTACAATATCAAACTGATGCGATGCGATTATCACTTCAATTTGTGCACGTACTTTAATTTCTTTACCCAAAACTTGTACTGTATAATGATCGGCCACATGTCTACGGTAAACGCAACCATTCGACGACATCTGCATCTGAATCCGGCATCATCTTCTGTAACGCAACGCATGTACAAATGACTCCGGTGGTTGCTCAACAAATCCTTCCGAATGATTTTTTTCGACTTGGGAATGGGTTGGACATGCGAAAATCCTTTCCAACGAACAATTAAACACAACGTGCCCCACCCAAATCTTTACCAATCCACCACCGTAATGGTAATTCAATTGGTTTCGAACACGAACGCGAACCTAAACACCGAACGAATGCCGATAACGAACGATCAACGATGTTTGATGGGCGCCACCCAAACACCGAAAACAAAACCAAACATGACAAATCCACAAATTTGATGAAATTCGGATTCTATCGCTTACGTGTCGATGTTGTTGAATGCAAAACATTCAAACCAAAACAAAAACAAACAAACTGCAAATTCGAACACAAATGTGTACGCAAAACATATTGTCACTGTGCGCGCAATGTTGATGGATGGCGTGTTTTTTTGTAAGTAATACTGTCTTTCATTTGTTTTTTTTTTTCGTTACCTATTTGCCATTTATTTTTGAGCTTCTTCCGTACGGATGCACCGTTTCTGCACGAACGTTTATCGCTTCCTTGTTTGCCGCAAGCACCTGTTTTGAGGATGGCTTATATATCGAGCACCCGGTGGACCTAGGAGTCCAGCTCGAACACGAACCTTTACGTTCACAATGCACTGATTCCTTATCTTTGCAATGTTTTTTTTTTTTTCATTCTTTTTGAGCTTAATCATGATTATCATCGCTAGTTGCAGCTTAATGTTTAGCTTTGTGTAAGAAGCAGGATGACAAGCCAAAGCAAAGAAAAAACAAACTTTTTTAAAGTAAAGCAAAGGTTTCAAGTTCGGTTTATTTCATATAAAACGTTCAATTGTATAATAGTTCTATGGGATTGTCATACCGTGTTTAAAAGAGAAATTAAATTTTGAAATGCAATGCTACCATAAATGTATTCAAAAAATCAATTCATGTCTAATAGTTGGGCCGTTTCTCCAGAGTGAAAATAGTATTTAATCAATAGGTAAATTTTAATCAACTATTATAACATCTAAGCTCTTGAAGTACGGATTCAGTCTGATAATGGTTTACATATTATTTGGAGGACATTTTAGTTTAATGGAGACGCCTAGTTATTTTAAGACGCCTTAGTAAATGGAGACGCCCGGTCGTTTGATGACCTAAAATCAATAATACATGCACAGCCGCACTATTTTGCGCACTTTTCACCTCTCGTGGAATATCTTGCTTACTAAATCCATACTTTTAAAGTGCCTATTAGTTTTTAATTCCGAAACAAACGAATGTTAAAAGTCACCATCACAACCCAGGTAAATGACGTTCCTTCTCCTTTGATATTAAAACCCGACCGCACTATTGTTGTTTGCCGGCACGTTCCAAGCGTATCTCGTAGTAAATGTGCATTTAATGTAGCTTGTAATTTAACTTAGTAAATTTGGTTGGCTTACACTTTTAAGCAATCGGTTACAGCGTGAAGCTGGTAACGTTTATTAATTTATTCTGCTTACGTGTCTCATCAGCACCGCATCCGCTTAGCCACACCGCGCGTGTAAATAGTTTAAGGTGCCATGATTGGCTGTGGTTTGCTTTTTGTTGGTTTCCAGTTGTACGCTGCTTTGTGTTGTTTTTCGCTCATTTTGTACCGTTGTGCGGATTTGTTGGTTTTTGAAAATTTCTATTATTTAATTATTCATTTATTCAACATTTGTAAATACAAGAGTCACAAAAACTAACCACAAATGTTAGTAGCCGCTTCGAACCACCATAAACGGTCCCGTTGCATGGTACGCAACCGTGCCAGCCTTTGCATTTCATTTGGCCGCCCTAGCTCAATGCTTGAGCAATTTTAAAGAATCCGTTTTTTGCCCTCTTTAGATACGTTCCTTTTTGAGTTTGCATTTTTTTACATATTATCGCTTCTCTTCATTCTCCCCGCTGTCGTTGCAACAAATTGCTTTGCTTATCAGAAAAATCAACAAAAATCCACGCTGGCCGTTTTTCTGACACACAATTCTGAGCTTATCCAAAATCCCACATTCCACCAACTCGGCGTGTCTTGCTTTTTTTTCATCTCTGGTTGCCCATATACACATACCACCACACACGCACACAGAAAATGCATTTAAACCCCACGCAAACATGGTACAACAATTTTCTCCTTGCCTTCTGCCGTTCAACGGGGGGTTTCTAAAACATGTTGGTTCTGCACTGCTTGTCTGCCGCTTGCACCGCACGGGAAAAACCACAAAACATACAAAACTACAACCTCTAGCATGGCACCAAGGGGAGTTCCCCTCCACCCGATTGTATGTTTTGCATTGATACTCATTTGCAATGTACGACCGGTACGTCCTTTCTACGTCCGAGTGACAAGCAGAAGTTGTACCTTGTATGCAACCAACCTTACCACATTGAAAACATATATACACACACACATACACACACAAACACAGCCGCATTCTCCTCGTTCATTCCCATCACAACACCAACGGCACAAACGGCTCCAAAAACTCCAAACTCAGTTTGGGGACGAACATTTTAAAACAAAACCACTGCAACCTTCACGTTTTACGTTTCGCATACAACCACTGTCCCCGGGCGCTCTATTGCCACGTAACGGAGTTTTGCTATTCTTAGGCAAAGCGTATATGTCTAGCGAACAAGCAAACTGCAAGTACAATTTCCACCAACCCTATGCCCATCTCGTTGACAACCAGCCACGGCCACAGCAAGCAAATGCAAATGCTCCCGTGTTCTGTCCCGAACCAAACCCCCATTGTGTCCTTCGTACACTCTGTGCCAAAAGCAACCAATAACTGCGAAAAATACGCTCAAGCTATCGTTTCACTTTTCAGATCATTGTGCTCCTGTTTTTTTGTCTCCTAGATTATATACGTCTGTCCCATGTACCTTGCAAAGTTCATGCGTGAAATCATTTGTCTAAATTTCTGTTTTCTTTTTGTATGATGGTGATTGTACTTTCTGTTATTTTTTGAAAGTTTTATTGTTCCTTTTATAAATTGGTTTCATTCATTTATTTTGGCTTTGAATAAGGTGTTTTGATTTTGTTTTTATTCAAAATCCTTTTTTCCACATTTATTTTGTTTTGTTTTGTTTATTTGTTTACTTTCATAAGTTTTGTCAAAATTTTGTTTTATTTACTGTTGTTAGTTTTTATGTATATGTTTCCATTTTCTTTTAAACTTTAAACTACTTTTTCAGTCATCCTTTTGAAGAAGCAAAAAAAGTGATACCTTCGATTAGATTCTAATTCGTTTTCTTGTACTCCTATTGCTCCCCATCGATGGCGATTCGGCTTCGGACACGCACAGATGACCACGTAACAGGCATCATTGAGGCCGCGGAACGAAAAGCTCCCGAAGAGCTGACGGAAGAAGACAAAATGGCACTGCTCGGTCGGCCGAAGGCTGGTGATATTGTTAGGGCACAACTTAGGATAAAAGAAAGTAAAGAATTTAAGGTAAGTTCACTTATTATTTGGCGTTTATTATCTATTTTTATTTATTGAATCTTTTCGATGTTAATACTATAAGAGTATCGAATAATGGGAATCATAATGCAAGAGCAATTTTGCTTGCATCTTCAGTTGCATTGAGCAGTGACATCATTTGACTGTCAGTTCATTTCACGCTACACGCCTCGTTCAATTTGCTTGAAGGGTGCGAAATTAACTAATAGTACAGTCGTCTTTGGGTGATCAATTTTGAGTCGCTCAGCATCTTAATCAGTACATTTCAAATGTACGCTATCTTTGCGTCTGAGTAAGTCTTTGCCCTCTTGACAATTGTAGGTTAATGTTAAACAGTTTCACGAGCGGTAATAACTTCACCCTGAAATGAAGCAATCGCGGCTGCGATGACAGTGCTAAAAGATCCATTAATACAAACGGATAAAACTACAATCACTGGCAGATTGCTTGACACTCCGGGTGTCGGGATTGGCAGCCCTCGGTGCAGCATGCTGCACTGTCGATCACTATTTGCCAACCATCCCGCCTCCATCCTACGAATTTGCCCAATAAACTCCAGCGGAGTTACATTCAACGCAGCACACTGGCAGCAGCTCGAGCAGGGCAAAGCACAAACAAACAAACCATCAAATTCTCATCAGAGCCCTCCACTACGAATGGTCCTTCTTTATCGTCAACATCTTGCCACACACAGCCCCAAGTGGCAGACACTTTCCAGCGACTGTCAGCTTCGCGAACGGTCGATTGCCGTCATCCAGTAGTTGGAAAATGAATAGCCAAACTCGTGGCAGGGTACGGAGGCACCATCACCATGTCAGCAGCAGCATCATCATCCGGAACGCTGCCGGCAAGCCCGCGGCGGACCGTTCAACCGAAGTGACTTTGCAGGCGTCGAAAAAGTCAATAAAATATTTGAAATCTTTCCATCTACAGCGCAAAACCCTTGCCGAAGGGTCGATGTACTGCTGGGGATGATAATTTACTTGACCCGGGGGTGAGGATGCAGTTGGGCTGAGGACGCTGCAAAGGGGGTAGTGCTAGGAATATAGACGCCTCGCACTGTCTGCAGCCGCGAGCTGTCGTTAGTGGGATGTTGCCAACCACCGCACACCCTCAACCGTTAACGGGAACGGGTCACCCAACGCCCAAGATGACCTAATTTAAACGATGTTTTCCAATCGTGCCACTTAGGAGTGGTATGGGAAAGTGAACCACGTTCCACTTCACCTACCTCGCAGCCTGTTGAAAGGGAAAATCCAACTTACCAGCTTTGGTGCCGTATTTGTCGTGTCTGCTTTTGATCGTGCTTCAACAAAAAGAACCCGCCCTGATTTTACACCACCCAAAAGCAGCACGTTATTTCATTTGCAATCGTTTCGCTGAACAATGTTGATACCAGAAAAGCTCTTTAAAAACACAGCCTCAGAAGCCTCTCCTCGAAATCAATAATGGCAATAATGAAGTCCACGGACGGTTTTTCATGCGGTTGGCAGGCAGATTTTTTGTATTTACTCTCTCGCTCCTACACCATGGTTCATTTGGCAATTTCAATGCGGACAGTTCCACTCGAATTACAAAGGTTCTTTGCGATTGAGGTAAATAAAATGTGCTTTTTGCCTCGCTTGCACAGCAAAATTCGATTCCAACCAAAGGCCAACGAGCAAGCTACAAATACAAATGAAATCGGAAACAAGACGAGCGGTAAGCCAGCAAAACGGGCTAGTCATCCCATCGGGCTTGGATTTGGGCAAAAAAAGGGAAACCACAACCAGCCTGAACTGACCGTTGCAATGGATAAGTAATTTTACTGTCTGTGGTTATTCCGCTTCGTTCGGCGCTTCGTCGTAGCCGATGTCAGAGAATGTTCCCGTCAGCAGGAATTTTACTGCGGTTTTTCCCGACCAAAGCCCCTCCCCTCTCCCGAGCGCAAGTCTGTTCCGGAATGTGCGGAAGCATTACTGTGGGCATGGCAATCGAACGACGACAACGACAACGAAGAAAAAGATGATGACGATGATGATGATGATGAAGAGGACAGCTTTTGATCTGCACCGCTATGGGTGGTTCCTTGTATGGCGCTTTTCCGCTTCATTATGTGGAACGTTGTCTTTTCCAGGAGGAAGGAAGCGAACGCTCGAACCATGCAAGGAATGGCATCCGGGCGAACGCTTCCCACGGTCGTAAACTTTGATGCTGAAGGGAAAGCGCAGCTCTTTACGGGTCTTACCTTTCAGAGGGGTCTTTAAAATGATGGCACTGCAAATTGGATTAGAGGTATGGAAATGATATTTTTACAAGCGACGGCACGGCAGGTAGCTTGCCGCACGTTCCGAGGCAATGGAACGTCCTGATACGACGCAAATGGTGTTCAAATTAAAGTTTAAATAATATTCAAGGGGAAGCGTACAACAAACGGGAAACACCTGTCCCCGAATCGATCCATCATTCATTCGGATTAAGTAGATAATCCTCTTAATTAGTATGGAAATTCAAATGTCGTTTATAAATTAGTCAAAAGTTTTGCCTCCGTTTGCCATCAACGTTCCGTTCAGCGCTAGCTTTTGAGGGCAGCGTTGAGCGTTGAGCCACACACTGAAAGCTTTGCATTCATAAAATCTTCTGTAATTGGATTAATTCGTTCACAGGAAGATTTTTGTGTGACAGGAAGCCTTGCAGATTCGTTTGACCGTTTATTAGTAACACCAAATCTATCTGGCAAGTGTGTGCAGTCATTTCCTATCCAACCATCAATTCTTTTAAAGAACTTTCGAACTAACTTCACATTGAGTCTCCCTGTTTAAAAACAAAAATCACCACCACAGCGTGTTGACTTCCTGCACTCTCCACGCTCAAACCATCGGTCGTGCTGTCCATGAGGCAAAACCAGTGAAATTAACATACATCCATTTAAGTCGACCTCCAACCAAGCCCGTGCCGTAGCAATCGGTCATCGTCACGCAGTGTCCAAGTGAATCTGAAACAGTCCACTGTTTACGCGACCATGCTTCTGCGCCTCTGGTGCGTGCAAGTGTCGATGCGAGCGGTCCCCCGAAAACGCAACGGATACCGCAAATTAACATTCAACTCCTAAGCCGTCCATTTTCTCGCAACAAACCTGATTCGACCACTGCATGGGGAAGGTTTTGCTGGAGGAGAGTTTTTGGATGCAGGAGCGAGGTAGTGAAATAAAACATTTCATTGCTCATTAAAACTTTCCCGTTTTCCCAGTGCCGGTGGCTGGCATTCTGCCAGGTATTGTGGCATGGTGTGGCTAAGGTGAGAGGGAATGCGAGCTTTCGGATTATATTTGCACCGCGTGGTTGAGCTCCCAAGGTCAACGGTTACAGGTGGAAGCTACCCATTTTCCACCACCACAAGTGCTCGTTTGAAAGTTTAATTCAATGAAAAGCCATCCGGCTGACAGGAGAGGGAGTAGTGCAATCGAAATTATGCTTTGTAAAAGACGATGATACGTTTATTACACTTCCGAGACATGAAATTAGCATGCAATGTGTGTTTGGTAGGGGGGAAAACGTTGCTGAGCAAAAAGTAACACGAAAGGCAAAGTGAACTTCATTGTAATACTAATATTGCTGTAAAGCAACTTCCATCTGTCGCTGACTTCTTCTTTAACGGGGTTTCCACTACCTTCTGACTAATGTACTTTTCCTCGTTTTTCAGGTAAGCACCACCATTACTCACCTTCACACACTAATCTGCACGAATGTATGCTATGATCCTTTTTATCAGCGGAGCTTTGGGTGAGTCCACAACGTATCGTGCCGCATTACTTTTTTTTTTAGAAAACGTTACTCTTTTAGCTATATAAACGCTCGTACCAAAATGTTAAATTTCATCAAATTGTGCGCCCAAAAACGAAAAATTCTCAAACTTTAATCTTACGGGTCACTGGTCCCAATCAATGTGGTCCCATTGCTGGACAGCGGAAGGAGATACTGTCCCTAGGACAGCACCGGACAGAGGGAAACAGAATAAACCTCAACCTAACCTCAACCGAAAGGTTAGCTTTATGGTCATTTTCGCTCCCGCTTGTGCCATCCATCTCCGGCAACCCTCTCTCGAGGGATTCCCTGTGCCGTAGCTTCGATTTTATATGCTCATCCATCGGCTTCAATTTTGACCTTGTTCACAAGTGGGCCAGAAGAATGGAAAGATTGATATTGTTAAGTTGAGTATTTGTCTCTTTGTTTGCCTCGGTTACGATCTTCGGGTCGGAGCAGCCTTCAAGTCCCTGCATCAGATAATCCGGCCAAGCTTGATGGTTGCTGCCGAGAAAAAAAAACAAAACAATCTCCATACCTCGGTCGGCAAACTTCGACGGGTATTGCAGTATAAATCCCCATATTACCTTTTTTCTCTCTTCTTTCGGTAGTCGAATTTTTCGTCCACCTCGGTGCCCACACCGAAAGCAAAGCGCTCAACAACAACAAAATACGCACACCCTTTCCATTCACTTCTAGACCTTCGCCTTTCGGCAACCACTCGATAACAAAGTTATATTTATGGCAACGAATTCAATAAACCCTGATGGCTCGGCTGATGGCGTTTGTCGCTCATTTCTGTGTTTATGTTTCGCTCCCACTTTCTTTCGACACAATCTCGTAAGCCATTGGGCGTCCATTTGCCGTGCCTCTCTTGCGAACCGTGTCGTTGGCTTATCTTGTACCCTCGTTGGGATTCGTATCTGTATGGATCGAGACGTTTTGTCGTTTCTTTTAAAATGTGTTTCGAAAATTTCGACGCTAGGCGTTTGCGATGTTTGCATTGTGACACAAGCTAAGCCTTTTGCAAATATTTGTCCGCGATGTTTGACATGTTCCCGCTTTGTGTTGATTGCGTGTGGGGGAAAGAATATCTGCTTTTGAAGCATTAAACGCAGCAAAAAGACACACGAAATAACATTTCTCGTAAATAGTAGTTTTCAAATCTGCTCTAACGAAAACGAACTTTATGATACTTCCGTTTTCCCGTTCCCCAATGTTGCATCATTTAGCGTGATTCATTTCGCGTGGAAATATGGGCACATATTCCATCATACGATACCTGTAATGACATTAAAGCTTTATTGGCAATCTAATGGCGTACCGGTGTACGCCCCATGTACCGGTCCTATGTCGATAAGCGAATTCAAACAACGGCGCACGAGTGAACCGCTTGGCTACCTTGCTAGCAGTACACGGACGGCAGTAGCACCACAACCACGAAGACGTTTATTTTGTCAATGAAGCTTTTGAAAGGCTTACGCAAGGGCCTCACACTGTTGAGCTACCATACCTGTCACACACACACACACATACACAGTAAAACGCTGGCATGAAAATGGGAAACCTTTACTACGCGATGGGACATGCTTCCGGGTGCAATCTCCGTAAAACGACAATGTCACGGGGTTGGCTGTTGTGATAAATGCGAGAGCTTTATGATTTGTGCTTAACGGCGTAGACGACATATTTGTGTCGAGGTTTTTTGTTGTTGTTGTTCTCTCTCTCTCTCCTTTTGCGTTTGCTTTCTCAGGTTTGATTTGCCGAGTAAGGTTTTTATGGCGCCACAGGGAACGGATAGATGGATGGGTGCATCGAGCATTGAATGGTTGACGAATTTTCCATCCATTGAACGGATATGGCAGACGGGCAGAAGGGTACATGATTTATGAATTTTCACACTAGCCTAAGACGTCGATCAGTGTTTTTTTTTCGTTGGTGTGTAAGAAGGAAAACAAGATGTAAAATATATGGTCACTGATATTAAACAAAGTCTTATGGGCTCGTGCCTTACATGAAATTTAATATGGTCGTATAGCACTGTACTTGGAATTTAACATTTTGTTCACTTTGTGTACTTCTTTAAGCCGCAAAGCAAATGGCATCGGTCTCACGTGCTGTGCCTCATTTACATAACAAACAACGCACGTTTTCCCCCCGGTACGCTCGCCGGTTTATTTGCGTATCTTTCGCCACGCAAACAACAACCGTAATTGATCAATTGTGCGTAATTAAACGGACCATTTAGCGTCACCGGTGGCAGAATGGTTTCGTTTCATTTACGTTGTGGCCCCTTCGAACTGATACCTGTTAAACTTCCATCCTGGCACTGCCAGTTGGCCGTCAAACGTCCAGCTTTTTCGGTCGGTAAGCACTGCCAAAACCCGCACTCCAGTGCTGGTACTGCGCGATGCTACGATGTACGCGTACAGCCAACAAACACATCAACTTTTTACGATAGGAATGGGGATGTGGAAGGAGAGCAGATGTAGCGGCACGGTGATTTTCGCCAGCAAGCAAATCAAATGCCAAATTGTTGTACTATTGTTTTACGACACAATCGCCGAGCAACGGTTCGTCGCCTGCTGGCTCGGAATCGATGAACGAGAGGGCAAACGTTCCGAGGTGCGTGTGCGCCCAAATGTATGCTTTCCGCACGACGGACCGGTAACGGTGCCGAATTGCGCGGCCACACACAAAGCGCAAGTGAATAAACCATAGACCCAGCACGCTAAATGGCACCGTAAGCGAACTTTATCATGTACTTTCGGTTGTGTAGCATTGAATGAAAAAAAGTGGAAAAACAAATGTAAACGGTAGCTGCTAGGTGGGCTGAATGGGGACAGTGAGGTAACGGAAGGCCGGAACCGCAAACTACCGTGTATAGGAATAAAATTTAATTCAATTTCGGTATGCCGTTTCAACGTGGTGCTGTTCTACCGTTGCTAATAGAAACTGAAACGGCCACATGCACACACACATATATACACACACCGCCGTAGAGGCATAGAATTCGTTAACAATAGG
Organism: Anopheles merus; assembly: GCF_017562075.2. Taxonomy (NCBI): domain Eukaryota; kingdom Metazoa; phylum Arthropoda; class Insecta; order Diptera; family Culicidae; genus Anopheles; species Anopheles merus. Next base: position 10,719,656 of record NC_054082.1, on the reverse strand, counting down.
GAGCAAGAAATATTACTTTCATTCTAATGCCGATTGCAAATTTTCCCCCACCAAACAGTCGACCCAAGGTGTCTGAAGGGCGCTACAATGAATGGAAAGTCATTTCCCGTCAGCAAAATAGAATACTGACAAAGAACATCCCTCCACCAGTACGCTGTCTCGCTCCACGCCATTGATTTTGGCAAATTTATCGCGCTCTGCTGGTCTATTGGAAAGCGCGAGCGCACACCTGTTCTAGCGGTTCGACCTTTCTTGCCGCTTTTCCACCATTTGTCAAACGTTGCGCTCCCACGCTAGCGAATGACATACGTCATGTCCTTTATTCAGATAGCTTTCTCCCCCGCAACAATAGGCTTCTCTTCTTCCGGTGAGACACACACACACACACAATGGCCGCACAGTGAGTGAGCAGGGTTGGGACGATAGGACGGGATCTGGGAAATTAATTGTAATTTATTGCCCGTTCAAACAATCGCCAAACAACGCCGAACTTGCGAGCACAGGTGATGCTCATCACTTATAGCTGGCACTCGGTGGATTTCGGAGCAAAGGTCACTTCCTAGTGGGCTGCTGGCGCGGCCATTAACATATTGCTTGGGATTGTTGATTTACGAGCATGCCAGACGAACGCGAAACGCTGACAATGGAGACGCTGACACGACGAGACATTAGTAACCTCCCGATGCTTAAGGGAAGGCGGTTAAGCGAGCTTCTCTAATCTTTGCCGCCGTTTCGATGTGCAATAGATGAAATATGATGTGTGGCAATGCTTTCGCCAAATGTAAACAATAGAAGCTTACTATAATTACTACAAAAAAATCACAATTGCTTAAGCACACGCAAACGTAGCGTACTGGTAATGGATTAGGTTGTTTATTGCGATCATATGTCCATATGCATCGTACATTGCACCTTAATTGTGAAATTGTCTTCGCTTCGTAGCATTGCACTTTTATGTCGATTAGTAATTCCTGTTCATTTCCATGAAGTTTTATCAGTTTTCTTATTTTTTACTTCGGTTGCAAACAGTCTAATATTGACGGGATCATTGCAGCAGTAAGTAACCTAAAAGAGTAAGCAAAATATGGCCACAGTTGTTTGGCAAAGCGAAACCCTGACTCCAAATAGACATGTCATTCCGATCAGATATCAAACATTGACCGACGCGATAGGTCAGCACAGCTTGGCACAGCTTTACAGTTTCGCTGCGTTAAGCCAAATGCCTCCTTCCGCCTCCAGTATGGAGGCCGTTTTTGACATCCGGAGCGGCATCTGCATACGCTCGCTGACGGTGAACCGCAGCTTGCTCACCATCTGCACGATGCCAAACTTCACCTCCAGCAGCCCAAAGCGCATGCCGATGCAATTCCGCGGCCCATCGCCGAACGGCAGGAACGCGTGAGTGTGCCTTGCGTGCGTCGCGGCCAGTGCAAACCGATCCGGATCGAAGCGTTCCGGGTCGGGGTAGATGCTGGCATCGTGATGTATCGCGTAGATCGGTATCATCAGCATCGTGTCGGGCTCGAGCGTTACGTTCGCTCCCTCCACCTGGTACGGTTGAGTGGTGACGCGTATCAGCTGCGGAACTGGCGGATACATACGAAGTGTCTCTGCAAAAAAATGCACACACAGTGGTTAAATGAGAACGATACTCCAGTCGAGTTGGCTCTGAGTGCCATTCAGTCACTGCCGGGGCTGGCCACTATTTACCATTGATGACCTGATCGAGGTACGTCATCTCTTTCAGTGCGTCGTACGTTATCTTGCCGTCGTGGAGTTGAAGCTTTTCCAGCACCTCCGTCCGCACTCGCTGCTGAATGTCGGGATTGTTGGCCAACTCGAACAGTGCGAACGAGAGCGTTGTCGAGGACGTTTCGAACCCGGCGAAGAAGAACACGAACGCCTGCGCTGCCACCTCGTCGAGCGTCAGCTTTTGCAGTCCCTCCGTTGTTTCGTCCTCCACCGTACCTTTGTTCTTGAGCTGTATCAGCAGATTGAGAAAATCGGGCCGTTCGATCGAGTTCCGTTCCCGATCCGCCACCGTCTCGGTGACAAGCGGCATAAAGAATGACGTCACCTCGCCCGGTAGCACGGGTAGGCGCAATCGTTTCGCCAGCTTCTTAAACGAGATGAGCGCAAACACCAGCATATTTCGCCACGCGGGAGGTTTAAACACCTTGTCGCCGATCTCGAGCAGCTTGGAGCCTCCGTTTTTGAGCGAGTTGCACTGCAGTCCGAACGCGCACGAGCCTACCACGTCGCAGGTGAAGCACTGTGACAGCAGCTTCACATCCAACGGCTCATCCCGCTCGACGAACCGATTCACCGTGGCCAGAAACTCGTCACCGATCTCGCAAATCGTGTTGAACATCAGCTTAATCTTGCCGGACGTGAACGTGGGGCTGAGCTTGTTGCGCAGGTAGCGCCACCGCTCACCGTCCAGCGCAAACAGATGCCCGGACAGGGGGTCGTCCCGCTCGTTCACGTACAGGCCACGGTCGTGGAAGCTGCTAAAGTCTTTCACCAGTATGCGCTTCACCATGTCCAGCTCGGTTACGATCAGTATGGGCTTGAGCATAAAGTACAGCCCGACGAGCGGGGCCGACTGTGCTTTACCTTTGGCGTACGCTTCGTTCAGCACATCGTTGAAGTGAATCTCGGACCCAACGCCCTTCATGTTGCCCAGCGGGAAGGACGCTTCCAGCTGGGGTAGGTTCCGATTTGCCCAATGACGGTAGTGCTGCTTCAAGTAGATGTAAAGCAGGGTGAGCGCGGGGACCACCAGAAATAACACAACACTGACGTAACCCATGGCGCACAGATTGTTGCCTGGACGCGATGAAGTTTAGTAGCACAATACGATCTGCTCCCGACCGCCGGCAGGAACCAACTGAACGCTCCGATATTCTCTATTCAACGCAGAGCGTCGGAGAAACCATTAATGGGCATCAGCTTCAACCACACCAACACACAACCACATCCAACGCATTTATCTTTCAACGCTTCTGTACTGGTGCGAAGCTATCTAACACGCTGGTTGGGTCAAGTAGTTTCTTCCCCCACTGCTGATAAATTCAGAATCTCGTCCCCTAACAGCACACCAAACCACCCACAGCTACGTACGAATACATGTGTGTACGACATATATAACATAATGAAAAAAAAACGCGATTGCCACTGCGCAGATCGCTCGATATTTTTGGACACGCTTATCGCGGAACTAATTTTAATCTTTTGGCTCAATTTGAAACGAACGCTGCCACCGAGAAGACTTTGGTTTTATTTGAATTTTCGGCGACCACACCCAATTTCAGGTTTGCACGATACAACAACAACAATCGCTATATGATCCATTTGCTGCAAGTCATTGTTAGCACATCAGCTTGACGCGCGTCATGAGCTCTTGAAAGATGAATTGAACGTATATTCCTTTTGCTCACTATTGGTTCGTTTATATGTTCGTTTGTGCTTTACACACTTCCTAGAGAGCAGCTCCAATGCAATGCACGATACAACTGCATGCCTAAACATGTGCACAAGTTCAATAAAAACGCTCACAACCGCGCCGCATTTAACCAGATGCCCCCTTCCGCCTCCGGGAAGCCCGATCGCTTAGACATTCGCAGTGGCAGTGCGGTACGCTCGTTAACGGTCAGGCGCAGCTTGTGTAGAACCTGCACCAAACCAAACTTCACCTCCAGCAGCCCGAACCGCATGCCGATGCAATTCCGTGGCCCATCACCGAACGGCAGAAACGCGTGGCTGTGGCGCGCCTTGATCGCGTCCGCTGTAAACCGATCCGGATCGAAGCGGTACGGTTCGGGAAACAGGGCCGGATCGTGATGGTACGAATGGACCGGTATCAGCACCATCGTGCCCTTCTCTAGCGTAACATTTAGCGACGGCAGATGGTACGACTCGTTCGTCACTCGGAACAGATGAGGAACTGGTGTGTACAAGCGAAGCGTTTCTGTAATACAAGAAAAAGTTAGTGCGACGCGCTTCTCAATCGGTTCGAGGCGGTTGCTTACCATTGATGACCTGATCGAGGTACGTCATCTCCTTCAGTGCGTCGTACGTGATCTTGCCGTCGTGGAGCTGAAGCATTTCCAGCACCTCCGCCCGCACTCGCTCCTGAATGTCGGGATTGTTGGCCAACTCGAACAGTGCGAACGAGAGCGTTGTCGAGGACGTTTCGAACCCGGCGAAGAAGAACACGAACGCCTGCGCTGCCACCTCGTCGAGCGTCAGCTTTTGCAGTTCTTCTGTTTCTTCGTCCTCCACCGTACCTTTGTTTTTGAGCTGTATCAGCAGATTGAGAAAATCGGGACGTTCGATCGCATTTCGCTCCCTATGCTCCACCGTGGACTGTACCAGTGGTCTGAAGAACGCCGACACATCACCGGGCAGGGCGGGCAGTCGGAGGGCTCGCGAAAGCCGCGGAAAGATCCCGATCGCCACAGAGTACACCATACGCATTGGGCTTGCCCGGAACACCTTGTCGCCGATCTCGAGCAGCTTGGAGCCTCCGTTTTTGAGCGAGTTGCACTGCAGCCCAAAGGCGCACGAGCCTACCACGTCGCAGGTAAAGCACTGGCACAGTAACTTGATATCGATCGGGTCCCCGCAATCAATATACTTGTCGAAGGAAGCGAGCAGCTCGTCTCCAATTTCACGTATCGTAACAAACATTGATTTGATCTTGCCGGACGTGAACGTGGGGCTGAGCTTGTTGCGCAGGTAGCGCCACCGTTCGCCGCCGATCGAGAACAGATGCCCGGACAGGGGATCGTCCCGCTCGTTCACGTACATGCCGCGATCGTGGAACAGGTGAAAATCTTTCACCAGTATCTGCTTGGCGAGGTCGAGATCGGCCACGATCAGTATCGGGCTGATGAGAAAGTATACCCCGACTGCTGCCGATTTGCCCCGCACTCGCCCGTACGCTTCATCGAGCATGTCGATAAAGCCGCGCGTCGTTCCCACACCCTTCATGTCGCCGAGCGGAAAGGATGGGTCGAGTTCGGCAATGCCTCTGTCTCTCCAGTAGCGGTAGCGGCGCCATACGTAATAATAGAGTAGCGTTGCTACCACCACCACCAACAACAACCACACTGTCATTCTGCGCGAACACCGAAAACGTGACGAAAATGGCGATGCGTACTAAGCGACCGTTCAAACAAGACTAGTCACGCGAACGTTAAAAGCGAACGACAGCTAACGCGCGAGAATGTGACGAGTGCCCACCGTGAGCGAGGGAGAGCTTAGCTCAACACTGACCGACGCTCAATCTAACGGCGTCGCCGGGCATATGCGTTGTGGTTCTTTTTTACTATCAACAGCTACAACGTTTCGTGCGCAGAAGCATGCCGTTGTTTTAATAACCGTTTGCTGCTCACAATCATTATCTAACACGGGTATAGTCAACGAAAGTTAAGCCTTTATACCTTTATTCGTTCCATATTCCTTTTGCAATTTTAAAGTACGTCGGTAACGAACCTAAATTCGGAAAATATTGTTTGCATACCGCTCTGCCAGATCTAGCCACTGGCTGTAGCGGCTTGCAATCGGGTTCACCTCCATGGTGAGATCATGCCCTATGTTTAGCGTCGCATCGATCATCCCCGGACTGAGCGGTCTCCACAAGGTTCCCTGCAAGAGGGCGTCAGTTGCAGGAGTAGGAGTTCTATTTGGGAAACGCATAAACCAGCATTAATGACACAGCAACAAACAACCGGGAAAACAGCTTACCCATCTCTGGCAAAGTTGGTCCACAATCGCAACATACGTTGGCGCACCGTTGCAGCGTGGCTAGTGATCGGAAGCTCACCTCCGCCAAACTGTTTCGTATCGAACAGATAGCAAAGGTCGTCTCCATGAACTGCTCCCGGCAGCGGGATGCCAGCGAACTGTTTCACCAAGTTCAGGTCACCGTCGTACTTAAACTGGTACAGGTAGACGGGCGACCGGCTGGCGTGCCGTTTGGCCATTTCAAGCTGCGGGTACGCGAACTGAAGATCGGTAAGATACACGCTGAACTGAGCCAGCAGCGCCGGGCTTAACGGTTGACCCTGCCAGTAGTACTGCCGGAAGGCTTGGCTCACCGCGTTCGACGCGGCACTGCCCGCCGGAATGTTCCACACGAACGGTACGAGCAGGTGCGGATTGTTGTTGAACGTATCGAAGATGCCCGGATTGGTGACCATCTCAACGGCGCTAAACAGCAGCGCATCCATATCGGTAAAGCCCGCCATCAGCGGTACGGCCCGGTACGATCCACTCTCGATCAGTTCGATCGGCAGCCGATCGAGCGCAACTTGGCCCGGTGCATCGGCCGGTTCGACGACGGGACCGAACTCCAACGGTATCATCAGTTTATCCAGTGTGGGCAGATCGGGCTTGATCAGGTCACGGTACGGAACCTGACGCAGCGCCGACACCAGCGTGGCCGTGTCGGTTGTGTGAATGCCCAGTTCGGCTGCTATCCTTTCCGCCTGCTGGCGTGGGTTTGGCTGCAGCGACCAGGAGTTAAGGGCCGATCCGCTGTGGGTGATGGCACGCTCGAACAATCCCACCGCCAGCGGGGACAGCGTGAGGAAGTGTACCAACGCACCGCCAGCCGACTGGCCGAAGATGGTTACGCGGCCAGCATCGCCACCGAACGCACCGATGTTCCGCTGTACCCAGCGCAACGCCTCAACGCAATCCTTGATGGCCCAGTTGCCCGATGCACTCCGATCGCCCGTACCGAGGAATCCCAGCACACCGAGCCGATAGTTGAGCGTTACAATGACCACATTTTCCGGCATAAAGTGGCGCGCCCCGTACAGCGCGTCATCGCCCGAGCCGCCAACGTAAGCGCCGCCGTGTACGAACACCATCACGGGCCGAGTGCCCACCAGCGAGGGGCTGTACACGTTGAGATAAAGGCAATCCTCTGCCTCGGTCGGTAGTGCATCGGGCGTCGGGCAACTGCTTCCGTGCTGGCTAGCATCGCGCACACCCGTCCAGGCGGCCCGTGGTACCGGATCGGCGAAGCGCAAGCCACCGACTGGTTGCTCCGCGTACGGGATACCCTTGAAGGAGTAGTACGTACAGAATATGCCGCAATCTTCGGTCGTGCCCTGTACCTGTCCGCTGGAGGTGCCAATAATGGGACGATCCTACAGAGAGTTGAACAAATTGCGTATTGCGTGCTTGTTACACTGGGCCACACCCAGCATTGGAGCGTTCCACAACCTACCGCACTTTGGCCGCGGGCACTGGCCAGTGCCAGCAGCAAAAGCCATGGGGCACGCTGGAACCACATGTTGCGCAACGTAAACTTCGGCGTAAACTGTCTTTCCACACGGGAGCGTATTGCAGAAGCTTTTATACGCTTGCGGTTGGTGGGTAATTGTTTTCGGAAGTTTTCCGATTAGATACTGAACGGTTTATTTTTACAACTCTAATCGAGATATATTTATTGACCAAACGGTCACTGTTATGGTTTGGGAACACAATCGCTCGTCGTATCCCTACAATCACGTGCAGGCAATGACGAAAATCGCTGGGGAAGTACCATCAATAGAGTAAGGTTCTTGGTGGCGTATCATATGATATTCATTTGTTTTACAAAGAAATTTCCATTTTATTATGTTCTAAATTACTGTGTAGTATTCAACATTGAACGGCACTTCAAAATTATACTTTAAAAACGTGTCTCATTGTCGCGTCATAGTTCACTTTTATTTTAAATTTAGCTTTAAACTTTCATATCTTTTGTAAAATAATCAGTACCTTTAGATGTTGCTTACCTTTTGCACGTTATCTGTTCCACTGCCAATAATCCTTCCACTGATAAGTTTCCTCACCCAAATTCCTTACCATATCCCCATTGAATTTCGCCCCAGTTTACGATGCACGGCTTATCAGCAACTCAACCCGACCGCTAGGGTAGGGCATCGCTTGATTTGGCGATATCTTCAAAGTGGCCGGGCTTTCGGGAGTCAACCTCACAGCGCACTTGCCCAATATGTTGCTCAACGCTACACGCACCATCAGCAGCCCCAAGCTGGATCCAATAGGAAGCGGCTCGACTCCGAGCGGTCGATAGAGCACGGACTGTTCGATCGAGCTGAAAATAGATCGCTCCGGGTTGAATCGCTCCGGGTCGGGATAGTGCTCAGCATCACGCTGGAGAGCGTAGATCGGTACAACCACTCTCGTATTTTTCGGCACGACCAACTCCCCGCTCGGTAGCCTAGTATTGGCACCGGTAACAAACGATATCTCACCCACTGGTGGATATTTCCGCAGCGTTTCTGAAAAGAGCGTCACAAACGGTGAAGGTCACGTTCACAGGGGTGCCAAACGATCTCGCTTACCACTGATCACGTTCTCCAGTGTATCGACCGCAAACGGATTCGATCGTTTCAATGTCTCATGCAGACCTTTCTGTATGCCTCCGTTATGGCCCATCTCAAACAGACAAGCAATTATTGTGCCCGACGCTACAAAGAACACATTTTGGACTAACTCGAGCATGAGCGCTCTTGTATTACCGAACTCTATACGTTCGTTCGCTTTCGCACGTTGTTCCGTAAGCTTTAAATGCTGCAAGAAGTTCACATCTGCGGTCCGTTCGGTCAAAAATGAACTAACGAGCTCGTCCAGAAGAGCGGGATGTTTTTGAAAGTGATCCAACAGTTTCCGCAGCGTGGCGGTAAATGTTGCGCCAGGAAAAGCGGTCGAAAATACGTCCCAAACAATGCCACCCGGTTGGCTGGCCAGTTTCTCCGTGATGGGAAAGTTGTGACTTTCTTCGGTGCAACGCTTCCCAAAAACACATCTTGCTATCATTCGTACTGCGTACAGCTCGGCGATCACTTTCACATCAACAGGCTGTTTCGACGCGCACAACATCTCCACTACTTTTGCGCTTTCTTCCGTAGCCACGTTAACCAGTGAGTTGTAGTGCTCGTCCTCGAACGAACTCCACCGTTTTCGGAAGATTGAACTCCCAGCGATGCTGCTCTTCTTGTTTTTCACAAACTCTTCGCTGAGCAAAACCTCAATCAGATGCGGATCGGTCGGTATCACACACGGCGTCAGGTACATCAGCGCCCCACCGATGGGCCATTGTTTGCTCTTAAACTCACGATACAGCCGTTGTGTTGTGTATATACGATGCTCGGTACGCCCAGCGGCTCCATAGTCTCCGTACAGTACACTGGTTCGTCCGGTGCTGGGAAAGCGACGATCCACCCAAAGCGATCGCCGTTTGTCCAGGATCAGGCACAACCCAAAGGCGCCGGTCAGCAGTACCGTCGTACCGAGGGCGATCCAAAACTCCACGATCGGCATGTTGCCGGTGTAGGACTATACCGAGACACAATTTACAACTGACGGACTAGATAGACATCAATCTGATAATGTGGCACTGAAACCGGTACGGTATTAGTTTGGTTCGAGAAAGTTACGAAGCGCTGAGGGAAGATTTCGAAAGAACTCTTTTTTGTTATCATCGTTCCAGAGGGAAGCCGATAAGAAGCGTGTTGCATAATTTTGGAGGGGGAAGCACGAGACAACTCTACCTAAGTCGAGCCCTTTGGTGGGTCGATTAGCATCACTTTGGTTAGCTTGGAGTTCTGTGATAAGATTATGACACAGACACCGATATCTAGTAGGCCTAACTCTATCTATATTCAATCAAACATTAGTCTCCTCAATTTTCTTTTGATCACTCTCTTTTTTGTTAACTGGACGGGAACCTACTAAACGTGTCCATTATTAATGGTTGAATGAGTCCCATTCATTCCCCTCCAAGAAAAGCGGTTTTTCTTTCCGTGGTGACGCTTGAGGTGAGGGTCTTCGCTAATACCATCGCTACGGTGAGATGCTATATAGTGACACGTTTGTTGTTCTTCCATCATTTTTCGTTCAAGCTTTACATGTTATGTAGTAAACTCATCTCATTACAACTGAATTTAATTACAATGCCGAATTGAGTTTGTCGTCAAATTATCGCCACCCACTTGCAATTCTCTTAGCTGCGGCTCGTGGTATGAGCGAAAGATTATGAATCCAATCTTTTCATAGACCATTCCCAGATCTACTTCTTACATTAACATCTCGATCTTCTATAGTTTCGCTGTTGCTAAAGCAATATTCTAAGTAGTGATAGTATTGAGCCCTATATGATCAGATGAAATTTTATCTTCATTCCTCGATCGTCAATCGTTTGACCTATGGAATATTATGCCTACTGAGTTTCCGAAAGTCCGCATATGAACTCCCAGTGGATCTTCGGTTTTCGTTGAATCAATCGCTGCAATACCACGCATTGCAGAACGCCTAGTTAGCTGAAGGGAAGGCTTCCTCGCCTTCGAGAATAAATCAAATTACAGCCTTCTATTATCCAGGGAAAATACCTTTTTTACAAAATTGCCGGAATGTTCTCGATCAAAATGCAGGGAAATCCTCTCTAGTTGCTGCCATTGGAATGTTCTGGATCGTTTCTGTCGGCTCTCATTATGTGACCGGACTCGGCGAAGGTTCTAGAACCACTGTCCGGGCAAGTCTATAAGAGTCCATTACCCTTACCATGGGTAGAGCTCTGTTCACAAAACGTATTGGTTAACGGTTCGAAATGTAGGTAGAATGGGAACTTGGCACCTAATTATTTAGGATCATAGCTCAGAAACCTTCATGTATACCGTTGTAGCACATTCAATGTTTGATACCTTTTTGATAACTTACCTTCCAAAGGTAAAATTCCATGCACACGTTTTTAAATGCAGGTACAATAAGATCACACGAATTTCCAACGTAATTCCTATTATGACAAGTTCTGCTTGATCTAAAACACATCGAAATTTGTGATATAAGATTTTTTTTAAACTGCTGCACAAATAGAATCGAATGAGTCATGTATCCAGCAATAACTTCTCATTCTGCTTGGCCTCATAAAATCATCATCAATATTCATAGGCAAGACAAGAACCGCTCTTTAGATACTCAACGTCGGGAACGGGCACCACCCGTTAGCTTCTCCAGCATCCCCAGCGTCAATATTACCTCGCAGGCAGGTCGCCGAGAGCAACAAAACGTTCGAGCATCAAATTAGATCCACAGTTTGTAAACCAACCCCACCGCCACCATCGCGCACAACCGGAATCACCTCTCATCCAACGATGAAGGTCACCGGTTGATGCTTGACCGAATATGAGCTGTCAGGCGTGTATGTGCGAGCGGTGTTGAAACGCTAACACCCCTCCAAAACTGATGCTTCCAAATCTGGTCGTACTCTTGCCCCTTTCAGAGTGTTCCCTGTTCTTCTCCCGGCCTTAACCCCCGTTTAACAAAAGATTCCCCAAGATTTGCACAGTCATGGAAGATTTGCAGCGCTCTTCTTTTCCTTCATTTATCATCTCTCTCGCAGATCTGCGCAGATGTGTGGGTATGCGTGTACTTGTGTTAGAATTCCACAACTTTAATTAAGCTTCAAGCGCATGCCTTTTGCGTCGATTGTTTCATTCGCTTGCCACTCTCGATGGTCCCCAATTGCAGTATCTTATCTGGAGTATTTTGTTGTTTCAACTCTTCACGAAAGCTGTCCGTCATCGTTCTGTCAGCTAAAACTGTCACTCATTCGCGCGTATCTTTTTTGTGCCTCTATGTTAGCGATGCTTTGTTTTGCTTTTATTGCAACACAAAACTATAAACCCGGGAGAGCTTCAGCACCCAAACGAACGAAACGCTTGCACTGATAGCGGACTACAACTTTTCCACCTTTAAGTAGTTGCCCGCTTTCGGCGCTATGGTTATCATTTTCGGATCGTATTCCACCCGTTCGGGCGTACGTGCGGACGGCGAGAAGCGGAACTTTCTCAGCAGCGTAATCAATCCCACCTTGGTTTGCATCAAGCCAAACCGCAGCCCAATGCAGATGCGTGGCCCCTCGCCGAATGGGATGAACGTGAACGGGTGTCGTTTTTTCACCTCCTCCGGTAGGAATCGATCAGGATTGAACCGTTCCGGGTCGGGATAGTGGTCCGGATCGCGCTGAATCGCGTAGGCTGGAATTTGCACCAGTGTTCGCTTCGGGATCACATGCTTCGTGCCGGGGATGAGATAGTCCACAGACGGTACACGGGTTAACGATTCCACCGGTGGGTACTTCCGAAGGGTTTCTGCAATAGACAAGAAAACAGCTGCCAATAAGCACCCAGTCCCGGCATACAAAATACTATTAGGCTTAAGCTAAGATTTTTACCGTCAATCGCATTGTCCAAATACTTTATGTTCATGACCACGTCGTACGTCACCTCTCCACCGTTCTCCGCAATAGCGCGATTAATTTCCTCTCTCAGCCGCTCCTGGATGTCCGGGTTCTTTGCCAGCTCGTACAGACAGAAGCTTTGTGTGGTGGACGACGTCTCAAAACCGGCCAGGAAAAACACAAACGCCTGGGCCGCCAGCTCGTTCTGTGTCATGCCGACCTCTCCCTTGCCCACACTACCGTCGTCACTATCGTCCAGCTTGCCCTTGTTCTTGATCTGCAGCATCAGGTTCATGAAGTCGTTCCGCTTCACGTTGTTCGCCTCCCGGTATTCGACCGTTTCTTTCACGATGTCCAGGAAGAACCGCTCCACATCGTTGTACGTGACCTTCATGTGCAGATTGCGCACCAGCGTCGGGTAGGACGACGCGAGGAAAGTCTTCATCATGATCATCGTATTCAACTCGAACGCCTTGTTGCCGTACTTGCGGAACTCCGAGTCGGACGTCTTCAGCGTGTTGCACTCGATGCCGAACGCGCACGTCCCGATCACATCGGTCGTAAAACGGCCCAGAATATCCTTCATCTCCACCTCCGGCTGGTTGTAGCTTTGCTCCATACACTTTTCCAGCTCAAGCCCCACGTCCCAGATGGTGCCGAACATTTGCTTCATCCGGCCCGAGGTGAACGTCGGCGTAAGCTTCTGGCGCATCAACCGCCACGGTTGGCCCTCCAGTGCGAACAGATGTCCCGTGAGCGGGTCGTCCTTTGCATTGGTAAACACGCCGTGATCGTGAAACACGTTAAAATCCTTCACCAGGATCGTCTTCGCCAGCTCCGGGTCGATCACCAGCACCGAGGGCACGATAAACTGGCTGATGCCGCCGTACCGTTCGCCCCGCTGCTTGAAGTATCGGTACAGCTCCTGATGGATGTCGGCGCCGTGCCGTGTCTGGGCCTGGCCCTTCGCATGCCCGAACAGAAAGTGTGGATTCGGCGCGTACGGAAACCCATTGTCCTTCCAATAGTTATGCTTATTGCGTATGAACAGATACACGATCGACACTGCGAAGATGAACGCGGCCAGCACCGCGTTAATTAGCTCCATCGTTTGCCTAATTCGAGCCACCGGGACAAACTGAGCAGGTACGGGTGCTGCTCGGCAAGTTATATAGACTGCTAGGCAATCGGACTCGCCTACCCGAAATGCGGTGGCCAGCAGATAAATCAGCACACGCTGTCAGTGTGTTTGTGTGTGGTGCCGTGAATTCGTTGAGATGTTCCTAAGCATAATTTGTACTAGTCATCGGTAGGCAATATTTACAAACAACTTCCAGTGTGTTGGTATCAGCGCGTGCGTGGTTTTTTCGCCTTTTTTGCAACAGCGTGATGTAGGCAGGCAGGTCATTAGAAGAAAGTGCTGAGTGCAATGACTTAACACTGGCTAAATAAAAAAACGTGCCTTTTTGTGCGCTGGGCACGCGTTTGCTGCAGGTGACTTTGAACGTTTAATTAAATTTTATTATCCACGACGGAAAACGTTGGTAGGATAAATTTTGTTTTCAAAAATACATAAAACGGAATCAAAAATTTCAATGTGTGAAGTATTCTGGCTGAGTTACCTTACACCATTCACGGTATCGTTGGAGGCGTGTGTGTGAAAGACATACTAATGATTGAAACCAGCTACAGAACAGGTTTCCACGGTCTCCGCATGCATTTTATTCTATTCACATTTTGTCAAGCTCGTCATAAACGCACAGTATAATAACGTCTGGTCCTCATTAAAAAAGCATCTTTTATTTCACAAATCAGCCCTTTAAGCCATAAAGTTTCTTGCCGCCCAGAGAAGACAAATAATCCAAACAATAGTTGGTTTAAACTACGTAAAAAAAGATGTATTTGATCTCGTAAAAGTGCGACTTATAGTAAAAGTGTGTTGAAGAACACACGGCCGCCTCATGATAGCAGCTACGCAATCTTATCCACCTTCAGATAGTTCCCACCGATAGGGGACAGCGTAAACATCTTCGGATCGTATACAACCCGCTCCGGTGTCCGTGCGGACGGCGAGAAGCGGAACCGACGCAGCAGGTTTATCAGGCCCACCTTCGTCTGCATCATGCCGAACCGCAACCCGATGCAGATGCGTGGTCCCTCGCCGAACGGCAAAAACACGTACGGGTGTCGTTTTTTCACCTCCTCCGGCAGGAAACGGTCGGGATCGAACCGTTCCGGATCGGGATAGTGGTCCGCATCGCGCTGGATCGCGTAGATCGGTATCTGTACGACCGTGTCCTTCGGTACGATGTGCCTGGTGCCGGGTATCACATAATCACTCGACGGTTTGCGTGTGAGCGTTTCAACCGGAGGATATTTGCGTAACGTTTCTGTACAACAACGGGAAGAGTAAACAAACGAAATTATGGCACTTCGTATTACGACTACCAACATGGTCACGCCTACACAAACACTTCATACTAACCGTTGATTACGTTGTCCAAATACTGTATGTTCATCGCCACATCGTACGTCACCTCGCCGCCGTTCTCCTCGATCGCACGGTTGATCTCCTCCCGCAAGCGATCCTGAATGTCCGGGTTCTTGGCCAGCTCGTACAGACAGAAGCTTTGCGTGGTTGAGGACGTCTCGAAGCCGGCCAGGAAAAAGATCAGCACTTGGGCCGCTAGCTCATTGTGCGTTAACCCAACCTCGCCCTTCCCAACAACCGTACCGTGATCGTCCAGCTTGCCCTTGTTCTTGATCTGCAGCAGCAGATTCATAAAGTCGTTCCGCTGCACGTTGTTCGTCTCACGATAGTCGACCGTTTCGCGCACAATTTTCATGAAAAAGTCTTCCACGTCCTGCTGCGTCGTTCGGACGTGTAGCTTACGTGCCAGCTGCGGGTACGAGGTGGCAAAGAAAAACTTTGTCAACGTTATCGGGTCCAGCTCGAACGCCTTGTTGCCGTACTTGCGGAAGTCCGAGTCCGGCGTCTTGAGCGTGTTACACTCGATGCCGAACGCGCACGTCCCGATCACATCGGTCGTAAACCGTCCCAGCACATCCTTCATCTCCACCTCCGGCTGGTTGTAGTTCTCCTCCATATACTTTTCCAACTCAAGCGCTACCGCCCAGATGGTGCCGAACATTTGCTTCATCCGGCCCGAGGTGAACGTCGGCGTAAGCTTCTGACGCAACAATCGCCACGGTGTTCCCTCGAGCCCGAACAGATTGCCCGTGAATGGGTCATCTCGCGGATTGGAATACACGCCCCGATCGTGAAACACGTTGAAGTCTTTCACCAGAATCGTCTTCACCAGCTCCGGATCGACCACGATCAGCGACGGCATAATGAAGAGACTGATGCCACCGTACGGTACACCGCGCTGCTTGAAGTATCGGTACAGCTCCTGATTAATGTCGGCACCATGGCGCGTCCGGGACTGTCCCTTCACGTGCCCGTAGAACAGGTGTGGCTTCGGTGCGTACGGTACGCCCTGGTCCTTCCAAAAGTTGTGCTTGCTGCGCACAAACAGATACACGATCGAGACCACGAAAATAAAGGCCGTCAACACTATCGTAACGGGCTCCATTGCGGACACAGCTGGCCTTAACGTTTTTACAGTTCTACCGAAACTGAGCGTGCTTCGGGCCGCCACTGTCCACTATATATAACCCGCAGCGAAGCGCTGAAGCATAGATAATGTGCGTAGCACCGAGTTGTACATACACACCTTGCCATCGATGAGATGACTTGACGAAAGCTTCGCCCTAGCTCACCCGAAACTGTCTCATGTGCCGAAATATTCGTTGCTGTTGTATTGGTGAAATCGATCGTGTTGCCATAAACCCTGCCCCCCCGCTCACAAGCGACAGTGGGGCTTTGACTTCAAATGCTTTCAAACAATGGTATTGATATGTTGTAGAAATAGGAACAATTTCTTGGTTTACAGGGTTTCCCACGATTTATTGGTTGGTTCCCATCATTTTTTGGTGGGTTCTCATATTTTTTTGGTGCGTTCCCACGATTTTTTGGCCGTTTACCAGAATTTTGTGGTCCAATTGTATTGATATCCAATCGGAAAATACCAATAAATTATGGGAACGAACCAAAAATCTATGGGATACGGTCAAAAATCGTGGGAACGCACCAAAAAATCATGGGAACTGACCAATAAATCGTGGGAAACCCTGTAAAAAAATTCTTATTGTAAGAAACATATCAACAAAGTTTGGCATACTCTTCACCCTCTAGGATAAAATCTTGAAATCCCACGCAACATTTCAAACGGAATAACATCCATTTGTTGTAGATCAGCAAATACTCGACAAGAAGGGACCAACACACATACACACATCAATGAACCCCAATTATTGAAATGGAATGATGAAATTTGTGTTGTATCGGCGTATGCCTCTGATGCTTTGCATCGTATGATGCAACCTGCAGCAATGGTTAGCATTATTCATCACTTACTGTGTAAAGCTGTAATCTGTCCGTACCAAAAGTATTCTCACGTGAACCGATAGCCTAAATGAAATTGATGGCTAATCCCATCTGTCAGATAAACATTTGCACATGCAACGTAAGCTTGGAGGAATTTGGCGCAACGCGTATTCATGACTGACGCAATGACTATGCTGATTTCGATATGTTTGTCACGTTTCAGAAGATTAGCTTCATGTTTTAGCAAGTGGATGTGAAATTAAATCCACAGTGCAATGACATGAAAGTGGTAAACTACACTGTTTCCAATATTCACCTATACAACAAACATCTTTGTTTACTCAAGGTTGAACGATCAAAGATGATCGTTTGTTTGTATTTTGATATGTTATATTTCAAACAGTGAACTGGATGCATTTGGGATTCAAAACATTGGAAAGTTAAAAAACCATTTTAACGAAAATGTTTGTTATTGCACATGGAAAAAGAACTTTATATCTTGTTGGTGTTTTAAAGATCGACATGCAATGTTTACAAGAACTCTTTGAATCTGCCCCTGGCAAAGAGATATTATAAACCGTTCAGTGATATATTAAACATTTAACATTTTAGTTCCCAAGACCCATAAAAGGATATCGCATTCTCTTTTAAAGGTGTTCGTTTTATTTGTCTCACCCAAAACATTGTCTTAATTCTAAACGCACAAACAGTACACTTACAATTCCTTCGGGATGATTGCAATCAAGTTATCTAAATCGAGGTGTAAAATATTATAAAAACCTCTCATTTCTCCCCTTAAAAATGAGTTCTCCCCTCTTGCACGCAGGCACTATATCTTATCAACCTTCAGATAATTACCGGTGGACGGTGATAATATGAAGGACTTTGGGTCAAACACGATTTTGGCCGGCGTTTGCGATGAGGGCGTGAAGCGGAAGTTTCGCAGCAGCGTAATCAGCCCAATCTTTGCCTGCATTACGCCAAACCGCAGCCCGATACAGATGCGTGGCCCCTCGCCGAACGGCAAAAACACGTACGGGTGTCGCTTTTTCACCTCCTCCGGCAGGAAGCGGTCCGGGTTGAACTGCTCCGGCTCGGGGTAGAACTCGGGATCGCGGTGCAGCGCGTACACGGGTATCTGGATGAATGTGTCCTTCGGTATCACGTGCTTGGTCCCGGGCACGGTGTAATCACGCATCGGTACGCGCGAAAGTGACTCGATCGGCGGGTACTTGCGCAGGGTTTCTACAACGAAAGGAGTAAGTAAGCAAAGCAGGTTCCACAAACATATGCCACCCGCTCCGAATGCTTACCATTGATAACGTTGTCCAGATATTGCACGTTCATCACCATGTCGTAGGTCACCTCGCCGCCGTTCTCCTCCACCGCACGCTCGATTTCCTCCCGCAGACGGTCCTGAATGTCCGGGTTCTTGGCCAGCTCGTACAGACAGAAGTTCATCGTGGTCGAGGACGTCTCGAAGCCGGCCAGGAAGAACACAAACACCTGCGCGGCCAGCTCGTTCATCGTCAGGCCCGCCGCCCCCTTGATCGGCACATCGCCACCGTCCAGCGAGCCCGTGTTCTTGATCTGCAGCAGCAGGTTCATGAAGTCGTTCCGCTGCACGTTGTTCATCTCGCGGTACTCCACCGTCTCGCGCACAACCTGCAGGAAGAACCGCTCCACACCCTCGTCGGTCAGCTTCATGCCGATGCGCTTCGCCAAACCCTTGAACGTGGTCGCAAACATAAACTTCAGCATCAGCAGCGTGTCCTGCTCGAACACCTTGTTGCCGTACTTGCGGAAGTCCGAGTCCGGATTCTTCAGCGTGTTGCACTCGATGCCGAACGCGCACGTCCCGATCACGTCCGTGGTGAAGCGGGCCAGCACATCCTTCATCTCAATCTCGCGGTGGCAGTGCTCGTTCATATACTTCAGGAACTCGCCCGCCACCTGCTGTATCGTGCCGAACATTTGTTTCATCCGACCGGAGGTGAACGTTGGCGTAAGCTTCTGGCGCAGCACGCGCCACTCGTGACCCTCCAGCGCGAACAGATGGGCCGACAGCGGGTCCGCTTTGGCATCGTTAAACACGCCCCGATCGTGGAACACGCTAAAGTCCTTCACCAGGATCGACTTCACCAGCTCCGGATCGGCCACGATCAGGCCGGGCAGGAAGAACATGCTCATGCCACCGATCGGTTCGCCGCGGTTCTTAAACTCCCAGTACAGCTCCTCGTTGATGTACGATGCGTGCTTGGACTGGAACTGCTCCATGTGCCCGTACAGCAGGTGCGGCTTCTGGCGCGTGTAGGGAAAGCACCGATCACGCCAATAGTTGTGCCGACTGCGCAGGTATAGGTACGCAATCGAGACGACGAACACGAACGCGGTCAACACGTAGCTTAACAGATCCATCTTGCTGCTCTCGCCGATGCCACGCAACTGAATGGAGCCAATCGCCGTTCGCGTACCGTTTATGACTCCATCCCTAGCTTTCGTTCGCCCAACCCGCGACTACTTGATGGTGTGAGTGCAATCCGCTCGCGAACGATGACTTGCGGTTTTCGGTCTGCGGTAGATTTGTGTTTTTTTGGCTATCTGTAGAAATCGCACAACATATACCAACACACATACAGAATCGATTATGTTACCGCACGCTAGCTTACGATATCTTGCGCAGGGGCGTTCCTGACCTAGGGCGATGAGCGAGTATGAGCTGCGGAGTATTTGTCGGCAATGGTGAGCTCCAAATAAGGAACTTGCTATCATCTAACCCCATTGCCAGAATGGTGACTCACTATCAATGTGATAATTTGTGAAGGCGCGTGTAGCTTATCACAACCATGATAAACATCCACTTTCCATATACGGACAATCAGCTGGATAAGAAACGATCATATATGGACGGACGGTTACAATTCACTTCCTGCAACCGAAGCACCAAACTCATTCTTTATTATCGCGCACAAAAACAAAGCACTCGCGCTGCGCTTCACACCTGCTCGATGCGCAAATAATTACCCCCCGCAGGTGAGAGTATGAACGATTTCGGATCGAACACGATGCGGTCCGGTGTGTGTGCCGTTGGGAGGAAGCGGAACGCACGCAGCATGCTCACCAGCCCCACCTTCACCTGCATCATGCCGAACCGCATACCGATGCACACTCGGGGCCCCTCGCCGAATGGCAGAAACTTGTACGGTGTCCGGTTCCGGCACGCTTCCGCCGAGAAGCGGTCCGGATCGAAGCACTCCGGCTCGGGATAGTGGGCAGGGTCGTGATGTATGGCGTACACCGGGATCTGCACCCCGACATGGCGCGGTATGACGTGCCGGGTGCCTGGTATGGTGTAATCCTGTCCCGCAACGCGCAGCGTCGTTTCGAGCGGCGGATACTTGCGCAGGGTTTCTGGGAGCGGAAAAAAGGAAAGCAAAAGAGGAATTGAGTGAGTGCTTGGCTGAAAGCATTCCCATAATATCTGACCTACCGTTCACCACCTGTCCGAGATACTCGTGGCCCATCACCATGTCGTACGTCAGCTCGGCCCCATTCGCATCGATTGAACGGTTCAGCTCGTCCCGCAGCCGCTCCTGGATGTGCGGATGCTTCGCCAGCTCGTACAGACAGAAGTTCATCACGGTCGAGGACGTTTCGAAGCCGGCGACGAAAAAGATAAACACCTGCGCGGCCAGCTCGTTCATCGTCATCCCGGTGCGGTCGGCCGACGCCGACCCATCCTGTTCCTGCTCCTCCAGGCAGCCCTTGTTCTTGATCTGCAGCAGCAGGTTCAGGAAATCGTTCCGCTGCACACCGTTCCTCTCCCGGTGTTCCACCGTGTCGTGGACGAGGTTCGTGAAGAACGCTTCCACATCATCGTCTGTCACCTTGACGCCCAGCTTCACGGCCTGCGCCCGGAACAGCATCGCAAAGGTCATCTTCACCATCGCCAGCATGCGGTGCTCGAACACCCGCCGCCCGTACTTGAGAAAGTCCGAGTCCTCCGGGTTGCGCAGCGTATTGCACTCGATGCCGAACGCGCACGTCCCGATCACGTCCGTGGTGAAGCGGGCCAGCACCGCCTTCATCTCCAGCTCCCGGTCGACCTGCCCGAGCAGATGGCGGTGGAGTTCCGTCGCCACCTGCAGCATGGTGCCGAACATCTGCTTCATCCGGCCGGACGTGAACGTCGGCGTGAGCTTCTGCCTCAGCGCACGCCACTCGTGTCCTTCCAGCGAGAACAGATTGCCGGACATTGGGTCCGCCTGCGGGTTGCTGTACATGCCGCGATCGTGAAACACGGCGAAATCCTTCACCAGCACCGTCTTTACCAGCTCGATATCGCACACCAGCACTATCGGCATGAAGAAAAAGCTGTAGCCCATGTAGCGTTCGCCGCGGTCCTGGGCGTAGCGGTAGATTTCCTGCGTCACGTACGCCGCATGCCGGGTGGTTCCGTTGCCCTGCATCTGCCCGTACAGCAGGCTCGGGCTGGGCTTGCAGGGGAAGCCTCGGCTGCGCCAGTAGTTGTGCTTGCTGCGCAGAAACAGATACGCAAGCGATAAGAGCAACACCACACCGAGCAGCAGCACGCCGAGCAGTGACATGGCGGAAAAAGTTTGACCGCAACAAGCGCCGTGGAAAGACTGATGCGCCCAGCGCATCGGACTGTGTTGCGGTGTTCGGGAACCGAACGCTGCCCGATCCCCAACACTCTCGCGAGTCGGTCTATCTCGTGTAAACAAGCCATTAACATTCTAGCAACCAGCTCGATACGTGTACGTTCGGGATCGTTTCCCAACGCCAAAAGTGCTTTTATTCACATAAACAATCCACCATATGGAGTGCGTTACGCGCGCCATATACTATTTGCTACCGATGACGCAATGGTCGCGCGCGTTCCGCTGCTCAGGTTTCGACAGCCGATCGTCGGAAGGGAAAACTTCACATACATTCATGCTATAAATATAATACAGCTCGGTTTTTTCACCATCAAACGGCAGCAGCAACCGTCTGCATTTGGTTAAAAAGAAGACACCACACGCCATCTGCTTCAAAGCTTCTCCACCTCCAGATAGTTCCCACTGTCCGGCGACAGCACAAACACGTTCGGCATAAACCGGATACGGTCGGGCGTTTTCTCCGTCGGCGAAAATCGGAACTGACGCAGCAGCGTGATCAGGCCCACCTTCGTCTGCATCATACCAAAGCGCAGCCCGATACAGATGCGCGGCCCCTCGCCGAACGGCATGTACACGTACGCGGGCCGTGCATTCGCTACCTCCGGCCGGAACCGCTCCGGATCGAACCGTTCCGGGTCGGGATAGTACTGGGCGTCGTGGTGCAGCGCGTAGATCGGTATCTGTATCATCGTGCCCTTCGGGATGACGTGCGCCGTGCCGGGGACGGTGTAATCATGCTCGGGCGCACGCGTAACCGTTTCCAGCGGTGGATACTTGCGCAGCGTTTCTAAAACGGATCCATTAAAAACCCATTCGATTAAGCAGTGATTGGATTGGGCTAGCAGCCAGGCCGTCACCTACCATCCACGACCCAGTTGAGGTACTCCGTTCCCATCACAACATCGTACGTCAGCTCGCCGCCGTTCTCCTCCACCGCACGCTCGATTTCCCGCCTCAACCGCTCCTGGATGTCCGGGTGCTTGGCCAGCTCGTACAGACAGAAGTTCATCGTGGTCGAGGACGTCTCGAAGCCGGCCAAAAAGAAGATAAACACCTGCGCCGCCAGCTCGCTCATCGTCATGCCGACCTCCCCTTTGCCAATGTGCTCCTCCTCCCCTTCCCACAGCTTGCCAGTGTTTTTGATCTGTAGCAGCAGGTTCAGGAAATCGTTGCGCTTCACATTGTTCCGCTCCCGGTACTCGACCGTTTCGCGCACCAGATTCATAAAGAACGTTTCCACATCGGCGTCGGTAATTTTGAGCGTAAACTTGCTCGAAATCTTTCGCCCCATCAGCACCAAAATGATCTTGATCATGGTGAACACCTTCTGCTCGAACACTTTGTTGCCGTACTTGAGAAAGTCCGAGTCCGGATTGCGCAGCGTATTGCACTCGATGCCGAACGCGCACGTCCCGATCACATCGGTCGTGTAGCGGGCCAGCACGTCCTTCATCTCCATCTGTCCGGGGTGCGCGGCAACGTGCTGGCCCAACCGCTCGGCCACCTCCAGCACCGTGGCAAACATTTGCTTCATCTTGCCGGACGTGAAGGTGGGCGTGAGCTTCTGGCGCAGGATCTTCCACGCCTTGCCCTGCAGCGCGAACAGCGTGCCGGACAGTGGATCTATCTCGGGATCGCTGAACAGGCCTCGGTCGTGAAAGATGTGAAAATCTTTCACGAGTATCGTTTTGATGAACTCCGGATCGATCGCCATTACCGCCGGTATGACGAACATGTTGAATCCGCCAAATGCATCACCGCGCTTCTTAAACTCGCGATAGATTTCACTCGAGACGTACGAAGCGTGCCGCTCCGTATTAATACCCTTCACGTGGCCAAACAGTAGCTTTTGGTTGGGCAGGGTGGGAAACTGACGGTTGCTCCAGTAATTGTACCGGTTGCGCACAAACAGATACAGCCCGGTCGCGAGCGCGACCAGCAACGACAAAGTCAAGGTCAAGAGCTCCATGCTCGATAGGTGTTGCTTGGTTACCGGCTAACACGTTACTGAGCAGACCGCTCTACTACTTGCCAACTTTAGTGCGTTTCGCGGGTGGGAGACAACGAAATTGAGAGACTAGATGTTTGAGAGATAGAATAAGAGAGATAATGCTTTTAGGAAGGGCTAACGACTCCATCGCACGCCCCAACACACATACACGCTTGCACAGATTGAACTGACGTGATCGGGGAGGTAGTGGTACATGATGATTTCATTCACAAACTCATCCTCCTCCAATCTAACAGTGATATTAAACGGTCGCGCACAAGCTAACCTTTGGATAGAAGCGATGTGTGTGTGTTTTTTCACAACAATGCTCACGTAAACACTTCTATTACACATAGGGGAATATGGGGCACAATGGACACACATACTTGTGGCACTTTTGCCATCGGTAAAATGAACCCAAAGGTTTGAAATGTTTGCATTGTAATATCAAAACCGTGTACATTAAATGGTCTGGATTTGCTCTTAATAATCAAGAAAATTCAAATCAAGATTTTGCCGACATATGGTGCTCCTTTAAGCATCATCCAGACGGTAAAGATATTTTGTAATTCGCTGTAAATGATCCATGAAATAAAATGCATTTTATAAATGTTTCACTCGGACATTAAAAAAAGCCTTCGTATGGGACAATATAGACATTTAAATTTTGGACAAAATGGTCAAATTTTTCTAGCAGGTGACACATGAAGAGATGTTGCACTTTTGTCATTTTTCTTCAATTTTTTATCAAAACAATAATAACAATAACAATAATTAAAACATAATTGAGGCGAGCTCTACACATAAATTATACGAAATAGCTATAAAAAAAACTTTATTGAGTACAAGGGTTACCATCAAACAATTGTTCCGTATAGCATACATTGCCCCGATGCTATATCCATTTTGCCAAGCATAACAATTTGGCAAAGGGCCACTTACATTCGTTGAAGTAAATCCTTGAGGTACAAGAGAGTTTTATTTTAGGTTCAAATCCAGCTGCACATGCGGGTACTAGTGCTCTGCCCTTTGTGTCCCATGCTAAGCTTCTCTCTTGTCTTAAACGGGAAGGGCCAATTGCATAGAATATTGCCCCAAGCTCCCATACTTTAATATCTATTGCTGCCACCCTATTCTGACGGCAGATAAAAGGCCACAAAAACACGATGAGTTGGCACACAACTTTGCCGTACGTACACCTGTGATACGATAATCGATGCCATGGTAGTTATCTCAATCCAAAGACCCACCCGTTATCTGCTTTACCGCAAAGCGGGTTTACCGCCCCCACGTCTTATCGCTCAGCCGGTCAAACTCTCTCCACGTTCAGGTACATACCGCTGCCAGCGGCGAGGACAAGCGAACGCGGCTTAAATGTAACGTTTTCCGGCGTACGATCCACGTCCAGCGTGAAGCGGAACGATCGCACCATTGCCACCAGGCCGACCTTCACCAGCATCAGCCCGAAGGTGTTCCCGATACAGTGCCGCGGCCCGAGTCCGAACGGCATAAAGGGTGCGCGATTTTTCGACGCGCCGAATAGCTTGGAACCGGTGGCAAACCGATCCGGATTGAACACGTCCGGCTGAGGATAGTAGGCGGGATCACGGTGTAGCGCGTGGACGGGAACGACCAACAGTGTACCCTGCGGGATGGTCCCAAACCCGTCAATGGGATAGTCATTGCTGGCGACACGGAACAGGAAATCAACCGGTGGATACATTCGCAGTGTTTCTGGGTTAGGAGGGATAAGAGGAGGTGTTATCTCACTGCGAAGGGACATTCAATCTGCACCGTACACTTACCATTCACCACCTGATCGAGATAGCCAAGCGCCATCACCATATCGTAGCTCAGCTGACCGTCGGTTTCGTCCAGTGCTGCCACAATGCTGCCACGCAGCCTGTCCTGCACCGCCCCATGCTTGGCCAGCTCGTACAGACAGAAGCTGAGCAGGCTGGCGCACGTCTCGAACCCGGCTATGAAGAACGAATAGCACTGGCCAGCCACCTGCCGCATGTCGAGCGCCCCGTTCGCCCTCATCTCCAGCAGCTGCTGCAGAAAGTCGCGCCTCACCACCTGGTAGCTCTCGCGGTGCAGCACCGTCGACTGGCAGAGCTGCAGGAAGAACTGCTCCACCGATGGCTCACTCACGCACAGCCGCATTGCGTCGGCAATCCGCCGGCAGGCGTACCCGAACCGCAGCTTCCACATCCGCCGCAAGCTGCACCGGAACGCACGGTGTCCCATCGCCCGGAACTCCGAGCCCGGGTCGCGTATCGTCCGGCAGTCGATACCGAACGCGCAGCTGCCGATCACGTCCGTCGCGTACCGTGCCATCAGATCGGTCCACTCCAGATCCCGCCGGCGGCTCTGCGCCCCAATGTACACCGCCAGCGTCTGGGCGATGCGCGCCGTCGTGGCGAACATGGTGCGCACACTGCTCGACCCAAGCGCCGGCCGCAGCTGCTGTCGCATGCGGTGCCATCGTTCGCCCGCCACCGAGAAGAGCGTCTCACTGCTCAGCGGATTCACCGTGGCGCTCGCGTACAGGCCACGGTTTTGAAACTGGGCGAAATCGTTCACCAGCACCCGCTCGATCAGCTGCCGATCGACGACGAGCAGCACGGGCGAGAAGTACAGGTTGAATCCACCGGCCGGTAGCTTGCGCTCGCGGAACTCCCGATACAGCCGCTGCAGCACCGTGGCAGTGTGGTGCTTCGTCACCAGCCCGGCCACATTGCCGTACAGCGGGTGGGGATGGCGAGCCGCCGGTATGCCGTGCCGCTGCCAGAACGTTTGGCGTCTACGCAGAAACACGCGAACCGCGACACCGGTCAGCACAATCGTACCCAACACCAGCACCCACGTAAACGCGACCATAACGAACGGGCACTGCGGGCCGAAATAATGTGCTCCCTCTGCGGTGGCTTGGTTGCCTTGCCAAGCTGCTTATCTTAGTGTGCCACCCCATTGGGCCCCGGTACGATCGATAGCGGAAGCGTATCGGGTCAATGGATGCAATCTTGGACGACTTATCGGGCTTAGACCACCATCTCCGCCTCAGCCGACATGGTCGTGGTGGACCTTGGGGCTTTGTTTTGCGTACTGTTGACGCGATTCGTAACATAATTAGCGAGCCAGAGGTCCAGTTCTCGACGCGTCTAGACGCGTGTAGCCTTCGATGTACGCTGTACGTGTGTGTGTCGTTTGTTTTGCGCCAATGATAATATTGGGCCATTCTTAAGCTGGCTCCCGTGTTGTGTAGGCGGCCAGATGCAGATAGCTTTTACGTATCGTAAGCAGCATAAGTACATCACCTAACTCGCGTTTGGTGGTGGTGTAATGTCCCATCGCGTTTGAATCTCGCTGTCAGTGTAGAGCGGATTGCCTACATTTAGGCGCCACAGTTAGTAAGTCTCATTCACTCACTCCGCTCACTCAAACAAGGATCAAAGCTTTTTTTTTGCGATTGGAGTAAACATTTTCGCTTCATATTCATTTATCCGTCCGTCTATTAACATTTCATCTTTCTTCGTCTACCCTTTGCAGAACACCGTAGATAAGTTAGTACAGCGTGCAAATGCCTCCATCCTGATCGGTACCTCGTCATGGAAGGAACAGTTCGTTGAGGCACTCACTGTCAGCGCCGGTAAGTATGGTTGCTAGCAAGCGACAACAATCCAAAAAACCCTCATCATAAACGACCCACTAATCGGTTGTTGGGTGTCCTGTACCAGGTGACGATGATGGCGAGAACGAAGGTGAAGATCCACCGACGCCCAGCTGCATGGACTACATCATGCACTTTGTCACCCTGTTCTGGAAGATTATCTTTGCCTTTATTCCACCAACCGGTAAGTTTTGATTGCGTCACTTCCTGTTTACCCACAGCAGTATTGCTTATGAGCGGTGGCAAGCAGTGCAATAAAGCAAAGTGGGGTCCTGTTGAGCTGCGTCTCTTCGTGTTATTTCCCATAGACACATAATCCGGCACAACTGAATGCATGCAAAAAACCCACACACACACTCAGCCATAACTTGTAGTAAGCTTGCAAAGCTTTGGTCCCACTTTTCTGATTAAAACTTTTGATTGCCCGGGAAACTTAATTATACCCAAAAGGGGTTTGGAAAGGCAGGAAGGGTTTCGGCAGCCTAACTGGGTCATTTTTCACATGGAACTAGGTTCGTAAAGTGTACGTATTAAAGGTGCAGTAACACGACATGGGGGAAGGAACATACATTTTACGTTCCATATGTTATGGTTGGGCTGTAAAAAAAATGACATGTCTTCTCTTTTCTGCTCGCCAATAAAGCCTCATAAATGGATGGCTTTTGTTCAAGCAAATGCAAAGCTAGCGCCAAACATTGTACGTACGTCGCCGCAACAAACAGCTAGCATAACTCACCAAATAGCATTACCAAAGTTGGCAAACCATATTGTAAACTTCCTCGAATCTCATAATTTGTAGTAAATCAATATAAATGGAAACAGAGATTCAGTTTACAAACAAATCAAGAACGTTTGTACATAAAAACCCCTATTCCGTCTCGTTAAAGCTGCTCAGTAATACACACAAGGGGGGATAGGGAAGTGTTGAAAGGCAGACATGTTAACCATATTTGCCAAACTTTCACCGAATGCCATCGTTACCAAAGTATGTGTATAATAATGTTAAGGAAGCGCTTCGCTGTACTCATCAAGCCTACTCCTCCATCGCGCGGTGGAAAAGAATGTTGCATCCTGTGGTACTTCACAGGAACTCAGTGACCCGAAGTTGGTTTGGATGTGGTCGCGTACGGCACTCCTACCTACGGACGCAGGAATTTACTTCCGTAATAGAATTCCTTTCCTCCGAGTACACACCCACTCACTAGCAACGGTGTGTTTGTACTCAAGCGTGCGATTGGACAGTTTTCTGGCGAAGCAACCGAGAATGCCAGTGGAATTTATCATCGAGAAACGGATCCATATCTTCTATTCCAGGCATTGTTAAAGTTCGGTTGAAAAGCTGCAGCAAAAACGTTTGACAACTAGCACTTGGCACATATTGCACACTCATATGTACTTGTGAGCGTGGAGCATGGAAACAAAACCTCATAATTCTTGTATCTCAATTTTACACACTCCTATGAGCCGTAAAGGGAGGTTATTATCATTCCCAGAATTATTCCTCAACCACGCTGCCTCCCATGAACGTCACGTTACATACAAGCAGCAACATAGAAATCAAACAGTCCATTAAAGTGTTTCTACCTAATACGCTACAGCATAGCCCAGACGTTTCCCGGACTAGCTCGAACGGCCATTACACAGAAAATTCAATTGTAATGGACGAAAATGTGGACGAAAAGTGATATATGCATTCCACAACCACGCCCGGTACCGAAACCCAAACCACCGGGCAGGTATCGTGTTTGTGCGGCAAAACTCTGTCACTGGACACTTTTCAAAAGTCACAGTCTGGTGCAACCGGCAACCACCACCCGCGAGGGAAGGCAGAAATGTGAACCTGCCACTGGCCCAGCGGCACAAACGATCCCCAGAAGTGGGATTACTACTTTATCATGCTGTGGTGGTGCGACTGCCGCTCCACACGAGCTCTGTGGGAGCTGCATCATGCACCTTGCACGGGAAGGCACTGCAGCCCAGAATGGAATGTTAAATTGCCACTTGGTTTTAGAGCATTGAGGGGTGGCGGGGGGGGGGAGGGGGAGGGAAAGGGATTGCAAACGGTACATCAGGTTGACAACGAGCAACGAACGATGTTTGCAAACGATTTACATGCATGTGGCAACAGAACAGGAACTTCAAGCGGAACCACTCGAGGGACCGTCCATAAATAACGTAACGCCAAACAAAGGGTTTTGATGCAATGCACAAGCATTTTTTAATTAAATATTGTTTCATTTATTTATTTATTTTTAATTTCACAATTTTTCACCACAATGGTGTCAAAAAATAAAGATAACTTGTATTTTCAATAATGATGAATTTTATAAACAAAGAAATCAAGCTTTTTTTTCTTCAGTATATGCTTTGTGCACGAACTACTGTCGCAGCAATGGAATTGGAATCCATTTAAAAACAAATATGAAATTTCTGAAGCATTGCGTAATTTATGGATATTCCCTTAGCGCTGCTGGCTGTAGCACTACGGCACACCGCACAATGTGGTTTGCATTTCGCTCTCCAGTAGCCGACAGCAAGTCGGTCTTTGGGCTTGATTGTCGTTTTGGATCACAGGACGTAGCTCACATACTACTCCCATCCCCTTCACTCACCGCTCACCACCAGTGTGTGGATGTACGATGAACAATCGAACAAGCGAACGGAAGCTTCCTTCATCATCATCCGCACGCCAGCTTTTGCCAGCTCGGCGTGTTTCCAGTTTCAATAACCTAGCCAAGTGCCAACTGAGGCATGCTATCAGCTTATCGGTAATAATATTATTATTATCATCGTCTTGCTGCATTCCGGCCAAACTGCATCCCGCATCCGGTTTGCCTTCCACCGGGAGATAATCCTTCAATGTGACAAAGTTCCCATCTAACGGTACGGATTAATGTCCTCCATCAATCATTCCACAGTGGCACCCTAACAATGCATCAATCTTCCCGAGTTTCTCGCTCGCACTCGCTCCCTCTCTCTCGCACGATGACTCTTCCCACATCGAATCAGGATAATAAAAGCTATCTAAAAGAACAACAAAAGTGCGTCACCTTTCCCGCGGGAGACGGTCTGGGCTGTATTGAGGGGCAATGTATGCCGAGGAAATGGTGTCACTCTAGTGTGATAATGCACTTTTGCACGGCTGACGAACAGGTGTTTCAGGGCTGGTGGTTTTCGAAAAGCATCGTTGGCCTGATAGAAACTGGTTGCCATAGTAAGAAATGATAAAACAAACCACTGTTAAAAGATGACTTTTACAAGCCAATAAAGTACTCGAGCAGAAGTGTTGGCTGTAGGATTGCAATCATTGACTCAACACACAACGCACACAAGTGGACAGGACATGGAGTAAGACATGGGTGCTCTAAAGGATAATGTTTGCCAGAGTGCTTACATGACCAACAGCAGCAATCAAACAAAAGGAGGGCAGGGGGAAAAAAGACAAGGAACAAAACCTTGTCCTTCCTATATGCCAATGCACGCACCTTTCTCGTTGCATTAGCATAACGAAGCTGTCCCCAGCGGACGTACGCTGACTAGGGATCTTTTGAACATTGTAAACACTTGACCGACTTTCCTCCACGGCACGGCACGGGGCGATTATGCTGCTGCTTGCGCAACGGTGAAGGTGCTTCAGTTTTCTGTGTGTGTGTGTGTTTTTTTTTTTGTTACTTACATGCTTTACATTTTGTCCACGCCACATCCTACTTAATTCCAGACATGTCCGGAGGATATCTCTGCTTCGTCGTATCCATCTTCTGCATCGGTGTCGTGACGGCCATCATCGGCGATGTGGCGTCCCATTTCGGCTGTACGCTCGGCATCAAGGATTCAGTCACTGCCATTATCTTCGTTGCCCTGGGAACGAGTATACCAGGTACGAGAGGGTCGAAACATGGCGCCCAACCAAAAATAAAAAACCTGGTACTAACATTGGGCGATGGCCCATTCATTTTTGTTTTTTCCTCAGATACGTTCGCCAGTAAGGTCGCTGCCATACAGGACAAGTACGCCGATGCGAGTGTCGGCAACGTGACGGGCAGTAATGCGGTCAACGTGTTTCTGGGTATCGGTGTCGCCTGGACGATTGCCGCCTGCTATCACAGCTTCCACGGACGGTCGTTCGACGTCGAGCCGGGCACGTAAGTGTGGTTTCAGCTACCGGATGGGCGCGTTTGTTTGTTTGGTTTGCATTCAACCTAATCGTGGTACCGCCACCCCCCTCTCTACACCCATTTCCTAGGTTGGCTTTCTCCGTAACGCTGTTCTGTACGGAAGCGTTAGTCGCGATCATTGTGCTGATGGTCCGAAGAAATCCCAGAATCGGCGGCGAGCTCGGCGGCCCCAAGAAGGCCAAAATCGTTACCTCAATCTTCCTCTTCTCCCTGTGGATCGTGTACCTGCTGATCAGCAGCTTGGAGGCTTACGGTATCATCAAGGGTTTCTAAGCGGGTCGCCACCGACCGACCGTACCAACAAACACAACCAAAGCACTTTGCCAATCCCCCCCGCCCCCCCAGCAGGACAACGCGTGGCGCCAGCGTCCTGCCAACTAAGCTGCTTACGTATCGAGTGTATGATAGAAAAAAAAGCAGAACACGTGCGCGCGTGTGTGTGTGTGTGTGTGTGTGTGCGTGTGAAAGTGTGCTTGGGGTGAGACACCCCTCCCCGCAGGACACAATGGTGCAAACAATAAGCACACACTCACCGACAAAAGTTCGTTCAGAGGCGTCACGGGGCGTCTAGTTGAAGCAAACAAACTGCGAAAAAGAAAATAATAATTGCAAAGCAAAACAAAACCCATGAAGACAATTTTAAGGTTTAAATGCGAAAGCGTTCCTCTTCCTACTCACCACTCCGCTGAGCCTCGGTGTTTGATGCAGTAATTTTTGTTTGCTTGTTTTGTAATTCGTAAATGTTGTTGCTTTCCAGTAAATCTGTTTTCCGCGATCGCTTTTAGCTACATCATCTGTATGACGGGTTTTTTTTTGTTGTTGATGTTGTTTTAGTTGAAATTCTATTCGATTTGTTTGCGGTGTCACTGTTACAAACAAAGCTCTTCCTTCGAGCTGTAGACGATCAGCGTGTTAGGTTATTTGTTTGTAAATGTTTCTTATTTTTATTATTATTATTTTGTTTTAAAAGCGTTAGGAAAAAAAGCAACAACCCGCAGGAGCTAGACAAGCGGAGCAGCGTTAGCGAGCATATTTACTAGAGATAGCTAATTATTATACATTACACGGCGAGTTAGTTGTTGTTAAGAGAAAAGCTAAAAACAAGCAAACAAACGGAAGAGAAAAATGCAAACCAACAGAAAAAAAGCGAGAAAAAAAACCATTTAAACTCCGCAAACCCGCGCCGCGCTAGTATCGAATGGGTGCGAACAAGGAGTACGACACGGTACAGATGTACGACGCGCAAGTGGGCATGGTGAGAAAATGGAAGATGAAAGAAAAATATGACGCCAGAAAAAAACAAACAAACAAATAAAACGGTTAGGATGACCCGTACAGATAAAGAAAGCAAGCGAAAGGGGAAAAGAGTGTAGCGGCGAGCAAAGCTCTACTTAACTTAACTACCACGGAATACAATATGCCAAATTTGTTGAAACTTAGTTACATAGAGTATATCTATATACATATAAACGAGACACAAACACACACACATTTAAACACACACACATACACACACATTTAAACACACAGACACAAAGGTAGAAATAAGCGCGTGTTTCACCGAAGGCGAGAGCAGATGCGCGAGCGCGTTTGATGTTGATTTTCACAATTGTTCATTTCACAGCGTTACGAGCGTTACGCGTTACAGAGGAGTGAGTAGCCGTAAAGGGTTTCCGTGGCATGGAATGGATATGTTACATTTAGCAGGGTATATTTACTGAGCAAGAGCCAGATCGAGAGGGAGCGAAGGCAATATTAAACGCTTCGTGCTGTACCACCTCAAGGGCGCATCTTGAACACGATCACGATCCCGCAGCCATCGGTACGCCGATGCACAAAAATAAAACAGCGAGAAAGGGGCAAATAGTTTAAAAGCTGCGGGGAAAAACGTGGAATTGGTAAGAGTAGTAGTTTATTGTTTTCATACAAACTCTCACACAAACCACACAACACCATGCCCATGCCGCTCCACACAAAGAAAGCACAGATCCGCCTCGAAACCGATTCTAGTCACCGTGTGGATGTATTATAGAGTGCTCCGATTCGAACGAAGCCTGAGGCAGGGGCAAGTGGGCTGGAAAAACTGTTTTTAATTACAAACTACGACGGTCAGCGGGGAGCGAGTAGCCTAATTTAGTAGTATTTAACGGAGGCAGAGGTAGCGAACACGAACGACAGCTCCCAAGCTCCCGGTTTAACCAAAGATCCCCAGCAGTTCAAGTGTGTTTGCTCAAGTTTAGCTTTTCGTTCGCAATCGAGTGCGATTATGCACTCCCAGTAGAAGAAAGGGGTGCAAGGGCTTTATTGTACATAATGATATTTTAACAACCCAGTAAGGGACGGGGAGGGGATGAACGCAATGAGACGCGATGGAGGAATGAAGAAAATAACACCAACACGAATAGGAACACGATCGGATGAGATCGGTAGATCGCCAACACAGAGCCAGGTTACAGGACAATCGCTTAGTTGAACTCGTTACAATTGCCATTCAGTGAGGATCTTCTTTTTTCGCTTCTACAAAGAATTTACGTTTACTTTTCCTTCATACTTGTATCCTGTTGTTTTCCCCGGATGACTCGACCGCTCGGGGAACGCATGGCTCGATCGGTAGCATAATCGCTACTGCCCTATCGCCCAGCCGGAAAGCCAACTAACCAGAGTGGCTTAACATGAGTAACTAAAACACAGGCACACGTGTCGCTTCCGGGTTGCATGGTTGCAAATCACTGGCCTCCCAGCCCACCAACCAACGCAGGGCGTACGAACTCGCGCAAGTGGTACGCTGCTCTTTGGGCGTATTCAAAGCGCAACGCAAAACATATCGCTCTCAGTAGCAGTCGCAGCGGACCAGAGCAGCACGGATGCACCAACCCTCGTGCTTCTCGTGTTGTTTTTCTTTCTATACACCGACGCAGAGAGAAGATGTTTCGTTCACAGGTTTCCATTTCACGCCACCCCTTGGCTGTCTGTGTGTGTCTAGCAAAAACCAAAGTCAGACTCATCATACACACCAGCTCCATGGTTTCCTATCGCTTTAGGGTTTAGATAATGCAACTGAAACGTTTCTTCCTCTTACGATTAGGGTAATAAATTGTTTCTATTTATCTTTTATTTTAAAGAACATTATAGCAAAACAGCAAAACAAAGGTACGAAACCTTCTTAGAACAAGAAAAGCGTTGATGCGGTTTGTTAAAGCAAAACGAAAAGAATAACAAGGTACTACCAATACTCATTGACACATGTTTGATACTAGAGACGCACCCGACCGAATTGTAAGCCCCCGCGTTATTCTAGTTCTAGCTCCGTTTTCGACTTCCTTCGCAAGGAAGATCACCCATCGGCATTAGCTGTTGCGCCGTTACGCACGCGAGAAAGCCGCCCACTACCCAGCAACCCATAACGACGGTGCCCGGTCAACCGGGTCGACCGGGCACAGCAAGCAAAAACCATTCTTCCATTTCAAACCAAACCAAACAAAACAAACAAAAACCTACATACAAACTTAAGAATTTACTTAGACTCTAATACCGCGTAAGTCTCGTTTTTAGGGGTATTTAAATTGTAGCCTCGTAAGCCTCGTGTTAGCCGTTAATCAGCGATCATTTTGAGCAGGCCACCCGTCACCACGATCCTTCCAGCCCGGGCCGTTGAGCTTGAGAAGGGGTTTTTAGTTTTGGCGTTGTTTTTATGTTACTTCACACAAACCATTCAACTACACACTGCATTAGTCTACAGCGTGAGTAATCCTTCCTTCCGCTGTATTGGAGCACAACATCCGCCTCTAGGAAGGGTGGATGCGTTGTACGATCAAGCCCAAATTGCCGACCACACAACAGAGAAAGGTTGAAAATTGTGTTAATCAAAACAAACAAACAAAACATACAACCCACTCGTACAGGTTCATAGTATAATAAACAATAACACCATACGATCGGTAGCAAATCAACAGGTCCGAACTCCGTTTGCTCAGTACTAGTGCCAGTACTGGTGCCGTTTCAAACAGGGAATTGGTTTGATTTTTTTTTTTGTTTATCTAGACAAAGCCACCAAAACAAATAATGGCAAAATTAGCTAACGACACAAAAATCCCAGAACGACAACAAAAGACGTTTCATAAAGATAGCGACAGGTGCGTTTAAGCTAATAAGACTGGGCTAGCCAGTAGTAGGTAGTGTGTGCGAACAAGCGACGTGTAGAGAGGAACGTCGCGGTGTAGTGATGCGGTAAAGGGGGGTTTTTGAACAAAACACAAATAAAGCTCGTTGCAACAACCAACCATCATCCAATTTTGTGTGTTTGTACGTGTGTGTGTGTGTGTGTGTGTGCGCGTGTGTGTGTGCGCGCGTGTGTGTGCGCGTGTGTATGTGTCTTCATCCGTCGATGCAGCAGGAAGTGAGACACTAAGAGAGTTAAGCCACCAAAACGTTTTTCGCCACGTTGGGTGTTAAGATGATCGCAATACTCATCCCGCCATGTGAAAGAGAAATATGTTATGTTGTGAGTATATGAATGGAGAGAGAGACATAAAGAGAGAGGGAGAGAGAAACATTGTGTGTGTGTTTGTTGATGTGCTTAAATTAAAGAACAACGAACAGACGAGAGAAACACAACCGTGTGCATAATAGTAATAGTTTACATGTGTAGAAAGCTCGACGTTAGTAGATGTAAGCGACGGGAAACGGTACCAATCCTTCAAGTCTCCTCCCCCATCTATTCACTAGCTCTATCACTAGCTCCCATATCAAAATTTCCTGCTCCAATCCTTAATCACCAATTGAGCCGAAAGCCGTTCAAGGATGGTGCTGTTTTGAGACAACAAAAAACAACCGCCACGACCATTACGAGCGATGTATGGTATATTGCATTACGTTAGATAGACGTGTGGCATCGAACTAGCACTTAGTGACGTGGGGGGGGGGGGAATTAAGCATGAAAAATCATACCACTACATCTAGCTAAGTGTCGCGATTTACACTCTTTACACGTCCCCATACTCACACCTACAGCAAGCGTGCATTAATATCTTCCAGTGTACTATTCGATGTTGAAAAATGTGTCTAGAAACAAAAAAAAACAAACAAACAAACTTTAACAGAGGACGAATAAATCGAACTGTAGTAGAAAAGAAAAAAAACCAAAACAAAATTTAAAACTAACTCAACAATCTACTTACATCTTTGTACTTTGCTACCACTATTTACTCTTTCGGCCATCTTTCGAATCGAAATCTTACCCTCCCTTTATATCAACGTACACACACTAGGCAAATCTTTAAACGTAAGACCAATCGGGAGAGACAGAGCAAGAGAGAGAGAGAGAGAGATATGAAGAGTAGAGAAAGATATAAAAAACGAACAAAAAACAAACAAACGAAAATGTGGATCAAAAAAAAACATGAAACTAAAAATTTAAATCGAACATAAAGAAACGTGAAAGTCTGGATATTATTGAGAGAGAGAGAGAGAGAGAGAGAGAGAAATGTAAAGAAAGAAAAAGAGCAAAAAGAATTGAAAAAAAAGACACAAGAAAACAGAACAAACAAAAGAGGAACAAAACCACATGCAACGGAAATGAACTTTAGCTTTCACAACTGCTTCTCACACAACCACTTTACAAGCGGCAAAACAAACAAATACTATTAATACTGCTACTAGAATTACTCCTATTACATCTACAGCAACTACTACATACTATCATTACCACTATCACTACCACTACTACTACAACTACTACTACAGCAGCTGCATTGCTACTATTTGCTAGCACTATTGTACGCGATTGTACTATTCCCCTCCCACTTTTTCGACCCTTTTTCTCTTTGTGTAGTGCTCGTAACAATTTCAATGGAAAGAGAAACCAATTTAGAAAACAAAAAGGCGTGCAAAAAGATGCAAAAGCAAAACCAACAAAGAACAAAAAAAGAGGGATAGATACCAAAAATAGACACGACTGTGTGGATGGAATTGCACTCTTTCGCTACCGCAGAACAAAGATCACAAATCACAAAACGGCAAACAGTACAGCAGGCAATTGTATAAAGGGAAGGAAAGAAAAATCAGGATGCAAAAACAAAGCACTAAAAACTGTATTTATTACACACAATTCCACAGTGCACGTGCGTGTGTGTGTGTGTTTTGCGTGTGACTCACGGAAAATTGAGCCACTTGAGCGGAAAAAAGCAAAATGCACGCACACTCACAAACACACAGAAACGAACACGGCAAGAGGCAGCTTCTTTCCTGCTTCCCAAATCTCACCAACACTCTGTTGCTCGGTTACGCGTCCTCGGTGCCAGAAGAATAAAACAAACAAACAAACAAACAAACAATCAACCAAATCCTTTCTGCACTGTTATAAACATGTACATCACAAAATGTAGGAAAGGAGCGGATAGAGAGATGGCCGTCCTGAAGAAACGACCATCCCAGGGGAAGTAGGAAAGAGAAGTTGCAGGATTGGAAGAGCGAGGATGTTGATGGTGGTGGCAGTGTGTACGTGTGTACGTGTGTCTCTGTGTTTGTGTGTGTGTGTTTTAGGTGCCCCAGAACCAGTATAGCAGAAATTGCATGCAAGAAAGAGCAAGCGAAAAAGAACAAAAGAAAAAGAGGGAGAGGGAGAGAGAAAAAGTTAAAGTGTATAACAATCTGTTAAAGTTTTCTGTTATGAAAAAACGAAGGTTTTTTTGTGAATGTTTTTCGCTAGAAGCAGGTGTAAAGGCGAAACAAAAAATGGAGAAAAAAAGAACACACCCACACGCACTTACTAAGTGGCAATGTCAACAGTGGCATTGCTTGAGGAGAACGTGCTAAACGATTCGTTGTGCTGCATTACCGATAATTAATGCGGACTAGGAGTGCGAACATTTAATGCAAATCGTTGAATGTAAGATGAAAGGTAAATAAAAATGATTATTTAAAAAAAAATACACGTCTCTTTGGATTGTTTTTTTTTTAATTAGCTTTTGTTTATTTATTTTATTTTATTCTTTTGAGTAAAACATGTTGAAAATTAAGATAAAATTCCAGTAAAGTGATCGATAATATTTAAAACACCTTTATAATTTCACATTTATTTTGAAGAAAAGTATAGCAAAAGTCGTTGAGCACACATGCATCCGGTATGAGATACGGCAAACAAACGCGTTTATTTGTCTTTTCGCTGTATTATATTACAATATTTGGCTTCAAAGCGCTGTATTGGTACGTTCTTCCACCTTCATCCGCAACACGTGTACAACTAAAGCGCACTCTTCGCAAAAGTAAATCTATTCAAATTCATACTCTTTGATGCATACACCAAACTTTGCTATAACTATTTTGCTGCTCTAGTCTGTTTTAAGCAAATCATTTAAAAAAAAAAAAACAGAAAGAACACACACTCACTATACACATCTGCCGGTATTCGCACCCCCCACACACTCATAAAACACTTAATGAATATATCGGTTTACACTTCACACAACAACTTTGCCTGCCTGGAAACCGTAACCCGCCAACCTAGTGCAGTCGTAGCGCGTTCGCTAGCGCAACGGCAGTCAGCAGTGCAGCGCCGAAGGATGCAACCGAGCTGGCGCCCTGCGTTGTCGTTTCCGGTTCGATGGTGGTAGTGGTCGGTGCATCGGTTACCGGCGCGTCGGTAGTCGTCGACGATGGCTCGGATGTGGTCGATGTCGTGCTGGCTGCAGTGGTCGTCGTCGACGGAGCCGCTTCTGTAGACGTCGTAGTAGGCTCGGCGGTGGTGGTAGTAGTTTGCGCGACAGTCGTTGTCGGTACAGCTGTGGTAGTCGTGGCAGGCTGAGCGGTCGTAGTTGTGGCAGCTGTGGTGGTACTCTGCGCACCCGTCGTTGTAGCCTCCTCCGTTGTGGTGGTTGTCTGCTCGGCAGTAGTAGTAGTAGTAGTAGTAGTTGGCTCAGTTGTTGTAGTTGACTCTATTGTCGTGGTTGTCTGCTCAGTAGTAGTAGTAGTGGTTAGCTCAGTAGTTGGCACAGTTGTTGTAGTAACTGGCTCAGTAGTTGTAGTTAGCTCTGTTGTCGTGGTTGTCGGCTCCAGAGTCGTAGTTGGCTGTGCTGTCGTAGTAGTCTGCTCAAGAGTCGTTGTTAGATCAGTAGTGGTCTGCTCAAGAGTCGTTGTTGTTGGGTCGACGGTCGTAGTAATTTCCGTCGTCGTAGTAGGATTCTCCTCAGTCGTCGTGCTAGGTGTATCGTCAAACCCTATTTCTGGA
This sequence comes from Anopheles merus, assembly GCF_017562075.2. Taxonomy (NCBI): domain Eukaryota; kingdom Metazoa; phylum Arthropoda; class Insecta; order Diptera; family Culicidae; genus Anopheles; species Anopheles merus. The sequence goes on along the minus strand of NC_054082.1, from coordinate 10,680,200 downwards.
GTGTTTGCTACCGACCCTGTAACAATGCAAACGGCACATAAACAACCATGATTACATTCAAAGACAATTGTTTCTTGCTAACCACGCGCACAATCGATCTTGAAAAACATTCAATAAAACAAAAACAAAAAAGATTACCATCGTCTGCTTGCACCGTACCATCGTCGTACATCAAATGACCTTCCTTTGCTGCTGCTGCTAATTGAGCATCGATAATTATCGGTCCACTCCTAATTTCCAGCGAGCGATCCAAAAACAACAACGAAACTTCACATTAGTCTACGCACCAGAACGATCCACCACCACCTTGAGACCTTGAACGATCCCAGGTACACGCTTGTCAACCTCACCTCACATCATTTACCGGCCCACTCGTCACCATTCCCACGGCCAGGGCGGCCAACACCACGGCACGAAGAAGATCCATCACGCACGAAATCCACACGCCTCGCCGATCTCTATCACTCAAAGGGAAAACCTTACCAACCCAGCAAAAGAGGCACCTTGCTGCCGTGCCAGCCACTAGTACACTGCGGCCAGGTCCCGATTGATAGGCGGCTTTTGAAGAGGTGTTACATTCGCCAACCTCCAATTTCCCGATATCAAACTCACGACTAAGCTCTCGCTCCGCTGTCTAAGATAAAGCCCGACGAAAGTCATTGCCGTCACAGGGGGGAGAAGAAAGTGCAGGTTGGTTGTGAGAATCGGCCACTCTTCCTATACCCAAACCCCTGCCCGTCGCGTTACAGAACAAAAGCCTAGAACACCGCCCGCACATCCGTCGCACAGATGTCGCGAAATGCGTTTAAGCGCGTTTCGCCCCCTTTTTTTTCTTTTTGCTAGTCTTATCTCCCATATTGCTCCGTACGTGTATGCGGCCTGGATGACACACGAGGGCCCTGAACGGTGTCACAGGGACTTTTGCAGTAGGTGGGAACCCTAACGACAGTACCGGGTCGAACCGGGCAACCTTGGTTCCGCGTCCCTGGCGCGCAAAATCGATCCATCCAGCGCGTAGAGCACCGCGAATGCATCATCACTTTGCGGGACACGGCAACGGGTACAACCCGGATTTTGATGAGAAGCTGATAAAAAATGTAAAACCCTCCCCACAGCTGCAACGTGTCCCAGTTATTGCTAGCGGCACGGTGCAATCATAGGCGAGCCAGCTGGTGCGTTTCTGAAGAGTTGTGGCTCGGCCTACGATCGAGTGGCTATTGCTAATCGATAGCAATATTATATCACTGCAAGAGTTTGGTGTTGCACTTGGCTTTAAATTCTAGTACGAAAAACAGTGGTTGGGCATCACTTTTCACACACACAAACACACACACACACACTGCCACTGGGCACGATGCGAGAGGAGGCACCAGTACAGCGTGCCATAAAATAACGCTGATTTTTATTTATGGCCTTTCCTGATACTGTTGCAGCACATCCGTTAAAGGTGGACAAAAGCGATAAGGCGGTGTTTGGTCGAAATTGCACTGCTTGTTTGCACCTTTGCAATTTGTTTGGTCACGCAAAATTGCAAAGGAAATAACATTTTCGCTACGGCGATGATTGCTCGTGAATCAATGGAGAGCGTTTCAACCGGGCGGGAACAGTACTAAGCTGTTTGCAAGAGAAGTATTTGATATTCATCCATTCCATTGTGATAGCAGCAGTCCCACTCACCATTGACAGTGTTTTGAGCTCATCATCAGGTGTAGGCTAGGCTCTATTTTTGCCCCACTGTTTGCCACAAACGACATCCAATCGTTTAGGAAGGGTCTGTCTGAATTGGCGGGTGAAAATTAACAGCCGTAAACTAATTCCCTCAACGATCAGTGGTGGTTGTGCGCTCATCGTTATTGCACTGCAATAGAAAAATGAACATTTCTACACCACCAAACCTGCGACCGTGTCAACTCGAATAGCTGAAGGTTATCAGCGTAATTTGGCAAATTGCGTGGACTGCGAACGTTAGTTGAAGGGATGAACTGGTTGCTGAACGTACGAACCTTGGCTCTACTCCCCTCGCCATTGATAAGCCCAGCGAGCGTTGCACCGTGGAGTGTAGATGATTTAGTTGAGAAGAAGTGGAAAAAAAGTACAGTGACTGATGATTAGAATATGCTTAGTAACAATCCCATCCAATTTTTTCCCTAACATTTTACGTCAAACGTCGTGATTCCATCAAATTGAGGTAGTGTGGAAGTTGTAATCTCTCAGAGCTCAAACAAAATGCTCAAATATATATTACACAACAGCTGCGATTACAGTATTCTCTTCGACTTCGAGTAGATTCGTTTCGACTCGTGCCAAGACAGACCTTAGTGGATATTAAGTTTTTTTGTCCCTTTCTGCATTATTAGATATTATCTTTTATTAGTATTGGCCAATTTCGTCCAACTACGTTTAAAATAGTTTTGATAAAGTTGTATAATAATATTGCATTTTTTTAAATTGCATACATTTTTTTAAGTTGCACTTTAGATCCTTTGTAGAGGTAAACTTCAAATTGAAAGAAAGTCTATAATAAAAATATGCAAATGTAAAAGAATAAAAACTATAATATGAATCAATTGTATTGCTACAAATGGAACCATTTCCCTGAATAAAACAAAATAATAAATAAATAAAGGAGTCATGTTTCAGAGAGAAAGAGATTTAACACGATATTGTGAAAAGCGAGAGATAAATTGTTCCACTTTATTGCAATACAATATCAATACGTTCTAAAATCTTTCGTAATTCCAACATTTGTTATGACATTTTTATTCATTACCAATTTAAACATTTTCGCGTACCATATTGCATCCCCGCAAGCAGACGATGGGTCCAGTTGAGCCGTACGCAATTGTGTAATTTTCCAGGTTGTAAAACACTTACAACGTACGTTGCTCGAGTATTCTCAACCTGGGAAGAACCAACAAAAAAAACGTCAACCGACTGATAAGCATTGGCAAACAAATCGCGTGTTACAATCGATCGGCTTGTAAAAAAAGAAAAAAGAAAAGCTTTTATCACCCCCTGCTGCACCGTGTACGCGGAAGAACGCGCAAACGTGCGCGCCAGCGATCGTGACCCTGAAACGCGCACAATTTCGAGGATCACCTTCTAACTTCCGCTACGAGAGCGTCTGCGCAGCGTCGTTATCAGTGACAGTTTTAAGCGTTCGCCGTACATGCCGGTAAAAAAACCCTTCGGCATGCGTCGTTTTGCTTGCTCTTATCGCGTCGTTTGTGTTCTCGCGAGATGTGGGCTTCGGCTCTCCTCCGCTATCAACGTAATAACGCACCGAGCGTGAGATGATGCTGCACGCAAATGGAACAATCTTTCCCATGCACACACTCTCTTTCTCTCTTCATCTCTCTCTCTCTTTCTCTCTTCATGTTTTTCTCTTCCTGGAGAGCAATCAAGCGATCGAGCGGGTGCCTCATTCTTATTATAAATGAAAGTGCGTCGATCCTACCGCTCCACAGTAGACATGTGTGAATCGTAACCAGCGCCAGCAGCGTAGCGTGTCCCCGTAAGCGTCGTGTGCTACGAGTGCCCGGTACTATACCAGCAGCGTAGCATCTCTGTGTGTTTCTCGTTCGATCGTGCAGTTGTTCGTGTTGGTTTGTCTCCAACAAATTGGTGCACGCTCGTTCGGTACAAAACAAAAGCACCCAAAAGGCAGTGTGAAGCGTTACCGAAAACGAAAAAAAAAACACCAAAAGCAACACCAAACAAAATGACGATCAACGAGCGTACGACGCTGCTGCCGAAGGAGTACCAGAAGACGTACAGCATCGCCATCCCGCAGGACGATCTGAACAACAATGTCAGCAACATCACCGACGACAATGGCGTACTATGCGAGTAGTAAGTATCCCTAGGTAACAGCCTGGCAGCACTCCAAGCCGGTGCGGTGCCGGCATCATATCGGTGAAAACAGTTGCTACTTTGTAGTTATGACCGTTCGATACGATCTACCGCTTGTACCACTTATGCTTACACCAAAGTGTGGTGAGGTACATGCCCACGCCTTGCTTCGACAATCGCATTGCCACCACGCCCCATTGCAAGCACCATTTGTCGATCGTTATCGATGAACGGCGGCAATGATACGACAGGTAAACAGCGTAACGGCGGTCGTTGTATTACCTTTCGTGTCAATTAGCCTATCTCTGGTAGATTGATTTGCAATACCGCCTCGTTGATATGGCCCCATTAAACTGTGCGTGTGTGTGTGTGTGTGTGTATACTTCTGCTATGCCCACTTCAGCTCTAGTGCGCCACCCGGATTTCCGCTCACTGTTTGTAGATTGCTATCCATACGGTGATGTACAGCAAATAGATTAACCTTATTATTCGATGAAAGTAAAGGCAAGGATAGTATCATTAGGGTCGAAAGCCTTATCGATTAGATACACTGTCGCTATGCTTCTGAAAGCACATAAGCACCGAGTTTAAGCTTATCGTAACGCCTGTAACGCTTGCAACGCTTATAGCGTTACCCGATGGTTACTCAAACGACAGCAGAGAGCAAATGCGTAACAGTCGTAGCAACCACTGGCGTTAAATTAATAGCAACGATGGAGCCCGTGTTGAAGTGTGTCCCCTGCTTGCAGTACGATTGGCAGAAATTATTTTCCGAAAAAATCTCTTTAAATAAACTAACCTGTTTTCTCTGCGTTCTCTTTCAGCGACAGCTACGCACTGACGAAGGATGAGCTGAATAAGTACATTGACGACCCCTGGTGGATCAAGATGCGGTACTGTTGCTTTGCTACCTGCTGGATCGTATGTCTGATCGCGCTCGCCATCTCGCTGTACATTGCGGCGGATGCGCTGCAGCACGACGTCTGCCTTACGCCGCTGACGAACAACGGAACGTCTCTCGGCCCGGCCGACCTCAGCATCAGCACCAACGCTATTCCGCTCGTGGCGGACGGTGCTGTAAGCACGCCGCCCTCTTCGATCGTGTTTACCCTGCTGAACCAACCGACGTCGTAGAGGGCCCCGGTGGCAGTAGCAGAACGGATTGTTTTCCGATCCGTCGCATCGCTGTGATTTTCCACACTCGGACAAACGCCAACGCCGGAAGCCGATGGCATTATTTATTCTGATTATTAGACGCTATCGTAGCAAATAGTAGAGTTATTGCACCGGGTCCGAGAATTGGTCGCTGCGTCACGTGTTGTCTCAGCAAGGGCACGCGCAAAAGCCGGAAATCTGATAGCTTGGGCACGTGTGCCGATCTCGATTCGATCGTATCCGGTTCGGGTGCAGGTTTTCCAATGCATCTGGAATCGGGTGAAGATCGCTACTGTCGAAAGATGATGTAACGCGGTGGGACATTTACTCAGCCCCGGCTAATGTTTACGGTTAGGGCCCAGCGGTAAGGGCCGTTTGTTGATCACGCATCGTTGCATCCCGTGCAGCGGGATGACATTGATGACTATTTGCATTGCTGAGATTAGTGGCGAGGAAGCTTTGTATACGTGAGCTTGTTTGTAAGCATCTGGACAATAAATAAACAACGTGTATTTGATTTTAAACAAACTGTTTGTGGTGGTCATTTAGATTACTGGCATTCGTGCACCATATGCTTGACATTACAGGCATGGAAACATAAAGCAAGGCAGCGGAAACATTGATGCAATATAAAATATCACAAAATTATCAATTTACGTAAACTATTTCTGAAAAGTTTGGTTGCACCTAAAACAATCAATTTGTCGTTTTCATTGTATGGTCAAGAGGCATTGTATGTAAGGTGTTCCATCACGCGTTAACTACGTCATTCGCATCTTTTTTATTACCAAATTTTTGATAATGCGACATTAAACCTTAAATGTAAACGTCACAATGATTCCTAGTCCTTTTTTGTTTGCTCTTTGCCTGGAATCGTACGTGCCGCGTACTTCATTGGCAGGCGTGTAGTTCCAACGACCCTTCGATTCGTCATCTGGTACATTCCACCCGGAGCGTGGCGTAGCTTCCGACGGGTCGAAGGTCAAGGTCCTCTTCCGGAGCTTCCAGCCCCGGACCTGTCGGCTATTATGTTTTTTTGTCTTCTTCCCCATTATTTTCCCATTCTCCACAACCGCGTACAGTGTAACAGCTGTAACAGGCTTATCACCATCGGCTAGGCGGCATTTCGAGAAGAACAGAGTCTGTTTTATGCCGTTTCCTGGCTAGGCCGCTATAGACGCGCTACGTAATGCTCGAACGCAACCGATAATCCGACAATCCGAAGGCAACAAACCGAACGATCCCATCCCGCATTTGATCACGTTCGGATGGGCGGTTGAGTCAAGCGAAGGATTACTTTGCCCCTGCCGGGCGTTTGGTAGGAATGGCCAAATGCACTGGATGATGTAACTCTTGTTCGCTCTTTAGTCAGACGCGTGCGTGCGGAACAACAAGGGATCGCATGGGGAAATCCTTGCCGTACATTGCATCAACCGCTTTCCAATTTCAAGGCATCGTTCATCAACTGTTTGTTGCTCTATTGATGACACTATCATGTGCATGGCACATGGCAATGTGAGCTTTATAAAATCATTTTTAGTAGATGATAATAGCATCTTAGTGTTTATTTTTTAAATCAAACCACTTCAGTTCGCTAATTGAATTTACGTGGAGCATGTAAACACGGCGTTCAAAGATGCTTATTCTACGTTCCAAAATGTATTATCAAAAAATGAAGAACTTTAATTCAAGCATATGTTTAGTGTGATCATGCGATGGTTTTATTTTATTTTTTCTTTTCTTTTTGTAAGTCAATGGAGCGTTTATTGCAAAACAACCATCAACCAAACCGGACACGGCACGGATTGACCGAACCTGCAGCACTCCTCAGCCCCTGGGACACTGTAATGCTTGTTTGCCAAGCACCGTCGGGTAGTTCCCTCGGTTTTTGCCACGGAAACATGTGTAATCGACATTCCAATTTACGGCCACTCGCTCTTCACACTGCCACTTGACAGTTAAGGAAAAGTGCAATCAGTGTGCCCAAGTGGCCAAGGGCTGCACGCGTGGCAAAGCACAAGCCACGCTATCAATTAACCTTGAAAAGGAGCACCGCGCGTTAACAAATCCCTCCTCATTAGTAGAACTTATCGGTACGCCACTCGGAACCACGTGTTTAAAGTGAAGTAAAAGGAAAAGGCATTAAGCGATCCGCCTATTTGTACAATTACTAATTTAAGCTGTTCCGTTCGAGGAATTCCCCTCGCTAGTAGAGCAAAAATCCCCTCTCGTAGCTATTGTGCTTCTCTGGAAGCCATCCCACTCGACTCCTGCTCCATGTTCCATGTTCCTTTGCGCTTCCCGAACCTTTCGTCCTGTTCCTCATTGCTTGCCGAACCTTTTCGAGGCCCGAGTGGGGCACTAATTAAAACACGGCGGCGTGTTTAATTAAGCACGAGGCGTGTCTTAGCTCCAAAACAGGCTCATTTTCACTCATTAAGTTCAAATTTTCCCCGGTCAGCAGGAGCGTGTAGCAGGTAGCGCGTAGCGTCCTGGTCCAGCATGAATCGTCAAGAAAGGAGAAAACTCTCCTGAAAGACACCCTTGCACACATACACGGGGACAATGGTTTAATTACTCGCCGTTGCAATCGGTTTCGGCACATCGGGTTCGGGAAAATGTGGACTGAGCGTATAGGGAGGGTGCGTGAAGAAGAAAGTTCGGGCAAAGGAATGCCGAATGCTAGAGCGAATGCGCGTTTTATTGCCTCCCGTTCCTTGCGGCCAAGAATGGTCAGCTAGCACTCATTGGATCTATTTTTGTTTGCTCGGTAACGGTGTTAAACCATTTTGGAAGCGAAATTGATGCTTGTAGTATTACAATTTTCATTTTAATTCATTTAAGAACCAAGTTTCCACAATGGTACTGCTGTGACCCGTCACCGATAAAGCCGTTTTCAACACATACAGGGTGTTCCAGGGGTTCTCATACCAATTGGACCTGTAGCAATTGGACTCTATAGCATCCCTGTTGGACAAATCCAATAGGAATTTCAAAGAAGCCTGTCCAAAAAGGGAGCCAGAGTTCAATTTCCAACCTATGAAGTTCACTTCCAATAGGAAATTCCTCCAAATCGTTTACCCTTCATCCCATATGCTCCTCCCTAAGCAAGCCATGTCTACCCTAGAAACGGAAAATCTCTACACAAACGCACACAGACGGCGGCTTTTCAAGGCAGCGATAAATGTTCGTCTGTCACACTACCAGGCGAACAGGCGCAGGAGCAAACCGGTGCGCTACGTTGTTGGTCGCCAAGGCAGCCGAAGCTCTATTCATTTGAGTGATGTTGTAGAGTGCAAGAAGTGATAATAAGCACGTAAATAGGGGAAGTTTTTTGCTACAATCATTATCATTATCATCATCATACACAGCATAACACCTACATCACTGAGGTACGAAATTCAAGTCCTTCAACTAGTAAATATGCTCCGCTTGCAGCAAACGTTACAGAGCATAGCCTCACCGTGCCGCTTGCTGCGTTATCAGCGCTCCACCACCGAGCGCAACGGAACGGAAGCGAGCGGCGAGTGGGGCGGAGGACAAAACGGTCCATGAATCACACGCCCGCACCATCTTTCTCTCCCGGTGGCCGCCGCCAACTCCTGCGCGCCTGGTCAAAACCGAGTGAAATGATCACTGACTAGAATAGAGAGCAGCCGACGCAGCAGCATGCCCGTTACCATCCAACCAACAGCAGAGGCAGCGGTAGTGTGCGGGGCTTGTTTTGTGTACATACCATTCGACCGACGAGATCATGGGAGAATTATAGGGCGAAACGTGATAAACGTGCTTCTTCACATACAGGGACAGGGTTTGGCTACGGTAAAACCCACACCCCACTTGGGCGGGCATGCGCAGTTTACTTCTACGCACTGCACTGTGTCCCGGTTTTGGCGGGTTTGTGCGGGAAATATGCGATGCACCAGGAGCGAACTGCATCCCGCAGCCGTTTCAGGGGGTATTCTAATGCGACGAACGGGATGATTAATATTTGTTTAATTGTTTAATTGTATTTCAATGTCATTTCTATTGGATCAAATTGAGGGAAAATATGAATATGAATATGGGAAAATAACTTAAAATTATATTTTATTTTTAATTTGACCATTTCTTTCAGCTCCATTTGCTTTCTAATGCGTTCATGTCGAATAAAATTACTAAATCCATCCAATCAAACATAACCGCAATAGAACGCATCCTTTACTGGTTGCCAGCGTCCGCCAGCGTCCATCAGCATGTGCATCCAGCATCGCGCAGCTGCATTCGTACGCCACCGGTGCAATCCGGGCCAGAAACTGTCAGGCCGCGTCCCGGCTTGGCTGCGCTCCTGTTCGTTCACGAAAAACCGACGGCATTCGGGAGCATCTTACGACGACGGTTTTTTTTACAAAAATCATAATTCTCAGCGGCATCCCTTCCCTAACAATGTCCAACCAACCGCAGATCACAGATCCTGTTAGCCAAAATATCTTAGCGCGTTGAGGGGGGGGGAGAAAAAATATACGCCACGCCTTACGCGCTTCTTACGCACCATAGAGACACACGTGTCTCAGCCGTAACGCAGCGCAAGGATGCGTGCACGCGTCTTACGCGACGACGATGGCACTACGCACACACACACACGTGCAACGGTGCGGATGCGAAATTTCGGAACAAGGAAAACTCCTTCTTCCCCCCCCCCCTCATCCAGACATGCTGAGGTAGGAGATGTGTTGGCAGGCATTGCACCCACGGAACAGACACGTCTACAAATGCCGTTACACAAAACGACGCCAAACGCGACGCAATTATGTGCGATGCATCCTTCCAGCCAGCGAGGCCCGAGCGCGCTGTCATCGGCCGAGTGGCGGGAAAATGAGCATAGCGGGACAATCAATTATGCATTGCACATTCCGGTCTTTCCGGTAGATGCACACCGCCCAGCGAGCACACCAAACAGCAAACAGCAACGCAAAACGAACCGGCCCGGCCCGGCCCGGTTACCCGAAAGCGCAGGACACAATCGCAAATGTCCCCATGGCGTTCCAGCGACCTGCGACGCCCAGCCGGCACGAGGCTCGATTGAATAATAAATGAATGCACGAATAAAACAAATTAATTAGCGTTCGGCAAACGAGCAAACGGGGCACCATTTTCGCGCTGCGCTTCGATTGGCTTTGTTTTGGTCGATTGGGTGGCGCATGGAGAGGTGCAGCATTGCTCGTGTGGTGCGTTTGGCAACTGTTGCAATTATTGCACCGCTTATTGAAAAGGGAAAGCAGCTGACAACGAACGACTGGTGGAGGATTATATGGGGTTGTGGGAAATAATAATAAAATATAAAATGTTATACAAATGTTGCTGAATGAAGGAAGAAAGTTTATTACACATTATGGTCTACATTATGCATTTAATCTATTTTTAGTTAAATGAGAAAATAAATCATTTTGACTCAAGTAATAAGAACTAATAACAACGCATGGTGCGGTCCCATGGTACAATCGTCAACTCGACCGACTCACTAACATGCCCGCCATGCGTTCAAGCCTAGAATGGATCGTCCCCCCCGTAGCAAGGATTGACTGCCCCGGCTGAGTGGTAATGAATTAAGTCTCGAAAGCCTGTGTAGGCCGGGCATGTGTCCGCCCAGGACGTTTACCGTATTGCTTTGAATTACAAACACGCAGGGCATTTCTGGCTAATTTTCAAATATCGTTGTTTTCTTGTTATTATTAATGTGTAAAAAAATGAGTATGAGTATGCAATTAATTACCATTTACTTCGGCTGTCCGGAATTAAAAACACAATAAACAATCCTGTTTAGAATTCCGAACATATTTGAATACGTACTTGAATGAAATTCACAACACAATACGTAGAAACACAGTTATTATCACGTTTGATATCTACTTCTAATTCTATGAAATGCGATGTACTTCCATGCATCTGTTATTTTAATTATTATTTTAAATTAAAACGCGGTATTGCCAGGGGCTCAGTAGGGAGAAATGCAATAGAAAACCTGATGAATGTACAGAATTTGAAGCTGTTTGTAATTTGAATCATAAAGGCCGGGCTACATTGATCGTACTTCGTAGCGTAATTTCGATTTTCACTAGCGCATCTGGCGGCGGCTGACCGAAGCATTTTGCCAAACAATTTGGAGCCGCTCCAGAAAATATGTTATTTTTCTATGTTTTTTGCTTTAACTGGACTGGAAAATGTTTGTAATTGATAGATAAACATATTGTGCAAGTATTTCAGCCCTTTTCGCATCAAACAACGATGAAAAAACTACTTAATTTTGAGATCCGGCATGACCATTCTCTCGAGGACCAAAAAAAGCTTCCACCAGCCGCCGCCAGATGCGCTAGTGAAAATCAAAATACGCTTGCGAGTACGATCAATGTAGCCCGGCCTTAACGGTACGACTGTTTTAAATCCTTTAATTAATTGACAGTATTAATTAAATAGTTCGTTTGATTTATTTTACTATTTTTACTACATCCTTACATCCTTTTTCAAATATAAATATGTTTTCCAATGGATTAAGCAGGTTTGTTTTCCAAATAATTTTCCTTATTAATTCATTACACTTATTCCCTATAATAAAAAAAAAAAGATTCAATAAAACTATACTCCACCTTTTCCACCAATAAATCGACCAAACGATTATTTATAACTGGCCACAGCCACCAACGCACCAGCAATAAGCAAAGCCGTCCCCGTAATGTGCAGCGCTGCACAAACCCAAAATGCCATGCCACAGCACCCGCCTCAATGCTCATGATAGGAGAGGCATTTAACAAACAAACAAAAATGCACACACATACATGTACGCATGTTTCATTATCGCGCATGTTTTCCCCGCCGGCCCCGCTTCCACCCGCTCCGACACAGAACGAGAGAAAAACGGTCGTTTGTCGTCCGTCCACGACAAAAAGAAAGGGGAGGGCCGGGGAGGGACGGCGCGCTGCACTAATTAAAATCATATGTATCACATAACGGCAACAGTTGCACCAGCATCCACAGCAACTGCCCGGGCCCACCCACGCGCCACCCACGCACCTCCCACCTGGACAATGGTGCAATGAGCTGGTGCAGGCAATAATATAATAATTGTTGGTGCCTCCTGGTGCGCATCGGTCCCGGTGAATCGACGAAATTAATGAGTCGTTTATCGCAACTACTGCTGGCTCCTTACACACCGTCGTCGTCGTCATTGTCGTCGTCGGCATGATTATTATTTAATTAGCATTATCTTAATCGGTCACACCGCGCAAAGAATTCTTTTCCAAGTGCACGGGGGAACGGGCGCACGTTGGACTTGGGCCGAATTTTTGGGGCCATCTTTTAACCGTCACCCCTTGGTCGGCTTGGTCTAAGCTCCAAAAAAAGAGGAAACGCTGCACCCCACCACGAACAACGAGAGCAACAACAACAAAAAACACATTTATTATATCGCTCCACCACCCAGCGGGGAGAAAGCGGTGCAGCGTGATAACGGCAACGGTGGTGCAACTGTTTATTGCACTTATGGTTTTGTTTGCTCATTTGCACTTCTGTCCAATCAGAAAACGGCCAGGGAAGGGGCAGGAAGGGTGGCGTGTGGGTGGAATAGCAAATGATCCCTTGGCAGCAGGAAGAACCCCTCCACATACACATGCACACACACACACACAAACACACAAGGTGTGTCTTCCGTGCGAATGCAGCTAACGGGAACGCACGCACCCGGGAAGGTAACACCGCGACGCGTGCCCATTCATCCATCTGTTCGCACAAAACGCGCGCGCGCGTGTGTGTGTGTGTGTGTGTGTGTGTTGTGCTCCTGTTCAAATGCTTGCAAGACACACAAAAAGTGTCCAAAACAACAACAAACAAACAAACTAAAATCGGTCAGGACAACCTTCATCCGGCGCTGCGGCTCGTGCACTCGACACAAATGGCGCGTGCGTGTGTGTGTGTGTGTGTGTGTGGCTGTGTGTGAGGCCACTCCGATATCGAAACCACTTGTTGCGCATATGCATTCGCGTACGGTGCATAATACACGTACTCATGAGCAGCTGCGTATTACTAATGTCCCAAAATTGATCCACCCATCCGAACCGAACTGCTCTCTCTCTTTCTTCCGGAGGGTGAAAGACCGTGTTCTGCGGGTGTGTTATAGTACCAGGCACCTAGAACAATCGTCGTCCCATGAGGAGGATGCACCGGTACTGTGTGATGTGCATCCCGCGTGTGCAGTGGATGCATTTCGCCGAAAAAAAACCCTTCGAACCACCGTCAAAGAGAGAGAGAGAGAGAGAGAGAGAGAAAGGAAGGACGTGCGAAAGAAAGTGAGAGTGATTTTCATCACTCTCTTGTGGGTGTATGTGATGGGCACGCTACTACCCATCCCTACGGCTAATGGAAGTGCATAATCGACAGTAGGTAGAGCATCGCATGTGCACCATCCACACCTGCTGCTTGATGCGTGTTGCAATCGCAAGTGCAAATGCACACAGCGATGCACCACCAACAGCACCGCCAGGGGATGCGAATTCGTTGACGGTGTTTGTCGCTTCGTTGTTTGCCAAAGGGCGATCAAGCGAATGGCAGCATCTGATGGGACACGAATCTAATGATGCACTTCACTGTCTGTGTGTGTCTTTAGATGCAATTTTCGCAATTTGGACAAAGAAAAACATGTCGCCAGTGTAAGATTGTTATTACACCACAGAAAATACCTTAGTCTATATAGTAAAGAAGTCGACCATTTTCATCCATCAGGTTAGGGCCACCAGTTTCGCAGGTAGTTTTCAGCAAAGGTAAAGGCAAAAAGAACTTACAGGGTTTCCCACGATTTATTGGTTGGTTCCCATACATTTTTGATTGATTCACATATATTTTTGGTGCGTTTCCATGATTTGTTTGCCGTTTCCCAGCATTATTTGGTTTATTTGTATTGATATCCAATCGGACGATACCAATAAATTAAGGAAAGGAACCAAAAATCTATGGGTTACGATCAACGATAAAAACCCTGGGAACGCACCAAAGAATCATGGGAACTGACCAATAAATCGTGAGAAACCCTGTATAACCTAGGTTAAAGTATTAAGCTTGCATCCAAAATGACGGAAAATATCGTCAGGATTGGACCACGGATTACGTTAAACGTATTTTATAATGTTAATTTAGGTCACAAAAAGCTTGGTGGTAAACTTCTTGGTCGCAAAATTCTTGGACGCAAGTTTCTTCGTCGCAAAATGCTTGGTTGCCAAATTCTGGGTGGAAAACACCATGATCACAAAATTCTTCGTTGCCAAATTCTTGGTCGAAAACTTCTTGGTTGGAAAAAGCTTGGTGACAAACTTCTTATTCACAAATTTCTAGGTAAAACAAACATGATGGTCGCAAACTTCTTGGTCGCAAACTTCTTGTTCACAAAGTTCTTGGTCATAAAATGCTTGGTAGAAATTGTTTTTATTGCATTAACAATGTTTCAACAATTCTAGTATGAATTTGTTTCGGCAGACATTAAACTGCTCCTTAAAGAAATTCCAATTTTTCCGCATCAATACATCAAGAATAAATATTGATACGTTCCAACCAGCACATTATACAGCTTAGACACGACCAGCTCAACGTGATTTGTGATACGCAAGTTTGTCATGCAACCATATCCTAAAGCACAAGACAATCGCCTACCAAATAATAAGGTGATGCCTGAAACCTTCCGTCCTGTTCCAACGGATTAGCAGCAACGCAATAATCTACGCTGCGTACTCGCATTCGTACCGTCATCGTAAATTGCGCTTCTCAATCTTATCTCGGGCGCACCGATTAGTAGTAAACCCCCGGTAGCCGGTAGCGACTTAACGCATTTACCTCGATTGACGTCTTTCCCGTGGGGGGGTCTCTTCGGTTTGGATTTTAACCGGTAGCCCAATCTCGAAATGATAGCGCGAATGTACGCGAAACCCGATTAATGTCTTCCGCCGCCATTGTATGCACGGAAATCCCTACCCTTTCTCTTGAAAACACAATTGGAACGGGACGAAAACAACCCCAAAGGTGTGTAAGAATCTAGCTTAGTCTATTCAAGTTTACAGTATTGCTAACAATAAACAGTCTCTTTACAATCTTCACAGGCTTCGTTGCAAAAAAGCAGGTGCATCAATCGAGGATGTATTTCCACAACCGCTTTTACACGTACGCCCTCAGATCAGCCAGCAGTTCGTTGTACAGCAGCGATCGGACGTTGATGGCCCACACAAAATCGAGATGGTTGAAGGCTGGCAGCGGCACCAGGTAGCGCTTCACCACGTTCGGCAGCTCGCGATACAGCAGCTCCACGTCGGCCGGTGTGGCCAGCCAATCGTTCGTGCTGTGGTAGAACAGTGTCGGTGCCTGCACGTTGGCCAGATTGTAGACCGGCGGCGTTAGCTGCCCGTAACGGACCATGTTCATCGGCCCGTGATCGTACTGTCTGAAGATGCGCGACCGGATCGTCTGTGCGTGGTGGATCATCTGCATCGTCGAGGCACCGGCGGGCGAGTGGGCATGGATGACGGGCAGCATGGTCTAGAAAGGGCAAGGACAAAACCAAAACACATTACAATAGGCACCTTTGGCATCGTGGAACAGCGCAACAGCGTCCCACCGTCTTACCGAGTTGACTTCCTCCGTGTTGAAGCCCGCAATCAGGAACGTGTTGATCGAGCACATGTCCTGGAACGGTGCACCGTCGTGGCAGTTCTGCAGCCCGCCCTGGATGTCCATCTCGTTGGTCGGCTCGAACCACCACGTGCCCATCATCTGCAGCATCAGGTCGGTCGTGTACAGGAAGGTCGCGAGGAACAGCACGTACGGGCTGCGCGTGTTGTGCATGTAGGCGGCCGGCGCCAGCGCGTGCATGCTCTTGATGCGCCGATTGTAGTACGGATGCTGCGACATCATCACCCAGTACGCGGTCGTACCCTGCGAGTGGCCAACGTACTGCAGCGACTGCTGCCCCGTCCGCACCAGTATGTAGTCGATCATGTTCGGGATGTCGATGCTGCCGACCTCGTGCCACGAAAAGTCCCAGAACGTTTGCGTCGTGTTGCTGCGGAAGCGATGGCGCCGCGAGTACCGGTTGCCGCGCGCATTGCCCATCCACACGTCGTACCCGGCGTCGGCCAGCATGTACGCCAGGCTGGTGTCTGGCCCCATCAGGATGTAGTCGGCGGACGAGCTCAGCATACCGTGCTGCAGCAGCACGACCGGTTTGCCCGGGGCCGGTGGTGACAGCGGGCTGCCCGGGCAACGGTGCACGCCCAGCAGATAGCCGTCGTCCGTTTCGATGATATGCTCCTCGGCCGGGTAGCCATACTTGCGCAGCAGACCAATCTATGGAGGGAAAGGAAAACAGGGGATTGCATTACATGAAGTACCGCACACCGTATCGTCCTGCCGCAAGCTACATACCGAGTCTAGATGAGCATCTTCAATGATGTCCGGATGAATCTGGGCCTCCGATACGGCCACCACCAGCAACAGCACTGCTGCCGCCACACTATACACTATCACACTTCTCATTCTACGTACGTATTCAACGTGTTGCGAGTTAACGCGACTGGATGAATTTGAAGCCTTGCCGCACAACGCGAACCTCTTTAAATACTCGACTGGGAAGGATTTGATCGAATTTCGGCTACCGTTCCTTTACCAATGATAACGATAAGGCAACCAGTAGGACACGCCCTAAATCTGCGCCCTTGCGCCACCTTAATAACGATCTGCTTTATTATCACATTTCGCGTCCGATATCATGTGCATGTCATCCACCCCCCGTTGGGCGCCCTGTGCACTAAAAAGCATAATAAACCCTGTCTGGCTTTGCGCGTCGATTACCCGAAATCCCTTCGTACGTTATCACCTGGTGTAAACTTGAGGGGGGGTTTTAGTATTGGAGACAATGAGATGATTGACCAAAATATGCGTTTGGCACGTTTTTTTGTCGGAGGGCGCGATTAAGAAACGGCATATCTGTCTCGTGACTGAAGAACGATAAACGGCGAATGGAAAAGATAACATAAATCACAAAAACATAGACGCGATTGTAAGAAGTTTAGTGATTAGATGACTCGCTTAATGCACTGTTCTTTCCTCATCACACTAAGAAGCGGGTCGCTGGATGCTAATTTTTTGGGTTTTACTACCGTTTTATTACAAAAAGCACTGTTACAATTAATTGTGTTTCGTATGTGTTTATTAAACAAGCGTACAGTTCTCGCTAGTATTCTTGTAGGGTTTGTCCTTTTTTTTTCTCCGTTGGTGGTTCATCTGCGCTTACCTAACTGTTACTGCCGTTACTATACAGAAATCTACAACACACACAACACCATTCAGCTGAGAGCTCTCGTTGTGAATACTGTAGAGATCATAATGTGTGTTTTTTTTTGTTTTGTTTAACGCTAGCTGGCTAAAGGTTCTACTGCTTCCCATACAGGTTGAATGTATGCATAGGATAAGTTGGTACGATTACTGTGTTTTGCACGGTTTCTCACTACAAGAAAACTAAAGCTTACCCCGGTTCTCGCCCTCAGGTTATGAGTGGTCAGAGATAGAGGCTTACATTCGTAACATCCGACTTCCCCCTCCATGGTACTTCACAGTCTGTCTCGTAAAGTGTCGTATTAACATGAGTTTGAGTCACATCCCCGTTTCCTGTTTCCCCCTTAAATTATAATATTTTTACATGAACGTATAGGTTCGACGGTGGTGTCTCGTGATCAACGCACTAAGTAGTGTATACGGCTACGATCCTTTCCACCACACACTGTATCGATCAGCTCAAACCGGACCAATCCCCAATCCCCCGGGAGAGGATAAGGATGGCAAAACTCATCTTCCCTCTGTGTATGCCTCTCGCCAAGATGCACTCTACGTGCGAAGCAAACCCAAACAAAGCGTACCGTTTATTGTTTTGTAAAAATGAACGCCAAAAAACCGCACCCACGTGTGTGTGTGTGTGTTTGCTTTTGTTTTAATCAGGTACAGTTATCGATTTCGTGTGTTAAAATAGATATATCTTGTTTATGTGGCGCTGTGGATAGTGGTAAATGTTACTCTGTATTTATATTGTATATGTACAACGGCATGCATCGTAAATGCATCAAATCGGTGTGCGATAACAAAGGGTCGAGGGGGTTGTTTTACTATACATTGAGTCACCACACACAAACCGCACGCGTACTGGACGAGGGATCTTTGTTTTCTTCTGCTCGACGATGCCACACTAAATGCTACAGCTTCTCTGCTAACAACAACTCTTTTGAATCCATCTAACCGTTTACGTATTTACTGGGACATATTCATCTCTGCTCTTCACACGCTCACACAGCTTCCACTATGGGTGCCATTATCTCTAACTCTGCTATCGTTTCACTGAACAACACCTTCCGTCACAACACACACACACAGTCAGACAACCACATCTTATGAAGGGAAAACTCATTCCTGCGCTACGGATGCTCCACACGTTTGTGATTACTTCACACTACTCAATGCTATTTACAGTGAATGTTTATTAAAAGCTTCGCCTGTCCCGACTCGCGAACCCAGGATATGCTCTGGCGATTCCGATTGTGAACGGTACTTACAATTGTTATTATTTTTCGTTATGATTAAGATGAAAGCGTAATTTCGACGGTGTGCTTTTACAGCCAACGCAGTAAGTTATTTTGATTTTACACAAAAAAAAACCCTACACACTCGGGTTTATACACTGCAGTGCAAGAAGACTTGACACACTGGCGTGAAGAGCGAGAAGAAATGTTTCAGGGCCATGCCGGTGTAAGATGGGTGCCAAAAATGGAGCTAAAGGGAGCAAAATTGAGCGCGCATCGCAGATGCAAGTGTGAGTATTGAAAAGAAAAACTCAACCACTCAATCATCGGGAAACTAGTCAAATTAGAAAACTTGTTTGTGGTCTACCAACACCGCACAACAACAATCGGTGTTGGTGGTGAGCCTCAGGAATCAGGATAAGCTTTAAAACACAACTTCCAGCAGTGCATTTAAATTTAAAGCTATCAACTCAACCATGTCCTTCACCTCAATTGCTTGTCGTGAAAAATGACCTCACTGCAACAAAGCTCAACTCACTCTCCGGCCAATGCCCGACCCTACTTACGTATGCACCATGCCTCTAATCTCGCCCGTCTTGTTTGACGGCTGGAGCATTTGCTCGTCGGTGCACATATCCGATCCGTCCAGCATCTCATCGTCCACATTGTCGAGGAAATCGCCCAACAAGCTGCTCGGTTCTACCGCCATATCGTCGAGCGATTTCACATGCTCCAGGGCACGCTCGATGTCGTCCTCCACCTCGCGCGGACAACTCTCGTGAGAATCACCCGTATCGTCCTCTACCGGCTCTGGAAGAGCAACAACAAAAATACCATCACAAATAAGAGTTGTCCAAAGAAACTGTCTTCCTGCAGTACTTACCTGCACCCAGACAAAGCAGCTCATTCAATGCATCCTGCGGCAAATGGCTCAGCACATTCGGATGCAGTAGATTACTAAACTCAAATGGTATAATCTCCTCTGCAAATGGGAAAACGCACACATCAAAATGCAATCACTGTGTACCTCTGGCACGCTATCGCATCGCTTACCTATCACATCCTGCGTCGCCAACAGCTCGGATTCCGACAGCCCACCAACACCGGTGTCTTCCGAGCTGGCGTACGCGGAGCTGTTCTCACAAATCGTCAGCAGATCTTGCGTGTTTACAGACGGCGGTGCGTTACCGTGCTGCTGCGACAGTTGCTGCTGCTCGTGATCGTGCTCTATCTGCTCCACGATCTTCGCGGTCGCACTGTTATTATGTGGCGCTCGGTAAACGGTCGATCCAGCGACACTGACAGGTCCGGTTCGGTTATTGGCAACGGCAGCAGCAGCAGCAGGAATGTGTGACTGACGACTCGCTTGCGCTGTTGGGTGGGAGGGCATGTTCGAACTTTGGACAGGTTTCGGTGGGCTTTTAGTGACACCATTGGCCAGAAGCTGCTGCCGCGGGACGGGCTGAGCAGCTACCGGCGTTGGCGTTGCCTTGGATAGAGCTATCGGCGACGACACCTTAAACTGTCCTTGCACTTTACCATTACTGTACGAAGAGTTCAGTAAGGATCGCTGTTGCTGCTGCTGCTGGGGCTGCTGTTGCTGTAACACCAACTTCGTTTCCGCTGTCGGTCGCTGTAGCTGGTTTGCAGCAGTAGCAGCAGCAGGAGCAGATTGTTTCGCTTGCCCCTGGCTAGCGGGATGATGGTGCAGCATCGCAAACTGCTGCTTGTACTGCTGCTGCTGCAAAAGTATTTGCTGCTGCAATGGTGTAAGCTTCTTCTTCTTTTTGGGCCGCTTCTGCGTTCGCACCAAGACCGGCGGTTGGGCGAGTTTCTGCTTCTTGCGCCCTGCTGCCATTGTCGGCGGGTTGGGGGCTGACGTTGCCGTTGTCGTTGCCGTTGCCAGCGCCACTGCCGGCGTCGGCTTCTTGTGCATTTTCACCTCCTGGGACATCTTGTCGTGATTGTCGTGCTTCCAGGCGTGCTCCTTGCAGAGGATCAGCTCGTGGCTAACGTCAAACACCGGCACCCGGCACTGGCTGTTGTCGGAAAACTTGGCAGTGCATCGCTGAAACAAACACTGCTCCGTGTCCTCCGTAATGTGATCGTAGCAGTGGGCCGTCATTACAAGGGCCGAGTTGGTGCAGCCCTCGTGAGCACAGGGCGTTTTTTCACTACAAGGAAAGCAATAGATTTTGCAATTAGTTGATCCTTGTGGGCTTGCGCCCGTTGCCAAGTTTGCAAAGCAAGAACACTTACCTCTGTTTGTTGAGCTCCGCCTGCCGGCGCTTGTCCAGCTTGGCGACCATTATTGCCATCGATTCCAATCGCTTCTTGGTGGCGGCCGCCGCTATGCTGCGCATCCGCAAACCATTCCTGCACTGGACTGCCCGCCGCTGCAGGTAAGCCTTTTTCAGCTCCAGCTGCTCGTCGCGCGACAGCATGCGTATCTGGAACTTGGCGTCCTGCGTTCGGCGGGCCGATTTGTTCTTTCCGCCTCGCCCACTACCGGACAGCGTCCCCCGCTGCGTCGAATTCATTCCCCAGCTGGACGTGCTGCTCTCCGGTACGGTGATTGCAATCGATTCCTCGTACCAGAAGGAAAGCGTGTTCGGGTACTCATCGTACGCATCGTCGTCCGACTCGTCGCCCGGATCTTTCAGATCGAACAGGTACGCACCGGGCGCATGCCATTCCTTCACCTTCGGGCGTCTCGACGGTACCACGACCGCGCCCGGAACCGAGGGTGTTGTAAAGCGCTGTTGCTTGACGGGCTTTTCATCATCAGACTCCTCGTCTTCCTGCTTTATATCCACCTCCTGTTCCAGCTTCACACTGGCCAGTGGCGATGTAGCGGCTAAGCTGGCCTGGGATAAACCGGGCGAGACGTGAGCTGAGCTCGGTAAGCTGGTAACGGCGCTTGTTAACGGCAATGGCGAAACATTGCCACCGATCGTGGCATTAAGTTCCACCGAAGATGTCCTTCCACGAGCAAGCGGCTGTTGCTGGTCTTCCAGTGCATGCTGGCTATAGGTTCGCTTGCCCGTCTTTTGCACTTTGGCAGGCGTTTTTCCCGAAGCTGCCGACTTGCGGCCCATTGCCTGCCGCACCACCTTTCCGTTCGCAGTGGCCGCACTCAGCGAGTCTCCCAGTTTCGTCGCCTGCTGTTGTTTCGACTCCTGAGGGGTGGGTTGTTCTGTAAGCTTGATTTCCCTTGGCGCCACACTGTCCTTGGTACTGGAAGGAGCAATCGCGTCTGCTGCATCTTTTTTCGCAATCACCGGAGCTACTTTAGCCTCGGCCGCAACCGATGCTGCCGGTGCTGGGGATGGGCGTATGTTCTTCTCCGCACTATTGGCCGCTGGTGATTGATCGCGTGCTTTTGGAGTAAGCGGAACAGAGGCGGCCACATTTCCCGACCCAACGAGCAAACTTTGCTGCTGCTGCACAACACGCCGCACATCGGGGGAGGCGACTGGCGTTCTGATTGCACCGTCCTTTTGCGATTTTCCTGCCAACGGTTCGTTCACTTTCACCAGCAGTGAGCCACCCTTAGTCGTGACCACCGACGAGGTGAGCAGGGACACGGGCGCTACCGAGGTGACCACTTTCTGGGGCTGCGGTACAGGCCGCACCTTACTCCCTGGAGATACGGCGACCGATTGTTGCTGTTTTCGCTGGGTCTGTAGCAGCAGCGATTGGGATTGCTGTGCCGTCGGCTGTGGTTTAGCGGTGGACTGCACCGCAGGCGATGGCGTCTGTTTCACTGACTGCTGCAGCGGTTGGGACTGTTGTTGCTGCTGCAAAAGCAACGACTGTTTGGGCACTGACTGCTGCAGTAGACTTTTGGAACTCGCCACTTGCTGCGGCTGTGGCTGCTGCTGAACCGTAGCGCTTTGAACCGGTGGTTTTACCAAATGTTGTGTGCTGTCGGCATTTTCTCGATTTGGTAACGTTTGGGGTTGTTGTACCAACGGTTGTGGCTTAGCTATCTGCTGTTGCTGCTGCTGTTGCTGCGGAGACGTTACTTTCGCCAACGTTTGCGACAATGATTGCGATGTTTGGATGGTTAGGATTTGCTTTTGTTTCAACTGCGGTACGTTCGTTGGCTGTCTGAGTAGAATCGGCTGTTGCTGCACTTGCGAGGGAGTGGGTTTTTGGGGCTGCTGCTGTGGTTGGGATTTCTGCTGTTGCTGTAAGGGTTGTTGAATGATTTGGGGCTGCTTTGGCGTAGGGGCAGTTGGCTGCTGTTGTAATGTAACTGTCTTTTGTTGCAAAATTTGCTGCTGTTGTTGCTGTTGCTGCTTCTGTTGCAGCAGTTGGGGTTGTTGTTGCGGCTGTTGTGTTTGCTGCTGTTGTTGCTGTTGTTGCTGTTGTTGCTGTTGTTGTTTTTGCTGTTGTGCTTGCTTCACGAGCGTATTTCGCAGCGTCGCTACACTAACCGGAGTAGCAATTTGCGTGCCAGTACCACTGTTGGACGTTTGCAAAATCAGTTTCCCTTGCATCTGCGGCTGCATTAGCCGGATCTTGGTCGGCAGACCGGTGGGAAGGCTCGGCACCACCGTCACGCCGGCAACGTTCCGGCTGACGGCAGCCGTCCCGCCCGTTGCTATCCTTGCCGTGGTGGTAGCGACGGAAATGGTTGGACTTACGCCATTGCTACCGGCCCCACTGTTCACTAGCAGCTTCCTGCCCGCGCCCTCCCCTGTGGCGGTTACCTGAATGAAGCTTCCCTGCGGTATCGTCGTCCCACCGGCCGCCGTTCCCTTCGCCAGCTGTTGGGGTGGAATTTTGATAAACTTTAAAATCGACCCACCGGCCGTTGATATCACCGGCTGCAGCTGCTGCTGTCCGCCCGCCCCTTGGCGGGAAATTATTTTCGTCCCGCCCGCAACGACGGTCGTTATCATCGGTCCATTCTGCTGGGGCAGCACCTTCTTGATCAGTTTGCCGACCGTCACCGTTTGCTGTGCCGGCTGGGTGCCCGTACCCTGTGCCGACGTCTGTGCCCTTATTTGCACCGGTTTCGTGAACACGGGCACCGTCGTGCCGACCGTCATGGGGGCCCTTACAATCGTTGGCCCCGTTGCCACCACGCCATTGTAGCGCACTTTCAGTGTGGCCGGGGATGAAGCGTTTACGGATGGGGAGACGGTTACTATTTTATCCTTGGATGCCGTTCCGACCGCGTTGGTCGTCGTGAGGAGCAGACTCGCCCCGGAGGACGCGGTCTGTATGGTGGTCGAGGTGGTTGTTGCATTATTGCTGCTGCTGGAGCTGCTATTGCTGGAGCTGCTGCTGCTGTTACCACTACCACTAACTGCACTCGAATGGTTTGCGTACGCCAGTGAGTTCGCCTGCAGCGGTGCCGATTCCGTGAACGCGTACGGATCCTCCTGTGCTCGTGTCGTTGACTGACATGACATGACCCTTGTGGCTGTGCTACCAACACCCGCACCCTTTTAATTCCCGCTCTGGATTGCTGGATGGGACAGTGTGCTTTCGTCAATGTATTCGCTTCAGTGTCTGCAATCTACAATGAGAGAAAACAAGCTACGTTTAGCAAGCTGCAAAAACAACAATGCAATACAATGCAAGGCACAGGGATGGATGGTTGATAAGGGAACGCAATTGCCCTCCTCGAGTACTAGATGTGTTTGTGCAAGTTCGTACATTATCGTTCCAGTTTTACCTAACCAAGCAATCGTCCCGCCTGTTAACCGGAAAATACGCTTGGGGAGACACCCACCGCAACACCTCTCCCCGGGACAGTGTTTACAATGAAAAACAGAGGACTATTTTCCCTCTCCACGCAGCACACAACTTCAAGAGCTACACCTTAGTACGACCTACATTTCACAACGCACAAAACGAGAGCGAGCCGTCGTCGAGCTGCAAAATCAGCACTTATAAATTGCGGCAGCTGCTGGAAGCACTCGGCACTTGGCGAAGGCCTTCTTTTTTGCCGTTTCTTTGCTCGTCCGGACAATGTTGTTTTTACTGCTGTTGTTGTTGCACTGCCTCTTGCGTGATTACTTCACCACCGCGCAGTCACCGAGCGCCCGTGATGCGTATAGGCCCCGCGTGTACAACGATCGGCAATGCACGTGCAAAGGGTCCGGCCAGCGACTGCAGCGCAGTTCACTCCATTATGACCCTTTATGGTTACGCTATTTACGGCTGCTTTCCTACCAAATCTTTTACTTTTGGCTGCTGTGTGTGTTCTGCTCTATCGCTGACGGACGATTTTTCTTCCGCTGTCAAATAAACGGCCACTGACAGTTCGCACAGTTTATTTTGTTTGCAGTCTTCGGCAGGGCTCTAAACCGGCAGCAGCGGCACAGGCTTGGTGGAATTTGTGTATTTTTTTTTCTTCTATTTTTTTAAACTAATACACCCGGTCATTATCATCACTAATCTTTTGCATCACACAATAACACAACTATCGATTTTATACATTCCTGTACGAAGGACAAAACAAACATTTTAAGGGTTCTGTCATTGGTAAAGGTCATGCGAATCAGAACATTTCACCTGCTTTCCAATACTTTTCGCAATACAATGCTTTCATCCATGCTTCCACGGTTTTTCCCACGCGGTACGCGGTACATAAGCCCCCCAGACACCACCCACATTAGGCGCAAAAGTCAACGAACTTTCCGAAGGCGAAAGAAGCAGCTGCAACATACCACCCAAAATTGCCTCCCCGCAACACATATGCCGCCCAGCGCGGAGCAGCCATAGAACATACATTAGCGCAACCGTGTTCAACGTCATCTCTACTCGCGGAGTGATTCATAAATCATAGAATTTGTACCAAAATTACGCGGCAGCCAGTTCTATGGCACCGCACCGGACGATCACGAACAAACCGCATAACAAACAATCACACACGCTCTCGCTCCCGCACGTACACACAGGCACACACACGCACACCAGCAAACAAAAGTGCCGCATCTTCCGCTGGTGGAATCGCTTCGGCTTAGTTGACGAATTACGGTTCCTTCCCATGCACTACACGGTGCACAACTTACCGGACACGCTCGATGTAGTATTACTTGTGCTTTTCCACTAAATTACACCGAATTTTATCGCTGCCGAAAGGTAGTGCGCTGCACGAAAGCCAACACGACTTGCGCCCTTGGTTTGTGTTTATGAAGAAAATACCGCGGTTTGACGTTTCTGTGCGCGCCCGTCACTTTGACAGCGTGCACAGGGTTGGTTGGGAAGATAGGGTGGTCACAGAAAGGGGTTATTTTTTCACTCTTTTTGAAAAATCAGTTCAATAAAGTGAGACATGTGTAGCATTTAAAAATACTGCCGCGTTTCCGCCGTCGTCGATTATATCGATTTATTTTTCTGCATCGTAAAATAAGAAAACAATACACTGGAATACACTGGTTGCATGAGCGCAGGAAGGATTCGGATCAAAATGTTAACGACGGCATTTGCGACGAGCCCCACCACACACATGGGCCCATCATTATTATTTGCCGTCCCAGCTTTGCACTTTTCCATTCTCGTATGCAAGATTGATGCGTAGCTTTGGCACATACTTTCCTGCCTTAATTAGTTCCATGTTTTCGTCCTCAAAAAACTGAAAATCAAGAAAAGGTAGTTAAGCACATTTACATAAGGTACCACAGTTCGGTCAACGGTAGAGGAAACTTACCAAACACTGGGAAATAAATTTAAGATATTTCCTTTCCATCTGTTGATTTACCTCTTTCAACATTGATATGCTGTGTAAGGGAAAGATTCATGAGAAAAAAAACATTTGCATTGTTATTCCCTCAAAGCTGCATTGTTCATGTACATTTACTTACTTTTCGTCAATGCATAGGCGCTGTAAAATGTATTGGCAAATTTTGGTGTTGCAGTCTACGTCAAACAATGGAATACCAAAGTTTATGTCCAGTATGGTCCACTCCTGCAATGGAAATAAAACAAAATAACGTTAGTGTACTGATCCTTTCTTCGCGCATATCCCATACCAACCTCTGCTGCATTTTGTAATGAATTTTTTCTCGAGATTTCTGAAAGAAACAAGATACCTTAACACATGCTAACACAAAAAAATAAGCATTACACTAATGTCTACCTGTATCTGAGTCCGATTCAGCAGTTTGCAGCTGTTCGAGCTTATCGTTCAGTTCCTCCACCACACCGCTCCCATCCTCGGTGGTGGACGAACGATCCACCGTACTATCATCCTCTTCCGCTGAATTTGCTGCAGAAGCTGGTGGTGTATCGGGGGTTTCTGGCTCTTCCTTCTTCGCTGTATTCTTTTGTTTCTTATCACCCGTTCTTTTAAGTACCACGGAGGGATTATAATTGTCGCAGCCTGGAAAACAGTCCGATTAGTGGCTTTGATGATATTAGCAAGTACAAGCGCCATTCTAACCCAGGTCCGGAACGCCAGTGTTGATGAAGGTAACATAACCGAACGTTTTCTCCATATTCACGACCTGCGACAGTCCGTTCCAAGCTGCATGCTGTCCCCAACGATTGTCTTCGTCTGTAAATGGAGTAAAACGATTAACTGCTTGTGTATTAGATTAAGCCAACCCGTCCAATCTACCTACCGTTTATGTCGAACGGAAACGGCTCGTAGTGAACCTTGGCCGGTTCGTTGATACCATATCCCTGAATAAGCAGACACTCATTCTTGAGGTGCTCGTTCAGCGTGTAAAACTTCTCCGAATTCAACACATACGAATCGGTGTTGACAATCGTGATCAGAAGCTTCCCATAGCCGAGAAACATTCGTGGCAAGGATTTCAACACGGTACCTGTGCGAAACGTTTACCAAATTATTGCAATACTCTAAGCATTCCGAAGTACCCTTCACCCCCCCCCCCCCTCCTCATGCAACTTACCCTTCTTTAGAAACAAAGACGGTGGACCGTAACCGCCCATGTGGTAGTAGAACAGCTTCGACCAAATGTGCGAATCGGCCGAGCTCTGGTAAAACTGGCCGAAAAATGGAATGGTAAACTGACTCGACAGCGAACCGGACAGCGGCGCCGCCGAGATCAGGTACTTGTACTTTCGCTCCAGCAGCCGATTCCGCGTCTGCACGTCCAACCCCTCGATGCTTTCCAGCCGCAGCAGGTCCAGTTCGATCTTGAGCGAGCTTTTCAGCGCCACGATCGTGGACCGGAGCAGCACCGCGTGGTTAAAGTAGCGGCTCACCTCGCCCTCCGATTCCGCATCGAGCATCGACACCTTTTCCAGCTCCTCGAGCAGATCGGCCATACCTTCGTCGCACAGTTTGCCCACCTCGAACAGGGTGATGGCGTGCGTTTTCAGCCCGGGCGACAGGTTGCCCATCATCAGGAACGCGGTCAGCGTGGAATCGAACAGAAAGCCGACGCGCTTCGCCGCACGGAAGCCGCTACCCGTTGATTCGGGGGTCGTTTTTTCCTTCGCAAACGGTGCCCCGGAATCGGTCGGTGTGAGCGGCACCGGTGAAGCGGGGCTGGACGGATCGGACGGAGGGAAGAAGGGCGCGGTCGGTGTGCTGCCGTCCGGCGATGGTTTCACTTCCAGCGGCACTTCCGAGAGTAGCAGCGCGTGGTAGTTGTAGGCGGCGGCGTCTTCCCCACCGTCCGCCTGCTGCTGGAGCCAGCTTTCGTCCAGCTTAAACTCGGCAAAGGCATTCTTTATCTTGGCAAACCCGAGCCGACAGAACAGCGAGGTGGCCTGCTTCACCGTGTCCATGTGCACTTGCAGAATCTGTGACAGCTGAAACAAACAGTACAAGAAACAATATGTAGCAATAGGAACCGCCACGACCGGTCCTTCGCCGACCAACTTACCTCCGATATGGTGCACTGCTCGTCCGTCGTTACGAACACGTTGTACAGCAAATTTTCAAAATAATCACCCGCGACCCGATTCATCACGAAGTTTCGCAACGGCGGTATGTTAATACGATCATCGCTGCTGATCGGCACGTCCAGGTAGATCAGTCCCTTGCGGTACAGCTTCTGCACCGTGTCCAGGTTGAGCGTGCCGGCCGTCTGGGGCCCACAGTCGATCAGCTGATCGATCGTGTTGATCTCCTCCAGGCTAAGGTGCTCCACGTCCTTCTCCAGTATGTGGCCAATCTCGACAATCCACCACGGATGCATCGTCACGGTGCGCGGGAACTTTGGCAGAAAGTGGTACGGGTTCTTTTTGAAGAACGAGCGCGGCGAGCTGGACTTGAGATCGCTCGAGATCGACAGATACTCGTTGCGACCGATGCCCAGCACGCGCAAACAATCGGCAGCGGTAAAGTTGGGCAGTGCATCGTAATTTTTGTCGTGTGTCAGCAGGAATGCAATCATGTCTGGAAAGAGTGGGGCATAACGTTCGTAAGCAAACGGGCGTTCCTCCAGCGTTCCAGCACGGGCAGGCAACTGTCGCCTGTGAAGTACCTGTATAATAGTTGAACGGTGTTACGCGCAATCCCTTCGTGATAACGTCCGCCAGATGATAAGGAAATATGTGGAGCGCTCGTATGTTCACCTCCACCAGCCGCTCGTAGTACTTCTTCTCATTCTTCGTCACGCTGTACACTGTTGGGATTGATAAAAAACAAGCAACGCATCAAGCGCTACTAATTCGGATCAGCCTCAAAAAAGCACTGCTTACCGATGTTGCCACGAAATCGAAGCTGGTTGAGCAAGCTGTAGTCCAAAATTTGTTTGCGATACTCGGCCTCATCGTTGTTGAGAGCCTGCAACAAAGTACAAGCGCGAGAAGCCCCATTACGGCACACACGTACCAAACACGCACACCCACCAATTATCGCACCACCTCTGGGTTGATGGTCTATTTACCTTTCGCACGTCCGAGCTCAAGTCCTTCCAGGCAATATTGCGACGAATGCATTCCTCCACCTTGTTGGACACAAACCCGGAACCCATCCTTTGTACCGCTGTGTCGTCACCCTGGGAGGGTCAAGCGGGCAGACAAACCGATCCCGGCTGGTGGTAAAAGCGACAGGAATGTTGCAGGAATTGTAAGGTAAATAACACAGGAAAAAACCCTCCGGAGGGCACCCCCGATCGACTGTGTGTTGTTTTGATGGAGCAAAAGCTGTGGCGCTGTGCGTGTGACGTGTATGCGCTTTCGTGACAGCTAGCGGGAGCCGCCAGATGTTTGGAAGGTTTTGAAGGAAGATAATCGCTATTCGTCCTCGAGAGGAGATATTTTATAATAAATAATGCTCACGAATGATAGCAATCCGCTCGACGATGTAGTTTTTTAATTGCTTGCTGGTAAAAGAGAGATTTGAATTGCAATGTTGACATGAAGCGAAACCACTGTGCTTCCAGCTGTCAACAGCTCCAGCAAAAGCTCGCTCCAGCAGCTAATATCGGTAGGCAGAAGGGGTGGATTGAAAAGTAACCCAGCAAAGCGTAATAATTGCACAAAAAATGACCTCCAATGTATATTTGTATATCGGTCGTTGATTTTTTCATTTAATAAATCAAAAACAGATTTATTTTTGTTTCATACAAAACACCCCACAAACCACACACCCACATAAGATGCGTTGCAAAACAAGAAGAACGTTGATGAATGGGACAAATCATCGAGAGCCAGTCGTGCTTGTGCCAGTTCGTGCACGTAGCCAGAAAAGAGACAACCCAGGCGAGCCGGAGAAGACACGCGGGTCTACGTGACGTAGGGGAGTGCGTCCAAAAACGGAAGGCCGACAAACCGGGCCGAGCCGAAAACATAGCGAGCAGCATAACCGCGGCAGCCCCGCACCCCGCCGCTCGCTGCTCTTTGTCCTTTTACTCGCACGGTGGGAGAAAAAAAAGGTCGACCGCGATTGTGTGTAAAAGCGAGACCGAGCATCACATCGCACCGGTTTATCAAGAAACCGCGCCCGCTGAAACGGAGCATGCTGCGAACTGCTCACTCGAAGGCGCGAGAGCGAGATAGCCACAGTACGCGCAGTTATTAGTGGTGTTTTGTTTTGATCCGTACGCACGGCGGCCAGACTGCTGCGTGCTCGCTATGCTGTAGCATATAAACACACACACACACACACACACGCACACATTTACGAGTCGAGTTGAGTTGATTGCAATCGCACCCCGAAAACGATGGCACTTTCTTTCGTAACACAGTTTCCACCACTAAAAAAAAAGCGAAGAAAACCAACAACAAGTGAAACAGTGATCGCTTTTTGGCCGTGGCGCTTTTAGGGGTGGCCCGTGCGGGCGCTACCAGCGGCCATTGACTTTTAGTGTGACCCACGTATTGCACGGTGAGTTGTTGAAAAGGGAGGAGAAGGAGGGGGGTGTTTCAGTGTGTCACCTTTTTTTTTCTTCCCCGCGCTGTTGCTTTTGTTTCTTCCGTCTCTCGCACCTTGCACGGTTCTGTCTTTGTTGCCGATCACCGTTGCGTTACGCCGAGGATCGTTGCGTTGTGGTAACCATAAAAACAAAAACAAAAAAACGACACATTCATGCGCGAAATTCGAAACCCAGCGGCAGCTTTTGGCTTTCCTGCTGCTGCCCATACCCACCCACCCGGCCATGTGACTGCACCGCGCCCAAAACGCGCCATGGAAGTGTCCGATGCAATTCTGGTGCCTTGCAGCCGAACACGTTATCACGTGCCGCGCTGATGGAGTTTCTTCTTTTCTTGTTTTTTTTTTCTTAACCCATTCGTCACATTGACACCTTCCATTTGTTCCCCCAAACAGACTCGTTCAACTTCGTGAATGGGTTAAAAAACAAACAGACAGTCGCTGCTGATCTTGCCCTGTGACTGTAACGTTCGCTGTCACCAAAGTGGTAACCATCCGAAGCATGATTTGTCAGCACATTGAGTGCATTCCCGGGGGTGCCTCTGTGGAATCTTCCAATCCTTCCCCCTTTCCTGTTCTTGTTCCATCCGAACGACCAGTGTCACGATCTTGACACCCATGGTGCTCACCTTTTGACCAGTTGCGGGTTTTATGTGCTCCACACCCTGGGAGTCGTAAAATGGACCCGGCATTTGGGGGCAGAATTCATTGCCAGAATCTGACCTGCCTTGTGTGGAAGAGAAAACAGCAACCTCTGAACATCCCTGGACGCGAAAGTGATCTCGAACGCTCTCTCTCTCTCCCTCTCTCTCTCTCTCTCTCTCTCTCTCTCTCTCTCTCTCTCTCTCTCTCTCTCGCGGCAGTTAATTTTCAAGGATCGCGATCTTTACCCACCACTCGCTGACCCTCACTTGCTGTCCACACGATCGTCCATAATTTTGCAAACACATGCCGATTCTTCACGCCTCCGCAACGCAACGACGCGCATCGCGAATGCAGCGGACCCCGAGATGCAGCCAAGTTTCACCGGCCTATGAGGTGCGTGCATGTGCCTGCCCGATAGACGACCAAACAACAACAATAGCAATAGCAACAGCAAAGCACTTGGAGCTTGAGCGTTGAGCGTTTTAAAAGCGAAACTTTACGATGGTTCAGCAGGCATCGAGGCAATGAGCAGAGGGAATATGGTTTTACATATAATTTAATGCCCTTTTAGCTGTGGCTGGTTTTACTACCGTTTCGAACATCTTTACAACCGAGCCCGGGCTTAGACACGCGGCAGGACTAGCGGCAAGGGAAGGCATATGTGTCGATTTGTAGGGATTTATCTTACCGCTGGATAGTTCTCTGGATGGCCGAAGGGACAACCTTCAAGATTATTCTCCGACCAACGCGCAGCAAGTGGCGAGAAGAGGCTCGCTTAAATATCATCCAGTACCAGCTTCGCGTCCTGTATGCAATCGAATGCGAGATTGTGGATCGTAAAATTCAACTGACCATCGGAACTAATTGACTCAGATTGTCGACCATAATGCCCAGGCCAACGGTATGCTTTGGGGTAGAGTTCGTGTCATTATCATTTGGGTAGGAGATGGGTGATGTTTGAGAGCCGAAACAGAGATGCCGAATACTCACTCTGTTCAATTCTCAGGGCAAAAGAGACGATATGGAGAATTGAATCTTTAAGTCGCTCTTTATCAAATCCATTAGCAAATCATGCACTACAAATAGCCTCATTCTCTGTGACACTTTCTGGATTCTTTTCCCTGAATAAATGTAAAAAGCGAATCTCAAACAATTGAGCCATCAAAACAAAAGATGCACATACACTCCTGCACGTGCGATGTTAAATCGTCATCTCTTGCGCCCATTCGAAGACGATCGATCGATAGCTCGATGGCTTGCTGAGATGATACCACGATACCTTGCAATACGAAAAGTAAAAGGCATTTCAAACACATTACTCTTACCTCTTTCACTAACGCTTCTTTTATTGCAATAATAAGTATCTGTTAATAAACCAAAATCAACCAACATTGAAAATTGGTTGTTAGTAATCATAGCACCATTAAACAAGTCTTCGAATGTTACTGATGTAAATGATCTTTGGCCGATATTAATGATGCAATCGATATAGTGTCACACGAAATATCATTTCCCGCGAGACAGGTGCATTGAATTGTTCCTTAAAGTGGTGACTGACTGAGAGACTAACAAGATTTTTTTTTGCATTTGCAATTGCATTTTCGTCCGAATCATAATCATTCTAATCACTTCCAGGAAGAGTAATATTCTTTACGTTGAAATTACAACTTCGCGGCGCAATTTGAAGTGAAAAATTTGCTGTTATGCTGTGGAGTTCTGGTAAAGGACTTGAAGCATAGATAGTCGTTATTTTCCTTTAAATAACAAGGCTATTGATCTAGTTAATGCTGAAACTAGTATTCCCGTCTTTGGTGATTTGTTTTACGGCAATTCTTCATTCACTGCTTTCAGCATGAGGAAGTTTTTTTTTTTTACTTCCCTCGACTACTAATAGTCTTCCGAGACACGCCTAAACCGCCTGCAAAACACAACAGCTT
The DNA here is from genome assembly GCF_017562075.2 of Anopheles merus. Taxonomy (NCBI): domain Eukaryota; kingdom Metazoa; phylum Arthropoda; class Insecta; order Diptera; family Culicidae; genus Anopheles; species Anopheles merus. Next base: position 10,646,718 of record NC_054082.1, on the reverse strand, counting down.
TACTACTTAAGAATTTGTACTACTTCACCCTTACCCGAGTACACTGCGTGAACCGTTTAATGAACTGAAATAATTCACCCCACCTCCTCACCAGGCGCCCCCCCCCCCTCACGTCTTTCACTTCAATTTATCACCACCGCGCTGGCGAGAGTAAAGTTTTCCGACTAGCCGGCTTGTTTTTGCTATCGCGATGATTTTTCACCTTTTCCAATTCCAACTACCCTTGGGTGGCTTCTCCTTTCTCTACCCCATCGGCGCTCACACTGCTATCCTCTTCACTTCTCCAACTACTGCTCACTCGTTCTTGCCCTCTCTTTCCCTCTCTTTCTTTCTGTGTACTTCCTCCGTTCAGCACAAACAACTCGATCCTGCGGCTCCTTGGATTGTTGCCCCCCCCCCCCCCACACACACACACACACACACACACACACACACACAAGCATGCTGTTTCGATGGGAAGGTAATTAATCATGCGAAAAGTTTTGATCCCCGCGAGTGCTGGCTTTAGCGCCTCGGTGTGCGTGTGTGTGAGAGTTGGGAGGTTTAGCCCAGTGACCCCCCCCCCCCCCCCCCCCACAGGACACTACTCCCTCCTTCATCTTCTCGTCCTGGGCGACATTTAACTTTTGAAAAAAAACAACACTGGATGGAAAATTATTTTCTTACCCTTGAAAACCGTCCAACCCGCCTACTTTGTTCACTTTGCCCACCGTTTTCCGTCAATATCCAAGCAAGAACGTACGGAGGAAAGGTGTTGAAGCGGTGTTTGTGCAACTCGTCGCCACTGACCTAATTCTTTCCGTCTTTGCTATGGCCACATTTTCACAACTGGAAGGAAAAAAAATAAGAAAAGACCCACCAATATTTCCTTCCTTACGGTAACAACTCTTGTTCCAAGTGGTTACCACACACACACTCTCTCTCTCTCTTACACAGATACCTACAGAAAAACTATGTTTTCTTATATTTTTGTTTCTAATAGTGCGGCCATTCCAAACTTGGCCCACGTCCCACCGCATTTCATCATTTGTCCGCGGCAATTTCCAGTCATTTTTTCGCTCTGTTCCCGTTGTTGTTGTAGCCGGGTGGTGCCGGCGAACCGTGAAGAGTTTTCCTTTTCAGCTTTCAGGCCATTACGTTTGACCAGGTTTTGCGACCGCGATGGCTCGAGAAAAGTCAAACGACAACGGGTGAGTGTTTTGGTCGGTGTGGGCGCTGTACCCGGGCAACAGTTTGAAGTTATTTTAAACTTTGTAGAGGGGTTGAGGGGGAAAAAGGATGCGGGGTATGGGGAGTGGAATTGCAAACCCGTACCCAAGGGTGTGCATTTCCGTGCCACTCGAAACAAATCGAAATTTTAAGTTGAAAAAGAGTAGAATCTGTGCTGTGCTGTGAATCAGCTGTGTGCTTAAATAAATTCAAATTTTATGAAACGAACATCCAAAAACAAACCCCCGGCAATGTCTTTCTGCACCTTGGCAGGGTCCGTGGGCACGGTTTCGCTTTTCCACGTTTGCAACATCCGTCGTGAAAATCCATCCACTCCACTCCACCGTTGTAAATCGACCACCGAAACGCGCGGCGTGCGCGGAGGGTTTTCGACCAAACCCCCTAGCGAAAGCAGATGGTGACCAGAGCCGCCGAGACTCATTACAACTCACCTCGGTCACAGTTGCCCTGCTATGCCGTATGTGTGTGTGTGTGTGTGTGTGTGTGTGTGTGTGTGTGTGTGTGTAGCCATCATAGTACAGCGTTGTGCTGCACTATATTGTGCCATAGCTTTACCGATTCTGCCGAGCTGGTCGCGTGTTTGATGCGGTGGAGGTGGATTGGTGGAAAACCTGGTGAAAAGAGTTTTTACCTTAACTGCACGGAGACAGAATGACGGCGACACGACGACGACAGTGTGCAACACACGTGTTAATACTTCCTACGCGCTTTGGGCTGATGAAGCTGATAATAACACTCTCAATCCCATCGGTTGTTTACTGTTTTTGTGGGATTATTTTTTTAACGAAGCTACAAACAAAGAACTTGACATTCTAGTGGGCAGTTTTCGCTACCGAAAGGAACATATGACTCAGAGTGAGAGATGGCTTAAGGCGAAGGCGAACAAATTCTTCCAATGTCATTATAAACGATGATCTTTGTATTGGATGCATTATAATTATAATTCTACAAGTTTGGTCAGTATTATTAACAAATATCAGTAAATATTAGGCTAAATTTCTATACTAAATTTGTCCAACAGCTGCTGCCGGGAATGATGATTGCACCAGTTGCGGAGTCCGGGACATGATTGAAGTAGGTGCTGTATTGGTTCCTGGACCGGTGCATTTTTGCGATCCGTTCCTTAACTGAGACAGGTACTGACTGTTACGTACGCGTAAATGAATTTCTTCCTTCACCAATTAGCTTATCCTAATCCAAGTAACCATTGTTTTATCCTTCCAAATTCTTCCACGCCACAATAAGAATTTTCTGAAAACCCGAACAATCCACCCCAAGCGGATAATCGGGTAAACGTGCAAGGGTAACACTTAGTATAAAAGTAGGCCATGTTTCCAATAAACGGAGATTCAAACGCACAAGCTCGTGGAGTTAGCGACTTGCATTCCAACATCCGAAGCAGGACAGATTCCCTGGATTTCCTAGCTAAACACCCCCTTCCGACTGCATAGGCTTCCCAACCTTTGGATCAGAAGGAACTAGCGGGAAGTACTGGTTGGTAGGCAAAATGTCAAAAACTCTGTCCAAAAGTCCGCCGTTTGATTCTCCTCCGCAGCGACTCTTGCGAGGGCCAATCCTTCGCATGGCTTGCCAGAGAAGCTCGGTTCATAACAGGTAAAGTTCTCGAATTGCAATAAGTTAATTTTGAGCTCCAGAAACGGGATGGGCTAAGGTTCAGTTTCTGGACCGAGTTGAGTTCAGGATGTGTTCCAGGAATCCACAAGAACTCTAACACTGGCATGAGTTTGGGATCAGCTCCAAAACCTTAGAATTGCCCAGGCTTAGAACGAGTTTTATAATTAGTCTCTCTGGATGTATCTCGTGCATTAAAGACGCACCTGAAAATGTGGCTGTTAAAAAGTCTTTGCACGCATCCAGAATTTATTTTTTATCTGTGAATTTCTATTACGTAGCCTTATAACCATACCAAATGAAACAGTATTTTAGAATAGTCCCAAGTAAACTCAAACAGGTCTTCTGATAGAACTGACTATTGACAGCCACTGGATCCTCCCGGCGAGGTTTTAAAGCCTGTCGTGTCTAATTTTGAACTTACCGACCTTGGGAGACCGGCCTCCCATAATGCTACGGAAAATTATTAATAAATACCGAATGCTCCAGAGCCAGTTGAATCCGTCCCCCATCGAACAAAGGCAGTGTGAAAGGGAGAAAGAAAAACAAGCAACAATGAGGAGTTTTGTTTTCATGCCATCTTTACCAACGCTCTATCACTGCAAGCCTGAAAAGTCAGCACTTTTCTTCGTATCACTCAGCATTGTCCGATTGGCATGAATGAGCATCGCCTTGTCCGCGATCTTCTTTATGAATGCGAAAGAGCATCGTCCAGCTTATCAGTCGCCAAATTGAATGTAATGTGTCCTACCCGCCGCACTTACCACATCACTTCGCCTTATCAACGTTTGATCTCCACAGTTTACCATTGATCGGAAACGCCTTTGTCTGCAGTTTCGCGAATCCGTGTTGCATCGCGAATCACGGATGTGTGTGTGTGTGTGTGTGTGGGTGAGGATCGCCACAGCAAGTACAGCATGTCAACACCCCTTGCCACCACCCAATCGTCATGAGCGCGTTGCAGTGCCATTCGGAACGGGGTGATTACAGCTGTTTTTTCTTTCCGGTAGGAGGAGGGGGGGCAGGGGTTGTAATTGAGAAGGGGTGGGAATGGAGCAGCGTGCTGTTTGGTGTTATCGCCTGATAACGTAACCATTTATCACCCTAGGCGTCGCGTACATAGGGAGGGCAGGGGCCTAAATTTAAACCTTCTTATTAAACAACGCATTACAGAATTTCGTATTTTCATATTTTAAAATGTATAGCATTTCGGCCCCTGCCGGTCTCATGGTACAGTCGTCAACTCGTACGACTTAACAACATGCCCGTCATGGGTTCAAGCCCCAAATAGACCGTGCCGCCATACGTAGGACTGACTATCCTGCTATGGGGGGAAATCAATAAGTCACTGAAAGCCAACCCCACAAGTGTGTTGGCAGGCCTTGACCGGCATCGGTTGTTGAGCCAAAGAAGAAGCATTTAAATTGCCCCTTTTCCTAAAAATCACTGCCAACTATCAGTGCTTAATGTGTTTAAAAAAGCATAAAAATAGGAAAAATTTCCTACAATATACTAAACCCCTCTTCCGGACGGTTTGAGATTTTACGACCTTTCTTCGCCAGTTCACTCCCCGCAGCAAACGTTATACGCCGCTGGCGACTATGCAATCGTGCGTACCCATCGTTGTTTGCAAGGTTGCCATGGTGGTGGTACTAATAGCATCCTACTACATAGCTATGTGTACACAACGCCTATCGATGTGGTGGTGGCAAAAACAGTGATACCGTGCAAGCCGAGCGAACCTGCCGAACGCGACGGTGCGCGAGCAGACGGCATTTCGCCTGTCTTTAATTCAGTCATGAACAACAAAACCAAACAGAAAAAAAGAAACATAAAATCCGGTATAACTGCCCGTGGTTCTCCACCACCCTTCGGCTAGGGAAGTTTGTGGACGGGGTAGACGGTGGTAGAAGGAGGCTGCCCGCGACGTCATAAGCGGGCCCCTTTCGGTTGTTTGTCTCGTGCTGGTCAGCAGCAGCAATACCAAAAAAAAAGGCAGCAGCAGGTTGAGTTGGGGGCAGTGCTGCGCCAAGAATCGCCCATGGGGCCCCGATGTTGGTCAGTTGTGGGGGGAGTTGTTTTGCTTATTTGCGGGGTTTGTGCAGTGGAAAGGGCGTCCTATAGTTTCGTGCAGCACGGGATGAAGCACGGAAGGCAGCTTGCGCTCGGAAATGGGAAAGAGAGGCATGAACAGGAAACGAGCCAAAGTGAGATAGTAATAGTACAGTAAGGAAGAAAAATAGACAACATCAAACATTACGCATTTTTGTAATTTTATTTTTCATTAAATCGACTTTAGAAATTCATCAATGTGATTGGACTACATTGTTCAAAAACGTTCGCTTTTAAATGTTCCAATACTGCACACCAACGGAAACTTTCGGTTGGTTAAATTCTGGAGCGCACTGTAAAAAATAAAAACTCCACCCCAACGAACCACGTACGTAGCAAACACATCGCAGTAAGCCACGAACGGCGGGAGGATTATACGCAACATCGTGCGGGGCAGCGAAGATTCCACATCAACAACAACAACAACACCAACGTAAAAAGCAAAAGTTTAAACGCAACATCAATTCTTCTTCCCTTCTTACCGCCACTTCTATGCAGCCGCCGCTTGCTTGGGTTGCCCAAAAACTACTTCAGCTATCAAACAAAGCAAAACAAACCTCACACACACACACGCAGCAGGCGTGTATTTATGTTCTGCTTTTGCGCTATCGTTTCGTGCATTTGTTTCGCTATAACTCTATCCATCCTTCTCGATGTGGAGCATGTTCCAATTACGCTCTCCCCACCGTGTCTTGCTTTGATGTTTTGCCCATTTTACGCTGTACTTCCTACTGTAGTTTCCTTCTTCTTTGTTTCGCTGACATTGAGAAATTTTCCTTTCTTTCTTATGCCTTTCTTAATGTGTGTTTTTTTGCACACTTTACAGCAACAATGCTAAATTTGGCAGCTTGGCGCATGAATAGCCATTGCATTCCAAGACGGATTCGAACGGCCCTATTGGGTCTAATCTACCCAGAAACGGCTCGTAATCGTAGACGCGCTCACGCGTGATTTACGGTTGTATTTGTGTATGTTTTATGTTTGTTTGTTTATATTCTTTGTTTTTGGCTTTGTTTACTTTCTTCTATTTGTTTTGCTGGTATCGTTTCACTTCCATGCAAACCGTTTCCTCCAATATTTCGTGAAAGATTTAAGAATTCACCGATAGAACACAGTTTCTAAGCTCATTTTGTAATTGCAAAACAAAAAAAAACTGATGCCATTTACAGCGTCCGAGCCTTGCCATTGATTAGGCGACTTGGCGAAGAAAACAAGTAACGAATCAAGCAAAGTAAAAGAAAAAATAAACCCCCAACCAAGGATATGGCCACGGCACATCGAGCAGCAGCAGTAGCACCACCAATGAGGGGTGTTTATGGTGGCGTTGCGCGACGGCTGCTACGCGTACGCACGTATGTTTGAACGTGGCTGCTGGCCGTTTGTTTATGTACCGAGCGACGGTAAATTCTCGCTCGCAGGCCGCTTCGAGGCATCGAGCTTAAAAGAGACACACCCCTCCCAATCACTCACCCTCCTTTACCGACCCCCCTCCCCCCTCCCCCTCTAACACCCACACCCCACTGTCGGAAGATATTTTATGTTTGTTTTGTTTAGCGATATTGCCTCCCTTTGCCTGCGTGGGTATGTGTGTTTTTTTTCGTATGAGTCGGAATTTCACATGTTCGGTAGCAAATTTCCACTGGAATGATACGATTGGAACACCCGATTTACGGTGGAATGAACGTCTTTATCGCGATTTAATTTTATAAACACCAGGACCGATGACGACCGCCGTTTGGGGCGGAAGTACGCATGGAGTAAGCCTCTCTCTCTCAACCATTAATCGATGACTATGCCGAGCTGGTCGAGCACGCAGCAAGAACCGATAGGAATGGGGAAGGGACCTGGAACGAAGAGTCGTCGATGGCGATAGGCGATGCGCAAAGAAACGATCGGGCACTGATGGTGTTGGTCCGCTGGTAGCTGAGGAAGCAAAAAGGCGCATTTGCAAAACAACGCAAACATCAGACATCTCCCTATCCGGCACAACAAAGCCAACCCGTTGGCGGAGGTAGTGTCGCCTGCCTTAGTAAAGGCGACTATTGTTTCCACTGTGACAAATTTTGCGCTCTCCCTGCTTGTAGGCCCGGTGGGGGTTGTTCTGACCAAAACCGTCACGGCACGTCACCGGGCGATATATTATCCCCACGTCGCGTGCCCGCGATCCAGAACTCTCAGTGCACCACCGTGCAAAAAGCTGTCATGCGATGTGATTGTCGATGTAGGAGGGTATGGAAGGGTGGTGGCGCGAAGGTCGATGCTCCAAACAAGTGACGGCAAGTGAAGCAATTCCAGCATTCCACTAAGCCCAACCATGTATGCCCGACCCGCACCCGGGTGCAACACAATCGGAAATCGTTTAGTTCGTTTGACAATTACCTCCGCCTTTTGCTTCTTCTGGCTCCTGCTTCTGGCGGGTTCCCTCTATGGGTGAGTGCTGTTTTTTTTTTTATTATAGGAACTGGCTGGCGTTGTGTTTTAACCTTCAAGGACGCAAACGTACTGCTCGTGCCCGGGTTTGTGTGAAACAGCAAGCTTAAAGAAAGTGAGTACCTATATTAAGCGCACCAGAAATTCAGTTGTTTTCAGTGGCCCAACATCTAACGATGTCATAAGCAACCATTAGACAGGTCTGTAGCCAATCAGTTGGTTGATGATATGAAGATAATAGTGATATCAAGAAACTACATTGCCACATATGCAGTTAGGACTAAATCCTCACTTTTTCGATTGAACCAATCGCTCTTCAAAGTTGTCTTTAAATATGCACTAAATCGTACATGTTGAAACGTAACTAACTCTTGATGCACTGGCGAATTCCAATGTCCACACACACACACCTGGTGTAGCTAACATCTAATCTGGTGCGACGCTGCCATCTCAAGGTCTGACTGATCCAGTCTCGAACGCTGGAAAGGAGAGGAGATTGTTGAACAGTGCCCAAATAAGCTATGCAGCCCCTACGGAAGCCCGCCGACCACTTTAGAGTGGTCCGCAAAAGGGAACATGTACGGTGAGGTATTTAGACCCACCTGTACCTGTAGTAGAAGCATAGACCAATCACCACTATCTCATGCACATGGTAGGGCACACGTCACGAGTAGGGTCACAAGCATAGGGTAGCTTAAACAGTAAATTGTCGCCCGATCGTTCTTCTCTGGTGGGCAAAGGTGGTGTAGAAGGCATGCAAACAAGTTGTCCGGCGGTATTTAGTATTTTACACCGGCTATTCCTCTGATGCCTTTGTGATGTTGCGCCAGCCAGCAAACGGATGGCTCTCAACCGCTTAAAGTACATTTCCAATGCTTCACTAAGCTTTTTGATGATTCTTCAAAGGTGAAAGGAGATTTAACGCATTGAAGATGAGGCCTCCTCCTCCTACCTTAGAGCTGAAAAAGCTTCATCCAACATACCCTTAACTATGCTCTTTCAATGCATGAAACACACACACACACACACAACTTACGCCATACAGCGAACCATTTCCTCTACGACGTCAATCAGGGACAAAACATATCCATTTTAATTACTCCCCAGCGAGCAAAAGCAGCGCGCGGGGGGGGGGGGGGGGAGAGCCGTCCCTCTCCACTCGGAAGTGTTTTTCAGCGCCGCCTCCTATGCCCCCCCAACAGCATACACGGCAGCCGTGTACACCTGTGTGTGAAGAAACCTGGAGAATGGCGTCAATTTGCCAGCAATGGCACCGGTCGGGCAATGCGATTGGAACTTGTGGGGAAGGTTTTTCGAGCGTGTGGAGAAGAAAAAGACAAATAAAACCCCCTTTACAAACCTACGCTTAATGGTGGAAGGGAAGGAAGATAAGCGTGGATTGGGGGTAGATGGAAGGTAGTGGCGCAAGTGTGACGTTATCGTCTCATTCCTTGATTGTCTCCACGCTTGCTAGATTATTGGGTTTTTTTTGCGCACAGTACGGCAGCGGGAGGACATGTTTTTGTTGCTGCTGAATAAATATTCCACTTTAAGGTATTGAAAAACATTGATGTGTTTCATACAATAACTTGAAACTTTGCTTCTACTATAGCTAATATTAACACCAACAGGGCGCAAAAATTTTGGAACCCGGGGAGATTAAATGTAACCAAAAAAAGGTGATTTTTTCGTATAAACTATTTTTGGTATTGCCCCGTCAAAAGGGCTTCGCTTCGATTGTTTCAAGAGCATTGGAACAAACATAAAATTGCTCAGTCGGTTAGAAGACCACCCGACGACCTGTCCCGATCGGCAGCAACATTTACCGCCCACGGGCCTGACGAGCGTTTCATGGTGATGATGGTACACAGGGGGAGTAGGGAAGCCATCAGTTTCTCCCCTACCACTCGAAGCCCCCCCCCCCCCTGCCTGTCAGCCCTTTCCGTTTACGCGGCCTGCTCACAAACACACACACGGCTGGCTGTGATCACGAGAGGGAAAAACTCACGAGAGTAACCACCATCCGCTCGTCCAGTGTGTACGCGCGTCGATACACATGTAGCGACGTTCGGCGGTTGGGGGGGTGGGGCCGAAAGGGCGAACAGGCCGATGTCGTAGCATCATCATGCGTCGTCGTCATCGTCGTCGGCCGCCACCCCCACGCACGGTCGATGGTGCGAAAACAAAAGCACACAACGGGGGCGCAAAACCCGTGTGGCAAAAATAAAAATAAAATGCACCGCACGAAGCGCCGAGCAAAAAGCAACAGCAAAAGCAAAAAAAAAAAGAATGCACCGTCTCTCCCGCAACCCACATGCACCGTACACTCATAACGCGTAGCGAAGCTCCATTTCTCATACACACACACACGCACGCACGTGCGGCCTGCTTAGATGCGGTTATAAAGTGCTGCTGCCGCTTCTGGTACGACGCGACGTCCGTCCTACTGGGATGCTTTTCCGACTTCTTTTTCTTTCCGAGAAAGTCCACCCATTTCCACCCCCCCTTCCACTATTGGGGTGGCTCCATGGCGTATGAAGATGGGGTGCATTTGAATTGGAGCTTTTAGGGGGATGAATTGGAGCTATAATGTACGCGTTGCTTACGATATTAGGCAAATTCTGCTGTCATTAAGAGGCCTACTGGTTGGGTGAGTACAGTTTCCTCCTCTTTTAGTTCTTAGTACATTGCTAGTATTTTTATTTCATCCCCGCCTTTTCTCGATTGCGTAGACGCGTTGGCTACTACAAGCCCAGCAGTGCATCGTTTCCCATCGGAAGAACGGAATTCTCCGGCAAGGGCTTTAGAAACTAAGTCTAGTAGGCTTGGTTAAGAGCTCGCTGTAGTAGAAGTAGTACAACAGTAGTAAACAGATACACGCGTGTACATCCCACAGCTGAGCGCGTGTATTTTCACGTTGAGACAAGATTGAGTCCTGCTCACTGTAACGCCGGTCGATCCGAATCCCGCGATCACCTTCGTCCGTACCGGATTGGCATCGTACGGATCATTCAACAACTGCTATTTCACCCGCCTCGTGCCCTACCCGCTCAAACCGTCTCTCGTCCTCCCCCCTCGACCCGTTACAATCGATGGTTAAGTGCACTCATCGTGTTTTGACGTGTGTATGTGCACTACAGCCAGGGGAGGGGTGGCAGTCATCGGCAGCCGTCGACTAGTTCGTACGGGTTCCTTTCTGGTTCGATTTTATTCTACCCCAACCCGCATCATTTACATGTGGCATCGATGGCACGGTGTCAAACGCCCGGGTGACACTTGTTCGCTTTTTGATTTGCCGGTAGGAAGAGGATTAATGCACGTTCACGGAATTTAGTAGCACGAGAAGGCTAACGAGACGTGGACCGGGCAGTGGGGTAACTCGGCATGGGTAAGTCATCAGCATCGTCATGTTGGGGTAGGGTAGGTACTTAACTGCTGTTTAGGTCGCTCGAGGGAAACAAATAACGCCTGTTACCGAAAAGCCATCGAAGCAAACCACCCTACCACCCTTTAACCCGGCCGGCGTGACCATGTGTGTGTGTGTGTGTGTGTGTGTGTGTAAGTGTGTGAGTGTGTGCACTGGTTATGTGGAGCCTGGCTTCGCTAGGTAGTAGCAGCGCATCCTTTTTTCTCTTGCACCTACTCGCTCCGTTGCGTTTGTGTGCGCTCGCTTTATCTCTCTCGCGCACACGCTCCACCGCCGCTCATGCCTGTTCACTCTAGCGCATTCGTGCTATTCCAGCCTCAAACATTTTAGGGTACAGCAGCAAGGCACGTTTAGGTGAAGCAGGTAACGAGCGGGCAGTTGGAGAGAAAGAGAGAAAGAGTGTGTTAGAGAGAGCGCGCGAGAAAGAATGAGGGGAAGGGGGGTTCGAACGATAAATTGCCAAACGAGGTAATAGCGAAAGTGTTGCCTTGAAATTGCTTGCCACAGCAAAGGAGAAGAAAAAGGAAGAAGAAGTAGAAACAGCCATCGTTAGAGAGAAGAAAAAAATGAGGAAAAACGGCCACAAAATCGTCCAGTGAAATGCGGCTCAGTGAAGGAGGCAGCAAGAAGAGAGAACGTGCAAAAAAAAACAATAAACAAAACGCACCACGAGAGACAATTGGACTCGAAGCGAAGCGAGTGTGGTGTGAGCGAGAAACAGCACAAGAGTGGAAAGATGGAAGAGAAAGAGGGAGAGCGAGAGAGAGAGAGAGAGCGAGCGAGAGAAAGAGAGAGCGCGCGCGCGTGACGAGTAGGTGGGGTAGAACGAAGGACTAACAGAATCGGTTGGGCGAGGAGTAAAAAAATACTTATGCATTTTTCGTGTTTTTTCCCGTCATTTTAATATGCTCAATTTAACAACGTGTGGGTTTTTTTCTTTCTGTATGCTGTGCTAGATCTTTTCACCGTACCCTTTCCGTTTTTCCAGCTTTGATATCTTTGTTCCATGTCGAATTCGCAAACTTTCTGTTGTTGTGTTGTGATTCTATTCCCTCCCTTATACCCCCCCCCTGCTCATTCGTTCAACCGTTCTTTGGGAAGGTTAGATTCTGCCCTTCTTCCTTGCCAGTACTGCTTGATTTACATGCCCCCTGTACGACACACGGCGGAACCGTGTTTATCTTAAAACGCTATTTCGAAGCGGTTCCGTTGTGTATGTGTACGTGTGTGTGTGTGTGTATGTGTGTGTGTGTGTCTGTGTCGGTGAAATTGTGTCATACCTTCTGCGGGCTGATCCACCTAGAGGGGAAATTGTAATAAAAAATTTTTAAATTAAGTTTTAAATTTAAACCGTTTGCAACATTTCAAAAGTATAACTAACTGTTGATAAAATGCAATTAGTCTAGTTTTTTTAAGTATAACAAAATAAAATCGTACACCACCGATGAATGAATTTTTCACCCTCAGCATAACAACGGTAGCGACTCGATTCTTGAAGCGAGTGCGAGATGCGCGTCCACAGATTCCGCCTCGCCAAACCGTGCAGGGTACCGCCACCACACACGCGTTTATTAATAGCAGGCCTACGAAATCGGAAGCATCATCACTGGACGACCACCGCAGCTGATTGGTACGAATCGTTCGCACCTTTCCCTCACTCGCCAGCAACACTACCCGAAAGAAGAGTAAAGCAAATGAGTACAGCAAATGTAGAAGAAGAAAAAAAGAACGGCCGCAACTAAAATGGGCGAGCTGAGCCATTCCCACAGCGAGTGTTCGTCGTCTACCGTGACGTCATTCTGCTACCCGGCACCCCGTACACAGGAGCGAGCGAGCACAAACGCTCGAATAAAGCGAGAGAAGCACAATGGTCGAGTGCATCTGCTGTGAGTGTCGACCGCGGGCATAGGGAAACAGCAAACCGAGCTACAGACGGGCACCGAACAGATGCCGAAGCATTCTGTTGCCACCAGTCGAGTAGTAAGCATCAGGACGGTACAGCTCTGAGCAAAAGCACAAACCACCGATCCGCGAAGGCATCGTACATTCTTGGTTGAAGTTTTTTTTTTTCTCTCGCTACTGCGTGCCCTTGCACCGAAAAGTGCGTAGTGAAGACGGTCAGGGGTGTAGCCTGCGCGAACGGAGGTGCACTTTTTGCTAAATAAAAGCGTTAAAATTCTATAGTTTCGTGAGATTGGATTGGAAAAGGATAGTGAAAGACACTTGAGGTCGTGTTATAAATTTAGAAGAGGATATTGAAAAAGTACATTTTTGGCTGCTGCTCGCTGGACACACTACAGCCCTGGTCCGTGCGGCAAGGGAGAAAGTGACAGCACGGGCGGAGCAGAACAGCAGCGGCGCAAGCGAGAAGCAACTAACCCGTGTATACTGTGCGAGCGTGCGAGCGGGGCAGCTGCATACATGCGCAACCGGGACGGCACGTTTCGGAATATGGCGACGGTGGAAAAGCTACATTCAGTGTTTTTTAGTGCAAAGTTGAATGTTTCTAGTGAACGATTTTAGTGAGCAAAGTTTGTGTGTGTGTGTGTGTGTGTGTGTGAGCGTTTTGAGCGTGCAAAATTAAAGAACATTTTAGTGTGTGATTGAGCAGTCGAGTGCAGCATGTCGATTGAAAACAGTATGGAGACGGCGGAAAGCATGGCTTTCACGCGGCAGTGCGATGAAGTCGATGCGCTCCCCAGCCAGGCCGCACAGTCGTCTGGAAGCTGCGAGCCGAATGTGGTCGGCTCGTCGTCGAGCGCAGCAACCGTCGCACCGATGGTTGCGCCAGCCGCCACTGCGAACGATGGGGGCGCTAGTGTGGCGGCTGGCGAAGATGGAGGACGGCGACCGTTGGACGATGATGGTCGTCGTAGTGGCGGTTTGGTTTCGCGCCAGGATTCAAATGAACTGTCGGAAGCTAACCGTGATGGCAAGGGGCAACCCGGTGTCGGTAGCTATCAGGGCAATGGTACGGGGGTGCCAATGGCGACAGCGGCCACCATGAGCAATCGGACTGGGGAGGGGCGCTGCCGGCGCAAAAACCGCCGTCGCAAGTCGAACCGCGGCAAATCGAGCTCGAACCGCCCGTACAGCAAGACCCAGTGGAAGTTTCAGTGTCCTCCCGGGGGGCAACCGGGTGGTGGTGGTGGTGGTGGAGGCCGCCCGGGCGGACAGGGTGGCGGTGCGGAGAACAATTGCAACAAACGGCGCCATCTCTACTCGGTGGCGGCCTCGCGCCGCATCACACCGTTCCTGAAGTCCGACCAGCCACCGCTAGTGCCATACAACACCAACCGCTTCCTGATGGAGGACCACATGCCGCAAGTGCTCACGCCGTCAGGTAGAACACGCGATTCTAGTTTTTCGATAGATTCAGAAGAAAATTATTTTTACTCACTCCCAGAGGATGAAGAGGACTTCCTGACGAAGGAGTTCTCCAGCGTGTACGAGCGGGAGCGTTTCGAGCGGCTGGAAAGCCTCAGCCACCCGGACCTCGTGCAAGAGTACATAAAGCTCGCGATCGAGTACGAGCAGCTGGTGCGCCGCAACGGCGTCACCGGCGAGGGTGGTGTTGGTGGAGGAAGAGGTGGAGGCGGAGGTGGAGGAGGTGATTGTGAGGGCGGAAACATGGCAAAGGTGGCGGGCAGTGATGGCGAACGTGGCGACGATGGCAGCGGCGCGGCACGGAGCAGGCTGCTGGAGGAGCGTGTGAAGGTGCTGGAGCGGGAAAATATAGGTGAGTAGGAGAGGGGAGGACTCGCTGGCGATCTCGAAGCACTTCCACGTGTTGTGGGAGGGACAGGGATGAACAAAATTGATGCGTAATAGACAACCGTTCGTAAAAGGATGGATGTTTTAATAAATAATTTCAAACGGCTTGTGGTTCTATGCTTTTGTTCATCTACAATACCACTTTACTTACTGTTGAACAAGCAATAATATTATTTTCCTTTGCGGTTGATTTAAATTGATATTATTCAAGTACAGTTTTAACGACAAAGTACTTGAATGTTAAATTAAAAAAAAAAGTTTAATAAATTGACTTTATTTCATTAAGAAATTTAAACAGATTTAAACAGATTAGCAACTATTCAATGTTTGTGATGAAAATATATTCCATAATTATTTGGTTTCGATCTTGAAGTAACCCGCGGTCTTTGTTTTACACTTCATTTTACACTTCAACCACACAGATTTGCGCCGCCAGCTAGAGCACGCTACGCGTATGGGATTCCTACTGTCGGCACGGTCATCGCCACGGTACGGTGTGCCGACGGCCAACGCGGCATCGCTCGATCGCATGGACGTAGCAGAACAGCAGCAACGTTTACCGGCCCTGGACAGTAGCACAAGCGAGGACAGCGAGTCGGACAGTTCCAGCACCAGCTCGAGCAGCAGCAGCAGCAGCAGCAGTAGCAGCAGTGCCAGCAGCATGAGCGACGACGACGACCGAGACGAGCGGGACGAACCAATGGTGATGGATCCGATGGCGGAGGTGGATCGGGCCTATGGCGTCCGCATGATGAACGGGCTGGCACCACTCTCGCCCCTCATGAACGGTGGCAGTCCGCGGGCGAACGGACTGGCGCACGATAGCAGCGACCAGGAGCAGGACGGCGAGGATGAGGACGACGAGCAGCAGCAGCTGCTTTCGCCCTCCCCGCGGCCATCGCTTGCAGTGGAGTGAAGTGGCACCTCTCCTCCGCCCTAGAGTTAGTAAGCGAGCAGCAGCGAGCCAAAGGCTGAGTGATCTGCGACCTATTGCCCTAGCATGCTTAGTAACGGTTCCTCTGGACGACGAACCAAATGCTTTTTTTAGGTTTTAATGTTATGCTTAACCACTCGGTTGCTACCGAGCTGACGGTATCAGATCCGTGTTCGAACAAGCTTCCAGCCGCGTTCTCAATATTTGAGAATTGCTGTAAGCACTCGAATTGCGCGAAAATGACGCGTAATGCTGTCCCCCGTCGCATGCGTGCGATGATCGATTGAACATTTTGTTTTACTTAATCCCGTGGCAGCACGTATGTTGTTGTTGAGTGTGTGTGTGTGTGTTCGTACACACTGTGAAATATGGACGCGCGCGCCTTTTACGCGGTAACACCGAATGTGATCCGTTTTGTTTTTATCGAACCGCGCTACGTTGCGTATGCTGCTACTTAGCAGAAATTATTTATGTTTTTAACCATAACCAGCACGAAAACATCGCAAATGGTTTGGACGTGAAATGTAAAGTTTGGTTATGCCTAAGTTGCTTAAGTCAATTTGAGCACAGACTAATAATAGCTGTAATGGAAAGAAGGATAAACTTTCGAATGTTGTTTGTTGAAGTCGTTTGTTGAAAGCAGCAACAAAATCATAAAAAAGCAGAAAAAGAAGAATAAAAAAATGGAAAAACGTTTCATTGTAAAATTAACAAAAAGTATGCAACAATTTGTGAAACAGAAATGGAGTTTTTTTCGGAATCAAAAAGGAGCCCCCGGGAGATAGTAAAAAAAGCAGAGGAGGAAGAAAAAAAAACCGCCGGGAAAGTAATGAGATATTTATACGGAGGATTAATGAAAAAAAAACCCCACAACACTATACGTAGCGCATAATTTACAACTGTACAACTATACATATAAATATAAAGTATAAAATAGAAACAACAAAACCAATGCGACAATGCAAAATGACATGTGATTTCTCTTTTTCTCTAACAACAAACAAGCGAGCTGGAAAGCTAGCTGTTTCTTTTTAAGCAAAAGAACAAAAATAGAACAAAAGAATGTGAAGAAAAAAAAACGCAAAAGTAAATATTATTATTGCGGAAGAAGAAGGGGTCGATTATGTCACGGTCCTGTTGTGTGGTGGAACAAAGCCAATCAAAGCGCTTACGAGGGTGGCGGAGACACTGGCAGAGGCAAACGGGGTGATCAATGTGATTCGATAATAAAATAAGTTTACGATGAACGGGTTTAAAACACGCCACAAATGAGATGTAGTGTAATGTACTGTGTTATTATTGCCACGATGGGCCCGGCGATGGTGGTGGTGGCGTGTGCGCATCGTTCTATCGTATCCGCATGCAGGCTGCACCGATGCACCTTTATAACGTAAGATTGAATACAGAATGGTTGACAAAAGCAAGTGGCCAGTTGTTTGGGTATTTTCCACCGGTACACTAACGGGATGCCAGGCGAAGCACATTTGTGATGCTGTCCAGAAAGAGAATACGTGCAAAAAGCGCGCTGCCCTTGGCTGACTTTAGACAGACGCAACAAGCGAGCACCTGGTTACAGTTAGGTATTTATAACGCGGCGTTGTACTGCGCTACTATTACGAATCCGCATTTTACACAACCGACCGGGTTTGAGACAGTGATTGCCCATTTTTTAATGGTGCCAGGCTAGAAACCCCAAACAAGATGAACGTAATTTTCGATCGGTAGTGCGAGAAATCAAAGGGACAACGGAAAAAAATTGAACAAAAACACAAAAATGACGCTTATCTTTTCGATGCTCGAAATGTACACAAATCACCTTGTAAGAGTAAGAAGCTGTGAGATGGTCAAGATGTGAATATTAGTGATACTGTCGCTGGCATCACGCTGGCATGTGGTCACAACACAGCATCCATTCCGACGCGCCCGATAGGGGCGCATTGGAGCATCGCGTTGGTTTTATAGTACAATAAGTTTCTGTGGTTTTCTGGCGCGAGAAAGATTAATAAAGTGGAATTTCCACACGTATGACACAAAATAGTTGACAAAACAAACATGCGTTCGTTTAGTATTATTTCATTTAATACAAATTCTTTGTGATTTCACACTCTTGAAGCAAATATAATTCTAAAACTTAATCCTAATGCTTTGCTTACAGTTTTCTTACAGGAGCGTTCGTTGTCACGCCTTTTTAGCCCTTGGCTTTGGAACCGGTGCCGACGGGTTTTCGCCTTTGTAAAACTCCTTCAGCAGCTCCATCGCTTCCGCGTCACGGACGCCGCCCCGTATCGGGACGGTGGCGCTTAGCAAACCGGGCACATCGAGCACGGTGCAGCCGCCAAACCGATCGTTCCGACAGCCGTAGATGATTTCCTTCACGCCCAGCTCGATCAGTGCCGCCGCACACATGATGCACGGTTCGACCGTCACGACGACGGTCACCGTGCTGAAGATTGCTTCCGGCGGCGTCACGTTCTGCTGCCGCGCATACTCCAGCGCCTGATCGATGCAGATGAACTCCACGTGCCGGGTGGCGTTTTTCGTTTCGTTCACCAAATTGCAGCCGCGCGCAATGATCGTTTCGGTTTGGCCGTCCGTACGCACAAACACACAGCCCACCGGAACCTCCTTGAGGTCGTTTGCGATGCGAGCCTGCTGCAGGGCGTCCTCCATAAAGCGTTCCATTGGTACGAAGGGTGGGAAGAGAGAGTTCACGTGTTGCAGTAGTAATACGATTGTGGAAGGAGAATACTTGTTCGTATAGAGAGGTAACAATAATTGCAACTCTTAGTCGCTGCTGGGCGCTTCTTGACCCGGTGCGCTTAGATAGGGCATAATACCGTGCACGGTGAGCCAGCTTTTGGCCTTCTCCGGCCAGTTTGTGTTGTTCAGGCTGCGAGGGCTCGGGTGCGGCATACAGTGCGTAACAACTGCCGGATCTAGGCGGTTCTGTTTGGTGAGCGTTTTCATGCGATCCTCCGTGTACCGTCCAACCGATACCACAACGGTCGGTTTTAGCAGCGCTAATGCCTTTGCCAGGAATGCTTCCGAGATGGATTGAATTTCTCCCTTTGCTTTTCCCTAAAAGAGCAAGAAAGAAGGAAATATCGACGATAAGAACGGAGAGTGCAGCGGACGTTTTGGGCCTTCAGCAATACCTTCAGCTCACTGGGCGTTATGTTTCGTCCGCTCTGGTGGAAAAACGCCAACGGGCACAGATTGTACACGAAGCAGGACCGGAAGAAGCGGTCCGACGTGCCGCACAGCTCTTCGAACAATCCCCACCAGCGCTTTCCACTCTGTTCCTCGCGCGTGCACGCCAATCCTTCCACCGGTCTGGCAGCTAGCTCGGGCGATGGTTTCGACACCGTTCCACGCAATCCCATCCAGTCGCGCACGGCCGGAACGCAACCGAATGGTACCTGTAATAGAAGGTAGCGAAAGAGGTATTAGTATTCCCGAGTCGTTCCCAGCCGCTGGATTACTAAAACAAATGAATGAATGAATGATTATCATCACCCCAGTTTGGCACATGCCCCACGGCCCTGGATTCATGCCGATGAACAGTATCGGCTTCGGACCGTCGAGAAACCGCTGCAAATAGGCGCAGTGAATCTCGGCCGCGTACTCGATTGGATCGTAGCAGGCGGCCACATCCCACGGCAGGGCAACTTGACGCAGTGCTGCGGAAAGTTCTCGTTCGATCTGGTAAACCTGCTGCCAGTATGGAAGCGGGCCAGCGCTACTCATAGCTGGTACGGCTACTGTACCGGTCGTTGGTTCCGGTTTCGTTTGGTTCTCTTGTATTTTGGCACCAGTTTCAGCGGGAACATTGGATGCGCCCAGTTTTGCCTTCGGTACATTTGCAAACTGGGAAAGTGAGAATTCACCGATGGGCACACACGGCAGTCCGGCGGCTGGTGATAGCTCGTCTAGTTTAAGCTTCTTACGCAGCATTAGCACAGCAGCAAGGGCACTTACTTACACGGCGATAGTGGTTTGCGAAATGGCCACCACGATGTGCGCGGTTTTGAATTGTTCGTCTGCCTTTCCCGGAACGGCGTATGGCGCGCGGTGCTTTTGACAGGTGGCTTCGCTCTTTGTTTACAAACGTGCAGGGGTCGCCGGGTTAATCTGAAGCATCGTTATTTTTTAGCAATTTTTGATTGGGATTTCTGATAAATAATTTACACTGAACTGATAGAACTTCTTCAATTAGTAAAGACATTACAATATTTCTAAAATCTACTGTTGAAAATATTTGTTTGTGGATTAAAAGTTTAGTTTATTTTTGAGCTAAAACCCCTGTACTATCGGCATAGAGCAAACGAGGGAATATTTAATATTTGAATTTAAATCGTTGTAATTTCAATGCTTTTTAAGTATGTAAAAAAGCAATGTATTTCAACAAATTTGTAATTTGGAAAAGTTTAGCTAAGTACAGTTTGGATACCATTTCGCAATTCTTTCTCAGTCACGTATTCTGGCTTGGGTAGATCGTTGCCATGGCAATGTTGGTTCTTCAACAAACAGCAGAACTCCAATTAAATTCCAGCTCAGAGAAATAGCCGAGTAACAACAGTGTCTATACAGCATGTTTTCGCAAAATATGATTATTCGCGATGGTGAATATACGAAAACAATTTATACCATGGTAAGCGAAAGTGTGCCCCCTTTCCGCAGAAATTCCAACTAGTGACGGTCCGTTTCCAATTTCAGATCAAGGAGGAACGATTCCAGGATGCAATCAACACGCTCAACACTATTCCGGAATCGTCCACGACGCGTGCCGGCCTTTCGCTGCTCGGCCACTGCTACTACCAAACGCAGGACTTTATCGAGGCGGCCAACTGCTACGAACATCTGCTCAATCTCGTGCCGGATGTGCAGGAGTACCGCCTGTACTACGCGCAGTCCCTCTTCCAGGCGGGCCTGTTCGAGGAGGCGCAGAAAATCATCGCCACCGGGCTGGACTCGCCCGAGCTGAAGGACAAGGTGCTCCAGCTGCAGTCGGCCATCGCTTACGGGAATGAGGATTACACTGCGGCACAGTCGCTGCTGCTGCAGCGCCAGGACGGTAATGGGCAGGAGGCGAGCACCAAAAACGACGAGGGCTGTCTGCTGTACCAGGCGAACATGTACGAGGACGCGCTGCAGCGCTACGTGTCGGCGCTGCAGGCCGGTGGGTTTAACCCGCACGTCGCCTACAATGCGGCCCTGTGTCACTATCGGCGCAAGGAAAACTCGCAGGCGCTCAACTACATCGCCGAGATTGTGGAACGTGGCATACGCAACCATCCGGAGCTGGGCGTCGGTGCACAGGCGGAAACGGAAGGCGGTGCGCGTAGCGTGGGCAATCCTCCCGCGCTGGCTGCTTCTGGGCTTGCGCAAGCCTTCAATCTTAAGGCGGCCATCGAATACCAGGAAGGCAATGGTACGTTTGGCAAGGGGGGTATTGGGGAAGGTTGTGATATTGGCATTGTCATAGTAATTTCCTCCTTGTCCACTCACAGCGGACGGTGCGCGGGAAGCTTTGACCGATCTACCGCCACGCTCGGAACCGGAGCTCGATCCGGTCACGCTGCACAACATGGCGCTGACCGATCCGACCGGTGGCGGGGCCGGTTTGCGTCGGTTGGCCTTTCTGCTCGAGCTCGGCCCGCCGGCCTGCCCGCCGGAAACGTTCGCCAATCTGCTGCTGCTCTGCTGCAAGCACGAAATGTACGACACGGCCGCGGACATCCTGGCCGAGCATACGCACCTGACGTACAAGTACCTGTCGCCGTACCTGTACGATCTGCTGGACGCACTGATTACCGCCCAGTCGACGCCGGAAGAGGCGGAACAGAAGCTCGGCACGCTGGCGAGCAGCATCGGGGGCAGGCTGCGGGCGCTGGCGGCCAAGGTGCAGGAGTGCCGGTCGGCCACGGATCAGAACGCGCTGCGCATGGCGCTGCGCGAGTATGAGGGAGCGCTCGAGAGCTACCTGCCGGTGGCGATGGCCCGCGCCTGGATACCGTGGCGCATGGACGATTTCCAGGGCGCCGAGCGGGAGTTTCGGGCCAGCGCCGAGTTCTGCTCGGAGACGCCCTCCTGGCGGCTACACGCCGCCCACGTGCTTTTTATGCGCGGCGATCGGTACAAGGAGGCGGCCGCCTTCTACGAACCGATCGTGCGCCAAAACTACGACGACATACTGTCGATCCCGGCCTCGGTGCTGGCGAACCTGTGCGTCGCCTACATCATGACCTCGCAGAACGAGGAAGCGGAAGAGCTGATGCGCAAGGTGGAACGGGCGGAGGAGCGCAAGGGCAACGCGACGGGGCAGTGTTTGCATCTGTGCATCGTCAACCTTGTGATCGGGACGCTGTACTGCGCAAAGAACAATTACGAGTTTGGCCTGTCGCGGATTGCGCACGCACTGGACGGGGGCTCGGGAGCGCGGCTGTGCGCCGACACGTGGATCCACGTGAAGCGGTGCGTGCTTGGGCTGCTCACCGGCATGGCGAAGCAGACGATCGTGCTGCCGTCGATCGCGCTGCAGGAAACGCTGAATTTCCTGCGCGCTTGCGAAGCGTACGGCCTTACCATTCCGTCTGTGTTGACCGGACCGCTGGAGGATTCGGGCGAGCAGCCACCAACGATCGGGCTGGAGGCCCGGAAGCTGCGTGCGCTGTTGCTACGGTTGATGGAGTACAAGTAGGGGAGATCTTAACCGTAATGCTGAACTAGAAAGTGCTCTACCGTGCCCTAATATGGTAAGTACAAGGTAAGGAGTTCATTTTGGAATTTAGAACTTCGTTTTAAACCTGTTTTATTGTATTAACCAAAAAACTAATTGTAACAATATTCATATCATCCACCCGAAATATGACAAAACATACAAAATGTTGATCTTACTCAATAAACGAAGCGAGAGACGCTTTTAACAAACATACAAACACGATGACTCACTGAGACAGATCTGAATTCGTCATCCGTTGTGCACCTCGAACGTGATCTTGCGTGCCTCGGCCGGATCCTTTTCCTTCAGCCAGGGTCGCTCCCAAACGGTTATCTTGTACTGCTGGCCAGATTCCTCATTCTCGAACGAAATGAAGTACACGTACTGCACCCCGGCCACGACCTGCTTCGTCACGCGGTGCAGTTTGTACGCTTTGCCAGCATGACCATCCGTGGTGGCCAGGGCGGCACCGATGCGCTCCGCATGCTCTTCCTTGTTTAGCTCCGGATCGTCCGAAACTCCTCCGCACTTAGGTTCGCTGGCCATTGCGTACTGGAAGCAAACGGGGTTGAAGGGACAATCACTTCAATCAATGGGGAAGGGACGGATTGACTCACCGTATTTATCAGCCTAACGTGTGACTCACTCGGATAATTAGATGAGCTTGTTCTCGGTGCAATGGTGTAACAAAGAATAGAACTACGCACTTGTGGCTGTGCTGTTGTAAAGTAGAATGTAAACATAAACACAAACACTCTCTCGACACTTGACAGCTGATTGTAGTGGTAGTTGTGCAGCAGGCGTTCGATGTTATTACCCAGAAGAAAACATCGCACACAAATCATCGAGCTGCTAGCGTTGCTTCGTATCGAACGGATAAGTGATGGGTAAAGTTGGCCAAAATCCGGAGCCGACTCCGATAATTTCGGAATCGACTCCGGAAGTTAGGTCAGCGCAGCATTATCCGGCGTTGTCCGGAACAGTCCGGAATCGCCCGGAGTCGTTCGGAGTTGGCCGGAGTCTGTCGGAGTTGGCCGGAGTCTGTCAGAGTCGTTGGAAATTGGAGTCATCCGGAGTCGTTGGAAGTTGGAGTCATCCGGAATCGGTTGGAGTCGAAGTCGTCTGGAGTTGGCTTTCGAAACAAAAGCCTGTATCCGAAGTGCACGCGCAAAATGAAAGACAAAAAAACACAACGAAATGAAATGCCGCTTACAATCGCGTTACACCGGATGGCTCCTTTTGACTAGTGGTTCGGATTTTGCCGGAGTCGAAATCGGACTAACATTAGCCGGAGTCCGAATCGAAGTCGTGGCTGCGCTTCAAAGAGCACATCACTAGAAGGGATGTTCCTTTTTCTAGAAAATGTATTTAAATATTTAAAATGACGCGTGATATTTTGTACATTAAACGTATGTTTAATTCGGAACACTATCATTCACCACAACGCGTACTTTCGATCCGATTTTGTACAGCTCTGTATATTTGTTCTTCGGAAAATTAGAGTATTTTTAAAACCTTGATACACATGCAAAGTAAAAAAGGGTATAAAATTTCAAAGAGTTGGTAAAATAGACGGTACGCAGTAAAAACGCACCCATACACACACACACGCGCGCAAACTCATACACACTTCTACGCACTCTACGCTAGTATAGCGGACGAGGCCATTTCGCTAACGCCGCACGAGTTGTCACCGCGATAGATGCGATAGTAACCCTGCTCGCCCCACCTCGGACCCCACGAGTTCTTGATGATCCAGTACGGCAGCGTCTTGTTGAACATCGGGTACTCCTTGATGCCGTAGCCCACGATCAGCACACCGTGGTCGATCGATTTGTGGTTGCACAGCGGATGCCACGGGTGCGATATGCCGCCGCGGTAGAACTGCATCGCGTTCGCGTTCAGCCCGATCGCGATCGGACCATTCTTGATCAGGTACTGCGCAATGTAGGTTTCGTTCTTCGGCATATCGACGGCACCCTTCACCTGCACGTGGCTAAGCGAGCGGTTGAAATGGCACGACTTTTGTGCCTTCGCTTCGTACGGGTAGTCGTTCTCCAGCTCCAGCCCACCCAGCTGCTCAATAGCCCTGTGCGGAAAGAAGAGAAAGATACTTTAGCGAACACATTCGATAGCACCGGGGTGATTCCACTCTTGTCCTACTTGAAAGCATCATCCATGTAGCCACCGCCGCATCCATTGTCCACCTTGTCGCAGTCGATCAGCTCCTGCTCCGAGTACGATTCCAGCTTCTTCGTTTTGATCTGATGCAACCCTTCCACGTTGCCGACCGCACTGAACGCCCAGCACGAGCCGCAGCTGCCCTGATTCTTCACCTCCGTTACCGCACCGTGGTCGCGCCAATCGAACGACCGCGGCAGATCGCCCACCCCGGCCACATCCTCCTCCGATGCCACCCGGTTGCCGACGTGGTTGGCGCGATCGTGCTTCGGCACCACTAGCCCCGTGTGCGCCCGATACTCGGCCACCGTCATGTCGGCGAACTTGGTCACACCGTACTTGGCCGTACCGCGCTCGAACTTGTTCAGCTGCTCGATCTTGAACAGATTGTTGCGGAAGATGTTGAAGCGCATCTCGTGCTCCATCGAGCTGGCGTACTGACGGCGATGATGGTGCCTGAACTTATCGAACATCCGACGCACGTGCGCATCGTCGTCGATCTTGAGCGATCGCACCGATCGGCGCTTTACGGACGGGGCGGTGGTGACCGGCGTTGGTGCCGGCGCATCTGGCTGCTGGGGGCTTTTGATATCCGGTTGCTGTTCCGTGTCGTCGTCACCGGTACATTTGACGTTGTACTTGCGCTGATCCTGCGACTCCAACCAGACGCGCTCCCAGATGGATATTTTGCACACAATGTCCGGTTCGCTCGTCACGCGGAAGGTGTACTTGTACAGGGAACCGGCGACCTGTTGCGTCGATCCAGCCAGAATTTCAAACTCACTGCAAACAAATGGATGACATTAGCAATTAGCTGCCAAGCTGATGTTATTTTTCTTTCTTTTTTTTTAAATACATACTTGTACGCTTTCGAACGCTCCGAATTGTACGACACCATGCCGGCTCTGATGCGCTCCACGTGCGACTTGTCCTTCAGCTCTTCCGCCGTCAGTTCGTTGGAGCTGCCCGCTTTCTTCGCGTGTCGGCGCTGACGGGCCGCAGCCTTTTCGCTCGGACAGGACACGGTGTACTTGTACGCTTCCGTCGGGTCCTTCTTCTCCAGCCATGGCCGTTCCCAGGAGGACAGCTTGCAAAGCTTGCTGCTTCCGTCCACGTCAAACTCGACGGCATATTTGTACAGCTTGCCGGACACTATCTGCACGGTTCCGCTCACAATCCGGGCATTACTGACGAAGTAAAAGATTGTTTTTATTTATTTGTTCTACTTGATAGCAAAAGAAAGGTTACATTGTAGTTAGCTACTATTATGCTAAAGATTATAATTATATCTGTCCTTACCATTAGTGGGCAACAGGGTTAGTTAGCGGTTGGTTCTTTCGATTTTTGGTTTCCACATGCCGTTAGATAAATCACACAAAACGAAACAATCCGATATCATGCTTGTGAACAATTATTATATTTTTGATAATTTTAATTAGCGCCTTCGTACGGTTCAAATCTGGTAGTAAGGTTAGTAACGATCATGCATCACTCTTACCATTGACAAAGCATTTAGTGTTATGGTTAATAATGCTACAGTGACAGACAGATACATTCAGTACGTTCGGGAAATGGGATTAGTCAGATACGGCACCAACATTAGGTTTGCACCATTTGCCAACATTGGGCTCAATATTCGATCTACATTGTTATATATTCAAGATTGTACTCGGGAAGAATGATCAGAATTTGGCGCGCGCGCGCGCGCTCGCACATCTACACGGCTTCGTTACAACAAACATCGCATGCGGAATGATTCCGGCCTCTGTGCGCCCTCGGTACTTACGACGATTCCTTCGATCCACCGCTCGAAACCAAAATCTTGTCCACACGTTCCACGTGCTCGTCAGCCGCAAGCTCATCCTGCGACAGCGAACGGGATCCACCGGGGACGACTGAGCGCCGGGTGCGTGCCTTCGTCGGACCCGCCTCCTTTTCGCAGTCGTACGTGTACTTGTAAGCATCCTCCGGATGCGACTGGGCCAACCAGACACGCTCCCACGACGTCAGCTTGCAGACGGCATTGTTGTGCTGGATGAAGTAGACGTACTTCATACCGGCCACGACCTGGCTAGTCGCATTGATGACCTTCAGCGAGCTGGGAAAGATATTAAGCAGCAGAGCAGACAGTGTGAATGGTGTGAGATAGGCAAATTGGTGTTTCGCACTTTGTGTGCCACTCACTTTCCGCGCGTAAGCCCGTGGAAGGAAAGAATCTTGTTGATGCGCTCCTGATGCTCGCTGTTGCCATACTCATTGGCCGCCAGCGGTGACGCACAGCCCAGACAGTCGACTCCCACTGTTGCACGCTTGGTACGCTTCGCACCGTCCGGACACTCGAACGACGCCTTGAACGCTTCCTGCGGGGCCTTCTCCTTCAGCCAGGGCTTCTCCCACACGGTCAGCTTGCAGACGCGCTTCAGCTCGTCGTCCGGGAAGGACAGACGGTAGGTGTACGATTTGCCGGCGACCAGCTGCACCGTTGCGCCGACAATCTTCACCTTCCGCTCGTTGCCGCTGCCATCGACCAGTGCCGACTGCTGCTGCAGACCGGTGCGGACGCGCGTTTGATGTTCCTCCTTGGCGTACTCCTCGGGCGTCAGTTCCTGGGCAGCGCCGGCTTTCGGTACCTTGTTGAGCTTTTTCGGCGGTGCCGCCACCACATCACGTCGCGCGCGATGGGCACCAGCGGCTGCTGCTGCCTCCTCCTCCTCCTGACAATCGAAATCGTAGTCCGGCTTGCTGCCATTTGCGGCGGACGGAAGCGGAGTGAACACCTTCACATCGCACGTACTGTACACCTTTTGGTCGTCATCCTTCAGCGCGATCTTGTAGCGGTGTATGGTGCCCGCCACTACCTGGACCGTGCCGAACAGGATCTCGAAGTTGCTGAAATGAGCAGGTTTGATGTGAAGGCAATGTTGGACCCAGAGGACATACAATTACCCGACTACGGGGCACAAATCACGAACCTATGCTTTCCACTCTCGTATCCAACCAATCCCAGACGCACGCGCTCGATGTGCGTCGGTTCCTTCACGTCCACGGGCGTTGCACCACCGACGAGCCTGCCACCTAAACTGTTAACCTGTTTTTGACATTTAGATTTAGTAAGCTGTACCTGTTGGGAGTCATCCGTATTCGCTTTCAATACATGTACCTATCAAAGAGAGACAAGAAAGAAAAAATACAAAGTCAGTTCTCTGGCAAATAATGTTCCTATTAACGGTATTCTCCTCCACGTTCTGTTCCACGTCAAACATCATCCTTCTTGCGTTGCCATCTCTACGCTAATAGAACTCAATTACCTCAAGGGTACACTGTTTCGTAGTGTCCGGCATCAGCCGCTCCCGGCACGGCCGCTCCGTAACTTTGCTCTCCTTCTCCTCCTCCACTTCCGCACAGCGCGAGTTGGCCGTCAGCACGCTCAGCACGTACGTCGTTCGACTTTTGTCCGATCGTTGCGCTACCCGGCGAGCGTCGAGCACCTCGAGCAGCATTCGCTGGTACGGATCCGAATCCATCTGGTCCAGGCGCTGGATCGCTTCAGTCGCGATCGCTCTCATCGAAGCCTCCTGGATGGGATCGTCTAGGTTCACGAGATTGCTGTCGGGTGGGTTTGTGTTTCGCTTGCCACGATAGTAACCGTAATAAGCACCCGGCGGAGATGGTTGGTTGTAGTAAGACGGCCGCACATTGTATCCACCATAATAACCGTGGCCGTGGTGTTGCTGGCTTGAGGAATGATCGAACGACGACGAATAGCCACGCTTATTGCGCCGAAATGCTCCATCGTCTGCGTTCAGCTGCTGGGCAAGTTGTTCCTTCGTCAGTACCACGTCTTCCTCCTCTTCGTTCGAGTCACCGAACGCCATCGTTACCCGCTCAATCTTCGGTGGCTTCAGGTTTGCCGAATGCTCGTTCAATTCGGCCTGCTTTACTACCCTCTCGCCCTGCTCGTTGAACTCGGCGGGAAAATCGTCCACCGCTGCAACGTCGCGCTTCCCTCTGTAACCTCCGTAATAGTACGGCGAAGGGCGATAGTATTTTCTGCGATACGGATTGTACCCACCAATGTAATAGCTGCCATGGTAGGAGCCACCACCGAGGTATCCACCACCTCCACCATAGTGGCCACCGTCGCTATACGAACCGCCGCCAAAGCTGCCACCAGAAAAGTCGCCAAAGCTTCCGTCGGCAAACCCGCCCGAAAAGTCTCGCTTGTCACGGCGCTGTCCCCCCTCATCGGCGTTTAGCTGTCGCGTGAGTTGCTCCTTCGATAGTTTCACGCCCATGGTGTCGTTCTCCTCCTCGTCGGTATCATCCGATGAATCGCTTGCTGTTTTCTTCGTTTTAGTTCTTTTAGGCTTTTTTGATTCGTCACTTTCCTTCGACGAGGACGAGGATGACGTTGCAACTCTATTTGCCGCTGTGGAAGTACTGGACGGTACGGCGACAGGAGTTGTAGCCTCTGGCGTACTGTTCTTCACCGCAGATATGGTAGTATCTCCAACGGCAGCAGTATCCGCATCGCTCACCGTCGTACTATCAACAGCCGTGTCCTCTTCGGGCTTACCTTCCGTGTGCTTCTTCACACGCTGCAGACCTTCCTCGTTGTTAAGCTCCTGGGCGAGCTGCTCTTTGGTGACGATCTGTTGATCGTTTTCATCCTCGTCCGAATCGGCACCGTACGTCGCCGCCGCCGTCGGTGCATTAGCCCTCGGGGGCTGCAGATTCACATCCGGCAATTGCTGTCGCTGCTGCTGCTGACCTTCATCACTTTCCTGTGAGGATTGATCCTCGTTTCGGGAGGCTGAAGACGGAACGATACGTGCCGGCGGTCTGCCCCCATTGGGCGTCACATTCGTGTTGTCGCGCACAACGAATGCGGCCGTATCAACGTTCGCGTCACCACCGTTCGTGGTGCGGTAGTAGCTGTCGATGCTGGCCTTAACCCTCTGCAGCAACGAATCTAGCACCGGGCGGTACTTGAGCTGCACATCGCGGCCACCACCGTTCGCAATGATGTCGTCGAGCGCTTTCTGAATTTCCTGGTGCGCTTTGAATACCTCATCGAACGTCGATTGTACCTGCTGGTCGAGCGGTGCAATCGTTGTGCTGCTCGTCGTCGTTGCTTCCGTCGTTGGTTCCGGTTCCGAGCGTTCTTTGGCAACCACTTTTCGTACCATCGGTTCCTCTACCACTTCAGCACCTGCTGCTGCTGCTCCCTGATCTGATCGATCACGGTTCGCACTTTGCAGTGAACCGGCACTAGCGAAACTGAACAGTTCATCAATCGCACTTTTGGCCGCCTCACTTAATCCCTCCTCAGTGGTGGTCGCCGCATCGGGCAGGCTACTGGAACTACCCGTTACCGGTGAGTCTTGCGTTTCCGGCGTGGTGGACATATCGCCCTTTTCCACTACAATTTGCTGCTCGAGCTCTTCGATCCGTTGCGGGGTCAGCTCTTCTTTCTGGCGCAGATTCGCATCGAACGCCTCATTTAGCCGGGTCGCCGTCTCTGCCATTGCCGGATGTGTCGACGGCAGGGTGCAGTTGGTGTACTCCAGTGTGCGATACTTTTCGCCGTACTCGTTCGTGATCCAGGGCTTTTCGAGGATCACCAGCTGGCAGAGATGCCGCTGGCCGGTGGTTTCATCTTCGGCAGTGGCGAGCAGCTCGTACCGCACGCCGGCCACCACTTCGCGCGATGCCGACACAATCTCCACGAACTTGAAGTCGCGTGGCAGGAAGCTGGTCGCCAGGTAGGACAGACCGCGCAGCGTCGGGCGCAGCTGTTCCTTGCCGCCGACCGCATCGACATGGATCGCCACAATGCCTCCCTCGCTGCTTCCGTTGACCGTCGAAGGAGCATCCTACGGGGCGGGGAACAAAACATTGAACAATCCGTCGGGGAGAGAGAGAGAGAGTGAGCGATCCGTTTTAGTAGCCCGGCTGCGAGCGGACGTTGAGCGAGGAAGTTGTGTTAGGATCCCGTGAAGAGTACAGACAGAGAAGGACACCACCAGCACAGCACACACTACACACTCTAATGGCTCGATGCGCGAAAGGTTCACCCATGATGATCATGATCTTTGATTACACACCAGGCGAAGGTCCAACTTGATGCTACAATAGGGAAGGTGGTGGTTTTGCTGATGGCGTGTTGGAAGGTGGTTATACTGCACGTGCACGGGGGAAGCTTTTATACTCGCATGTTAGCACTGGATTGATCGGAAGTAGGCGTTATATGTTGGTTATGGTGGGTATGATGGTGTCCGACAAACAGTACACAGACAGTTCGAACCGAATGTCGCATTATGCCGATGAGTTGTGAGTTGGAGTGGAGAAAACGGTAGGAGAGCAAATCTACGGAGTAGCGCTGCGCGGAGAGTTGCGGTTTACGCCAGCTGAGCTACTTTTTTTGCGCTGAGACGGATTTTAGGGTTACAACATAAACGTTAGAATGACGTACGTACAACATGAGTCCCCGAGGTTTTAGCAAAAGTTCTTCAAGCATTACGACATATAGTGTGTATTAAGTGTTCATTTCAGTGTTTAATAAATCCCACATGCAAAGGCTTTAAAGGGCCGAAGGACAGCTTTGAGTTCGCTCGTCAAAGTCTTCCAATCCCTTTTTGAGTTGCCATTTCCCGTACAGCAGCACGTGGCCCATTTCAAGGTACCGGCCAAAGTTGCCCCCCAGGAAGATGCTCTTTTTTCCCGCATTCCATATCATGCGCGCAGCAAACCGTTGATCTCTGAAGGGTTGTAATAAACACTTACGGCCTGTTCTTTCACTAGCTCATGCTCCAAACGTAGCCCGGTGGTCAAACGGCTCTACGGAAATGCGGAGAAACAGTTGTTCGATAACGATAATTGAATTGAACCGGATGAATCATTTAGATTCATTAATGCGTATGTACTATTCCCTACGAATAAGCTTATCAGCGCCAAGATTCTCAGACACGATTCTATTGGCAAAATTGTTAGAGCAAACATTTGATCTAATTCAACAACACAGAAAGACAAATTCAACCCGTTCCCGGATGGGGCATTTCTACTGTGTCGATGTTCTTCGCTTCGCTCAAAAGAATGTCTATTGACGAGCGATGCCATAACAGCAAAGCGACCGCGGTTGCAAAGACAAACAAACTAGGCCACTTCCTCTCTCATCATGCCGGCGCTCCAATGGCGCTTTTTGATGAAACATTTTACTATCTTGTACTTTGCTGGAGTTTGTGTGTGTATGTGTGCGAGAACTGTTTGTAGAGGAGAGTTTTTCAAACATTATCATCACCGATTGACTAGCGCGGGAGAGGGAATGAGGAAACAAATAACGCGTGTACATCACCATTCGCTATTTAGATGCCTCTTCCTACCATTCTTTTCGCCCTTCCCTTGCTCTATGGGAGGTAAATGGCAGGCAGGCCCTGTTTTGCGCTGACGTGTAGAGAGATGGTGTTGTACACCAGAGGCATCCGGACATGGGGTCGACCGATAAGAGGCGAAAATTGTCATCCAATGGTGCCTTTTAGTTGATTCCGTTCTAGGTGTTAGACCGTTGGAATGGACTCCTTGTCAACGCGGGGGAGGAACGTACCCGGAGGATCGGAATGTTGCTCTTTTTTTCCATCCTTTACGGTGCGAACACACTGACCATTGGGAGGCTAATAATAGCAACATGGACAAAGAATTTTGAGATGAAAAATAACAAGCCAAACTAGACCATCGCATCAGCTGATCGGATCTTTGTTGTCACGTTTGTTCTTTGTCCACACACCACACACGCACACACCGTGTCCGGCTGATGTTGTTGATACTGCAGAGTTTCAGGTGATGGCGAATGGTTTCATCACACAAATCTGTCGATAGTGAGCACTAATTTGAAGCCAAAGGCGACTTACACCGTTGGTCTTCTTCCAAGTCGCTCTAAGTCTACAAAGAACAGTGTCTGTTCTATAGAGTTTGTTATGTTTCTAGTTCGATTTGTTATGAAAACACGTGTTTTGAGCCCACAGCTGCATCGAATCAGAGTATCGTGTGCCATAACACTTTTGGGCGCTTGTTTTGGTGATCAAATTTTGCTTCATGGGCTCTGTTTTGGTAGCTTCCTGGCAATCTGCTCCTTTAAACGGTACTCCTACTCTGGCGGTACTTCAGCTGGCACCGCATTGATTCGCAACACCTTCCAGAACAACTCATCATCCACAGTTCCTGAACGATGATTTAAGTTGAACCTTTCTGCCAATGCCTCAAGACAAAGAACTAGAAAATGTGCAGCATGTTGCTTCCAATAGTTATTCAAAGGTGGATTTACTTCTTCGAAGTTTGGAGTTAAAAAAATCCCTTCTCGTCCAGTCCACGTCCCGTTGCTTGCAGTTGTACCAGATGTGCACGGATGTAACTTGGCGAAAAATTATCATAAATTATACAACGATTATTACCTCCATACGACTCTACCCCGATCTTAACACCTTGATATGGTGTGGTGTGGTGCTAGCTCTTCCCAGGTTGCTCCTCTTCCATCCTACAAAGCAAGAAATCAGCAGAAAAAGGCGATGTTGTTGTACGTCGTACTACCACCGTAAAATGATCCGCTTGAAACGTTCAGTTTTGCTTGAGGGCTGCTGATCGTGCGAAATCTGATCTCCTCTGCGCTCGCTGAGCAAATTGTTGACACGTACAACAGCACAGTATCGAAAACGTGTGAAACTGGAATGACTCAAACAATGATCACATCATCTAAATTGCTTTGTTGGTTTGTTTTGTTGTTGTTCAGGAAATGATTATGATTATTTCTGTTTCACGCCAGTCACATTGTCCAGTTTAATGGCAATAAGGGGAAATTACACTTTGAAACCTTTTCTAATTTAGCAGTATTATAATTTACACATTAAAACGTTCAGATGGCCTGTCCTGTTAGAGTATGTTTATGGGCAGTAAAAACTTCACCAATAACGTGTTGCGCCCAGCTGGAGTGTGATAGTGTAGCTTCAGCAACGCCGTAACGCAACCCAAGAAGAGATAGGCGTCCGCGGGAGTGTGTGTTTCGATTCCCAACCTCTCGAAAACACCCATTCAGGGCGTAATCTTGCCAAACGGGAAATGGTACAGCTGCTGCTGGAACACCTCTCGCATTTTTGCCGGCAACCGAGGACGAGCGAGAGTCGCGATCATGAGTTGATCAGCACAACTGTTCTGTTTACATAACGAAACATGCTGTCTCTATCGGGTGTTGTGGGGCAGCGATGCCGTACATCCCTCACCCTGCCCAGCCCAATGTTGGCTGTGGACGCCAGTGAGGACGAATCGTGCTCTGGTTTGATGGTGATGCGCAAAAAAAAAAAACACACACACACACACATACACAAGTTTGGCTCCGAAATGCGATCATCTGGCCATCTTCTTGGCGGAGGCTTCATTCGCGAACAAAGAGAAAGCAAACCGACGAAAACGGCTGGACGGATGATGAGATCATGTCGTTCTTCTCTGTACTTGCATACAGAGCAGCACACAAACACACAAAGAGTGCTACCCCCCCGGTTCCATCCCTTCTTCCATTCCCCTTTTCCGGCTGACTGACTTCAATTTGCTGCTTGAAATTGACACATAGAAACGCGTAGATTGAGTTGCGAATATTTCTCCCCTCCAACCATTCCTACCTGTACTTCCTCCTCCGGTTCCTCCGTGGGGCCGTTGCTGTTCGAGGTCACTTCAGCTTCAGTGACGGGGTTCGGTTGCTCCTCGGCGCGGGTCACCGTCGCAGCCGCTGCCAGCAACGCCACCACCAGCAGCCCTAGCTGCAGAATGGGACGCATTCTTGCACCCCCTTTTTGCGGGTTTCGAAAAGGCTTTACTAGATCGCAATACACTGATTAATCGGTATTATTGCATTCGTACGTGCTTCCTTTGGCACTCTCTATCGCCCTCTACTTGTTAGCACTGCACAAATTGTGTTTCTTTTCCTCCAACACTGCAGGGCAGTAGAATTGAATTAACTACTGCGCCACTACGTACACAGCAACACCGCACCAATACGCACACGCCAACCCCCAAAGGGAGAAATAATAAACAAACTGTCCGACCGGGGCGCGGACCACTTTGGAAAGAGCACTCGCGTTTGCAGGGAAGATTACTGCACGACCTTCCTGCAGTTCTGACGAAACGATTGTGTTGTTGTTGTCGCGAAGCGTTTCCGAATAAATAGCCTTCTGTTTGACGTTCAGAGTGTGCGTATGTATGTGAGTGTGTGTGCTGTTGTTGTTCATGTTTGACAGAAGCACAGCGCACCCCACAGATCGGATGCTGCGTGTTTTCTTCCTTGCTTGACGTCACAGTAGCTCAGGAGAACGGAAATCACTGATCCTCTGAATTTAGAATATGATGAGCAACGGACGGGAAATCGTAAGTTATGCTCACTACAAACATGTGTTTGGAAATATTGTTAAAGAAAAACCCCAACAAACGCACCGGCATGCTATCCAAAGCCGCAAAGACAGGAGCATTTATTTGAACCTTCAGAATCGCTTCGATATCAAATACGCCCTTTCTCAGGCAGTATTATCCGCACCCTTCGCCTCGCCGAGGTTAATCGTGTTAAACAGCTTGTGCTTCGAAATTTGCGCCATCAGCCCGTGAATGAGTTCGATCGAGGCGCGGCTACAATCGCGGCTGGCCTTTGATAGTTTATCCTCCGTGCGTTTTTCGTTCGGATCGAGCGAACCGCTCGCCATGAACTGTCCCCGTCCGAGGCTTGCCTCGCTAAGCTCGAGCTTTTCCGAAAGGTCCAAAATTTGCCGTGTAGTGTAGTCCGGGTTGCTCAGCAGTCCGGAACTGCCCAGCGTATTCATCCAGTACTTGTTCCACAGCGAGTCGAGCAGCTTCCGATCGAGGGCCGACTTGAAGTACGTTACATCCAGCTGATAGTACTGCTTGCAGTGCACGCCAAAGTCTTCGATTTTGCTCAACGGAATTGTCTGATACTCTGACGGCTCTTCGTTCGGTGGTTTGTATCCTATGGGAAAGAAGAAAAGTTGTGTTATGTGCGTTTCTTTTCATTGGCTCTTAACAAACCCCGTTCAACGTACCTTTGGGATAGGTGCGGAATGCACCGAGACACACCTTACCGGCCGATACGGTTCTGACCGGATCGATCACGATCGCCACAAACGGTTCCTGGTAGTTTTGGTTGAGCATCTGCGTGTTGACGTCGATTCCGGACAGCCAGCAACCGTACCCGGGATGGCTGTGGTACCATCCGATCGCGTTCTCCATGCGGCCCACCTCCTTGGCCGATTCGATGTACGCTGCCATGTACTCGTACGCTTGCGATTGAGCGTTGACCCGCGTTTCGGTACCCTCGACCGGTAGGGCGAACGCGTCCATCACCACCATCGTGTCGTCGACCACCTTGCCCAGCAGCAGTCCCATCACCTCGAGCGCACCACCGGAGCGCGAGTGCGTCACCATTTTGATCAGTGCCAGGGCGGAAATTTTTATGTCCTTAAAAAAGTTCGGATCCTTCTCCCAGGGCCGGGCAGTCAGGATGCGCTGCTGCTGTTCCGCATCGTAGCGAAATATCTCGTCACTCGGCGGGAGAACGACGATATTGTTCTCCATCTCCCACGTTTTCCTTGCCATCTCCATGATAGCTGCTTCGGAATTTAAGTCCCCGTTTTTTCAGCAAGATTAATCCGGGATGCGATGCGAAAGCCTTCGTTGTTTTCACCAGCAATGTTGTTTTAGCTGGCTGACTGACACTGAAGACGCGATTATACGGTGTGCAGCGGCCTCTCAAATGACAGGGTTGCGGTGAAACGCTTAACAAACGCTTCATTTTTTAAACTGAACACGAAACGACGGTTATTTGGTGTTAATTTAGAATTTAATAAAAAAATGTTGTTTAGCAATCAAAAACAAGAAAAATATAATACAATTGTGTTGTGATGTTGCTTAAAGCATAAGAACTAACAAACTATACCAAAATATAAATTTATTCGAAATAAATTGCATAACTTCAGGCGTTAAACTACTTTTTAATACGGGAAGTTGTAAGGGAGTTCGATGTTGGTGTTCAAATGTGCTGGAACAATTTATGAACGAGAGTTGTGATAAAAAAGAAGAAAAAAGACCTCAGAAACAAATGAGCCTTTGCTTCTTTTAGTATTTCAGTTGGATAAGTTTGTATGAAAAGATATAAATTGTTGCTAATACTGGAAAAGAATAACAATACATGACATTATCTTGCAAAAAGTGTCCCTTCAAACCTTGTATATTAAATGCAGACGCATCGTTGGGATGCAGATTTGCTATTTGAAAAGGAAATATGAACCTCAACTGAAATCAAATTCAAATCCATACAAAAAACCCGCAAACTGCATTCGCTGCAACGATCATTAACTTTTTTTTTTTCGCTGCAAGCAGTAACGCA
This sequence comes from Anopheles merus, assembly GCF_017562075.2. Classification (NCBI taxonomy): domain Eukaryota; kingdom Metazoa; phylum Arthropoda; class Insecta; order Diptera; family Culicidae; genus Anopheles; species Anopheles merus. The sequence continues at coordinate 10,609,844 of NC_054082.1, read as the reverse complement.
AAGAAATTGGAATGTTTTTCACGATCATCATGCAAATACAAATCACCAAAGAAAACACCCAAAAAAAGGGATCACCGAAAACAACGATTCCCTTGCTCCACGATGCACCGAACCGATCCGACCAGGGAGTTGACGTTGATGGATGGGATTGTGAGAAAACACTGTTTGGCGTCTCCATTCAGTTTCGGCACCAGAAAGCAACTCGGCAAACCGAATGTTTGCGTAAATTTGGTTAATTATCGTGAATTAAGCTCGCTGATGGAGACGCTGTTTGCCGTGTGATTTTGATGTACACGACGATGAGCTGGCGATGATTTATGATAAATGGCACCGGTTCTTGTTGTTCTTGAGCGCGCGCGCGAGACACATGAACATGGAGAGACGCACACGGCACCGTTGAATTTGCATAAATGGTTTTAAACGACGTGCAGGAGACAGACGTTGTTTTTTCAGAATTTTTTCTCGATGGAACATTATAGTTTGTAGTGATTGAGTGTGTGTGTATTTTTTTATCTAAGTAAGATGCATTACAAGCACTCGTAACACTATATCGTCAATCGTTTGTTAAAAATGTTTAAAGCTGCATTAGACACGTAAAGCGAAGATAAAAAAAGCTTCTCCTGCATTTGTATTTCAACCGTTATCATGATGCCTAGAACAATGGTCAGTGTGTAAACTGACACTTTGCAGCAGATTGACGTCGACGGTTTCGAATTGAGGCGCATTGTTCCCATCGAAATTGAAGATAATGTGTCCACGATACAACACCGAAATGTCTGATCGAGCTTTTTGTCTCCCCCAGCCCCCCCCCCCCCCCCCCTTGCTGAGAGTGATAGCTATTTTTTTATTTGAATGGAAGTTAACAATAACGAACAGAAAGATCCAATTGAGCGTACAATAACTGGGAGAAGAAGAAAAACACATCAAGCTGTACAGCTTAACCCACTCACAAAGCAAAAATGAAAAAAAGGGTGCTTTCAGAAGCCAGAAAGGGGTAGCCGATTCATCAGGATCTTCTTTTATCGCACATCACCAACCGTACCGCAGGGCCGCAGACACACAAACTTCACATGTTTGGTACACCATCGATACCAATAATGCGCGGCCACGGTTTGCCATTATTACTATCAAACGTGTTGTATGGCAACTGAGCAGTTGGTGATGCTGACAGGCAGATAATGCGTGTAGTATAGCTTTCAACCGTGCTATACCATCGCACCAAACGTACGGTATGGTGTGTGTGTGTGTGTGTGTGCCGATTTGTGGCAAAGGATAACGATTTTATGCGTAATGATTGATGGCAAGCTTTACCGCGGCGGAAGATGCTATGCCGGCCGCTTGCAATATCTGACAACAAATTGGCCCATGTTTTCGCTGTTTCTCTAGTTGTGTACCGGAACCGCCGCAAAACACCGCCGCGGTGAGGACACGCGTAGGCATTCGGCAACGTGTACTTGCCTTGGGAATTATGTATGAAATTAAATTTATTCTTACATGGAAATTTCGTCCAATATATCCAACATCGCAGCTTCACAGGTGGTACAGCCTCAGCCACCTCAGCAGAGCTGATCGATCGAGCCGCCCTTTTTTCGAGATGGGTTCACCGTTACAGGTTGGCAGGTGTGAAGAAAATCGTTCTTTCTTGAATGCTCTGTTCTTTTTTTTTCTAAAGCCTTTATAATCATACACCTTGTAACGGTCGTGCCACAGTGCCGACGCATCCTCATGTTTCAAACCATGAAGTCTATGACGTCATGGAAGCTCCCCGTAGCGATGGGGTTTGGGGTTTGTGTTTGCATGTGTGGTGGTCCGCGTACCAGCCAACACGCTCCAACGTCCTTTCACGGGTGGCATTAGAAGCCTGACACCCAACATGCGTGGTGTGTAACATTTTATGACTGGACCGTTCACGAGAAGACCCAAACCATAGTTGCGAAACTTTTCATCCCGGTTCGGTACGTGTGGTCAAAATTATTAAAAAAGAGCATCCGATTCATTGCACAAAAAAAAAAGGATGTTACTGTCTTTCACATTGCTCTACTGTTTCGAAACTTTGTTGCTGGCGGAGGGCGGAGGGTTGATGGTGCGAAGTACAGCGAAGGGACAAACAGATGCAAAATGTAAATACAATCAAAAGAGCAGCTGGGTTGTAACCATTGGCCGAGGGTAATTAAATGGAATGCTGGACTTGTTTATTTGATACGATGGCAGTGGAATCCAATGATTGGTAGAAATATTCCGTGACGTCAAATGGTCTGCTGTGTTGATTACTTTAAACTGAGTAAATGTTAGTCTTTGAAGACATCAATTAAACATTGCCTTCTCTAAAGCCGAGCTTTCATTCATGTTTTTCGGGCAATTGAATGTAATTTAAAATCAAATTCACAACGTTAATAAATGAAGCTTATAATTGAAATAATATCAACAACCATTGAAGTATGATAAAAGTAATAATGACAGAAAAAAAGATACACAAAACTGCGCTCGGTAGCAGGCGTTACACGTGTAACGCTTGCGCGATTTAGTATACGCACAATGAGAGAAGCAATGTTTCGTTTGGTCAAAGCATGAAAGCACAAATAGGTGATGCAATCGCAGAAACAGTCTAAAATTTGTTTGTAGTTTTGTTAAAACACCACGATGCTTTGGAACAACGAGAAATAGAGTCAACAGTAACAATACATCTTTTACGTAAATAAAACAAATTGCTTCTTATATTTTGTAATTTAAATTATTTTACTACTTAAAAAACACCAGTCAAACATTCTTTCACAAAGTATTATTACTACACTGTAACGCTTCTGCGCACGGTTATCAATTTTTGACCACCGGCGCGTACCGAATCCCATCGTGTAGGGTAAACAACCACGCTCAACTACCGACACCGACGGTTGCCGTTAGATTTTTGCCGCTTCTCAGTTTGGTCGCAAACGCCCAACTGCTCGGAAGTCGTCGCCCGGATCCGGATCCGACCACGCTCGTCGCCGTGGTGTGTCGTGTCGGTTCGCCCTGACGGAAGCATCCTCTTGCGAATTGTGCTTCTTTTTGTTTTGTTGTTGCTGTGCACTGTGATCGTGCACAGACGCTCCATGCTCACACATCGTGGTTGCCCTCGCCAGGCCGAACAGAAAACGGGAGTGTAGTAGTTCCTGGAAATGTGTGCGGCCAAATTGTCGATAGCTCAAAGCGCGATCAAAGATCAAAGCGGGCTGGTGTGCTAGCTGATATTGGTTCCCCGGTGTACAACTGGTGTTCACGGTCGGAGTAAAAGAAATTTAAAAGTGAAACCCGATCGGCCACAACATAAATCCCCACCAGCCCTAGTGGTACACTTTTTCATCATCATCATCATCATCATCGTTGTGCTGCCCCTTTTGGGCGTCTCTTCGGTGTTACTGTTCGCCGGCCATCTAACCGTGCAAGCAAAGGCCGGATAAATGACAAGTGTTTATTTTTGCAACGAATCTAAACGCACCTAACACGACTCGGGCTGGCACGGGTCTGGTGGTGGTGGTGTGGCACGTGTTAGTTTTTCCTTCAAATCGTACGAAATCGTTGATTATCTGCCGCAAGATTTGTGATACGCTCCATACGCACCGACCCCCGCGTAGTGTACGAGAGAAAGAGTGCGCTTCGACCGCGTGCGCGTTTGGGGGTGTGTGTGTGTGTTAATTGTACGTGAAGAAAAGTGCGAAGAAATAGTTAAACATATATAAAAAGGTGCAAAGAAAAACAACCCAACCCATGGGGTGGGGATGTGGAACGGGAGAAGCTTTTCGGTGAAGCAAAGATTTGTTTTCCTTCGTGTAGACGCGCCACGAATTTCGGCTAATGGTTCGCACTAATTGAAATGAGGTGGCACTGGTGAGTTCTGAGGGCGAATTTCTTCACGGCGCAGCACGGCCAAGCAACGCATTCCAGGTAGGCCCTCTCCTCCATCGTCTGTGTGACCATTAAATGCAAGGTGCGAAAGCAAACCACAACACAACGTTCGGTATAATGTGTGGGATTTTGGTGGATAACGATAATTGAGCGTTGTTTTCATGGAATGGGTGGCTTGAGATCGATTCCAGTTACTAGCTTTCATCTTGCTGCACTATCGCGGCCACAGCAGCCTCTTATCGCAGAGCTTGGGGTGTGGTTGGCCTGTGCATATTGCTTCCCTTGTGACGAAATTTGTAATTGAGAGAATCGGTTCCCCTTGCTTTTTCCCCCCTTTTCTCGAGGCGATTCGAGGCACGCGTGCCTTCGATTAGAGTGACGGGGGGATGCTGTGGCAATCGGACCGCGCGCGCTATAAAGCCCCTGTGGGGGACATAGTGGATTGAATATTTATTCGGTAGCGATAATGGTTCTGAGCTGGAACACAGGCCCTTTTCCTGCCATGTTTGGTCCCGGTGGGAAGCAATTTATTGTATTTTCTTTCACTCTCTTCCATTCCGCACTAAAGTGTTGTGTGCAGTGGTAGAAGATGTAAATTATCTGTTCCGCGTGAAACGAAACGCGTTGATTGCGACCGGTGCGTGTGTCTTCGTTCTGGGGTTGAGCGGGAAAACGGTCCAAGTCGATGACGGAGATTCCTGTTGGGGCTAAATATTTGTGCATAATTTATTGTATGCTAATGCAATGCGTGGCAGTCCAGCAGCAGGATACTGGGAGTTTGCCAGAACTTTTGGTGACGAAAGCACGCTTAAAGTGAACGAACGAATGTTTAAAGTGTTGAAATTGGATCGCAATTCTCGCAACTACCATTTGAAGTGATTTAGAAGGGTTTTACTTGAGTTGATTGATTTTGTGTTATTATTATTTTAGGCATTATTAATACTATTTGGAGTGCTATTAATCTTAAGCAACATCACACCATTGAAATCAAAGAAAAATGGAACAATAATGAGCAAATAATCAACCGACATTAAGGGTAGCCTTTCTTTGACCATTTAGACGCATAACTATTAATACAACGGCCGAACGAAGCTGCTGTGCTTTTTTTATTTTGCTCACCAAACAAAAAAAAGGAGGATTTTGCTGCGAGATTTGTAGACGGCTAATGTCCCAGCCAGCAAAGTCGTTTACGGCTCGCTGCCCCATCAGATCTCATTTGCTCGCCGTACCACACGCTGCTCTCGCAAGCCAACCTTCCTCCGCCAGTCGCTCGTTGCGATTAAATCAGGGTCAGGAGGGTTGATATTATACCCCTCCCCCCTTCTCCCCTCTCCCCTACCTTTGTGGCCACCCAGAACTGCCCCCGGAGCTCGGTCAAGCGTTGCTCGGGGACATCCTCAATTTGTCGCTCGAATATTTCTTTATTTCACCGTGGGGCGACACCTTTTACTAGCCGCGCGTGATAGTTTCCGCTGTACCGGTTCGCGTGAGGAGGTGGAAAGACACGACACGACAATGCGTCCGTCCGTGTCGGATGCGATCCGTTTTCCTCCAACACGCTTGGTTTACCCGTCAGCATCGAAATTGGTTCACCCATCTTTTGCGTATGCATCGCACGTACACCGACGCATCGACTGCAAGTCCGCTCTAAAACTGTATTATCGTTTGCGTTCGTGAGTACAGGACCGGCGGGAAGGGAAGTTGGGAATTCAAACCCCTTAAAACCCACAAAATAAAACACACACGAAAAGAGAATATTATCCACACGAGTTCGTTTATTTGGCCACTCTTTTATGTGTTCCCTTCGTGCTTCGAGCATCGGAGTACATTAATAATTCCGCCCGAACCATCCACCGGCCAGTGAATCAGCTGCAAGTTATAAATGACAAACGCACCGGGGACACCTCTAGTTTATGATCGATGCCACAAATATGCCTTCCATCCTCGTTTCATCCCTCTCTTTTCATCTCTTCTCGCAAGGACGCGAAAGAACGAAAACTGCGAATGAAAGTGTGGCGCAAAGCAGAGGCGCCCGCAGGAGGCAACGATCGAATCGGAAAGCGGAAGATAAACAAACCGTCGTACCGGTTCCTTCCTTCCTTCGATCACCCTGTCGACCGTTTCGAAACGGTCCCCGGGCCGGGCGTGATCTGCATCCCCGCGTTCGCCATGGGTTAGGTTTCGCGCTGTGTCCGACGGTGCGCTTTGGGTTGGGTTCGTCTTTTACGACGCTTCACGTTTCATTGCCACGGACATGGTGCGTGCGTGCGTGCGTGCTTTACGATGGGGCGGCAATTTCGGTCAGCCGAACATTGACGTAATCCGTGCGGCTGACCGGAGGCTTGCGAGGGCAGGAAGCTGATTTCGCGGCACGCTACACGCAGGTGGTGGTAACCTTTCATATTGCACGGTGTGCTGGCTTTTTTGCGTTGTAGTGCCGGAACAATGGTTTCAGAGTTTTGAAAAGCATCGCCTAAAAAAACGGTTCATTTATGTTGGAAACATATTTTTTAATATTATTTTCTTCTTTTAAACTACTAGTAAATTTCCTCTCTTCATGGAAAGCAGAACTTTTCCTTTAGCAATAAGAGTTATGACAAGTGTTGATTTACCTATTTAATTGTATGTCTCCTTGAGTTTATAGTTGGTTCATATGTTGCATTAACAAAAAAAAAAGCAGTTTAGAGTCCATTTAAAACCAACAGTTTTTGTTGTAACTGGAAAATACTTTGTATCTGAGTTTCTGGCAATGTTTAGCGGTGAATCATCATAGATCAGAGAAAGAAAGCGTGGGAATTCTGACAATAACGATAAAATACTCAAGAATAGAACTTTTTCAGGTACCCTCGTATTACCAGTCCAAAGAAAATCGCCTAAAAATAAGACAAAGAATGAATGAATAATTGTTAACCTTTTTAGTTAGTGTGCTAGATTCCAACATTTGCCTTAGTGTTACATATTTTCCCCCGTTTCTCAAATATTTTACATCAATTAATTATATTTCTCACTCAGATAGCCTTAATTGGGATTATGGTTGTATCAACAGCAAACAAACATAGTTCTTGTACCAAGTGAATTTAAAATAATAATTGAAAAACTATCAGCGTAATCAGTTTCCATTGCGTTCTATCACTCTGAATGCGCAATTGTGCACTTAAGGGTTAACGAATGAACACCGATTAAAACCGTTTCACGGGATCATCCCCTTTACCGCGTGCTGCGTGCGCTTCAAAATGCGGCACCAAATTTTCGTTTTATTTTCATGTTCTGTTTTTGTTTTCGAAAGAATTTTTTTGCGGCATCTCTGCATGTGTGTATGCCAATTGCTAGTACATATCGCGTTTCCATATGTTACCATTACTGCCGCCCCAATCATTTGCAGCAAATCGATCCAAGAATTCGTAGATAAGATCGTCCCCCGCCTGCTGATGGGGGAGTTAAATTTCAATGGGCGGTCAAAAAAAAAAAAAACACCTACCAACCAATCTGTAACAATCGCGTTTGGCTAAACATTCGACCGTTGGTCGGGCTACAAGCGTATAAGATGGTAACAGTGCGCGCCAGTGTCAGGGCGGAAATACGATACCAGACGCGATGGGTGCGCTTGGTGGAAAATCATGCACCCAGTCGGTGGGTGTGATCGGTGCAAGAGTGGACCAGGCGGTGGGATTGCTGATGAGAAATGTTTTATCTTTCGAAAGAAATAAAAGTTAATGATCTATCTCGCACGGTCACGGCCATTTGGCAGTTGCTATCGGTTTCCGATTTGCGACGAAGACACTGTTGTTGTTGTTCTTGGCTGAGTGAGTGACGGTGGGCAGCACTGCTGCCAGCGATGAGCCAGCCTGCTGCCCCACGTGACGTATGTGCTTGTTGTTGCGGTTTGAAAGCTAGCCCACGGGTTTTGGAGGGCGAAAAGTTTTACATGACATATTGACGCACCGTTAAGCCAAATGGTAGGTGCAACCGACGCCCCAACCGGAGTACAGAGTTGGTCCGAGTTGGACCGCATTTTCCACACCATGGTTAATATGATAAATGAGCGCCTGTGAAAAGTGAACCATGCTGTAAGAGCAGTATCTGTGTGTGAGGGGGGGGGGGGCGGATTGGTTTGCGCAAGGACTTTTGTCTTCGCCCTGGCAAGCGACCGCCTCCTCTCGAGGAACTCGAACTTTCGAACATTTTCCCGCTGACCGTTGCAACCGGGGTAAGGGGGACCAGAAGTGGGGCCAGGGATGCGTACGACCCGACCCGGTCATCCGATTTGCAATGTGAAGAAAACGATGTAGCCGAGAGCTGAACCGATACGGGTTGCAAATTGCGAAATGTGCTGCGGAGGTGGCAGTGGGAGAAAACAAAACGAAAAAACCGACGCACACCGACGCACACAAATTCATGCTTTTCCAGTTCATTTAACGCATCGCAGGAAAAGGCACGCTTGTTCGTGGCTGAATTTTCGATGCTAAAGACGAGCTTGTTGCTCGTACTGCTGCTGCTGCTACTACTGCTGCTGCCGGGTGGACTCCAACTTTTGGGTTTCCTTTGCTCTTATTCCGGGGCCTCGGGTACACAGCTCGTGAACATAATTTTAACCATTCCGTTTTATCGCCCCCGCTTCATGGAGCGGAATGTGCCATGTGCCGGAGCGCGTTGTGCCAGTGTTTTTAAATTATGTTTATTAGCATTTTGGGACAATTTTTCTCATGGGCACTGTTACAAACTGGCACCGGTCGCACAAATGATTGATCCAAGTGCGTTGATGAATGCTTAAGATATGGGCGAGCCGGTAAGCTTTTTGGCCAGTCCATTGTACGTTCAACAACTTTTATTTCACGATTCATTGCAATTCCGAATCTTGCTGTATAGAATGTGCTCTTTCTTCATAGTTTTTTTTTGTTAGCTCGTCAAGTATCCATACAACTTACGCTGGGCGAAAAATTGAGCAATAGGTATTTATTTCTTCATTTCACACTTCAAAATATTGCGCACCTTCTTCACCCATGCAAACGGAAAAGGATAATCTGGCACCATTTTCAAAGAGTAAATCATCCGGACTCGAACGCATCGAAAGGGCAAATCATTTTCTTCTCCGCTTTGAAAAGTATCGTCCCATTGAGAGGGACTTTCGCTTGGCACAATGCCGTTCCAACCATTCACACGAAACCAGCTGCAGACGTAGTAGTGTTTGAAGTTCGCCTGCAATGCAAGTTTCTTTAGCAGTCGAGGGAAGGAAAAATTGCTGCCACCTTTTCACCTGACACGTTCAAATCGTACCGAACAGGTAAACCATGCATCCAACTGCTCCCCCGTCCCGGCACGTCGGAAGCAAAAAGGTGAATGTGCATCGATAAAGGTTGAAAGCTCGACGCTGCGCTTTTGACCCTTACACCCTAACGGAAGGTGGTGGTGGTGGTGATGTGTGGACATGCATAGAACAGTGCACAGCTCGTCAGCGTTAAAGGCGGGATAGAATGAACATGTACGGTGGGGAGAGATTGGAATGCGTGAGTTGAGTTTGCGCTCGAGTTTGAGTGCCAAAGCTTCAAGTGGTCGTGTTGATGGGCGAGGACAAATGGGCGTTAGGGTGAGCGTTTGAGACCTGGATCTTTGACAGCTGCCCTCACAATAGTGAGCGTTTAAAGCATTTGCTACACACGGAAGACATCGAGGTTACACCTCATACTTCCAACACGTGTTCCAAGCTGTACGCCTTTGGCAAGTTCAAACAAAGAGACGTTCTGAGTGACACTGCTGTTTCGAGCATTAAAAAAAAACCCAACTCGCCATCAGTACGGCGGGTGACATATTGCACTAAAGGGCGCCACACCAAATTCCAGCTCCAACTCCAAACGTTGCGACCTCACAACGATCCTCCCCGAAACAAAGCCATTTTGACGAAACGGTTCACCAGCAAGCTCGAAGCAACAAAAAAAAGTCTGAATTTGGATCGCAAACAGGCTACCACATGTGTGATTCCTGCTTCGGTCGCAAGAGTTATGCTTTTAGAATAGCTAATAACGATCGTAAATTATGGCACCAGCAACAACAGCAGTAGCCTTGAACGCGAACCAACCAGCCTGCCCCACCAGGCTTGTGGGCGGCGAGTTCCTTTTCCGAAAGGTGTTCCGGTGGCGTGGAGGGTGTCCAATTAAAGGGGCAGCATATGTTCGGGTTCGGATTGCACAACACGTGCAGCATAGCGCTGTAAGCCGTGTTGCATCGTGCTGGTTCGTTTCTAGTTTTCGTCTTTCGTCACACCACATGGGCAAGATTCGTGGGTTGATTTAATAATTGTACATTCAGCTCGCGGGCTCTAGCGACGGGCGGGTTGTACGGGTTGCCGAACGCTAGGAGTGTAGAGTGAATTTAGAAATATCAAACCCAACATTGCGATAGTTGAGTGGGCAAAAGCTGTGAAGATCTGTGGTTGGACATGGAAGCTTAAACACCTTCATGCTAGAATGTAGCGGGATTTTTCGATGTAATTTTATTATTATTTGATTTTAAACTTTTTGCTTAAAAAGAGAGCTTCTTCATGCTCAAAGCCAATTAAATCGCGACATCGCGCCCCTACTGTACTTTGAATGTTTGATCAAACATTCGAATTAGTTTGTGGTGTGATTAAGAACGATACGCAACTTGAGGAAGCAAATCCATCGCGACAAAATGTCATTGGCAACGGGGAATGTCGCCCGGCATAGGGGTCACGAGCTGGCGAGTCAATCTGTCGATGCGGACGGGTACGTGGCTTGCAAATTGGTTGCAGTCACGTCTGCACGAAGGTGACATTCCGCGTCCGCGTGCGGTGAATCTATTTCCCTCCACAGCGAGATCGATTGAATTCAATCAAACGCTCCGTCCGACCACTCTCAGGGATTTACTTTCTTTTCATCCACGAATCCCACAATCCTTTCGCCCAATTACCGCCGTCCCGGATCATCCATCACCATCACAAGTCAGCAGCAAAAGCAGTAGACGTATAGTAGCGCTGTTGATTGGTATTAGCTAGCGGGGGTTTTTTTTTTGTACCACTGCATACTGCCATCCCCATTCTAGCAAGCAAGTAAAGAAGAGTTCTTCAAATCCTCCAGTTAACCATCATCAATTTGTACAGTACACGGATGTACTACCAGAACCCACGCATAGACACACACACACAGACACTCAATGAGCAGCAAAAAGGAGTCCATGTAGCAGGATGTTGTTTGATCCCTTCATGCAACCCTTCTTACCTTCATCATAATCATCTTACCTTCTTAACATCTCCACCAGGGGATGATCCTCATTGGGGAAGATGAAATTCTAGTCACGTCTACGGCTAAGCACACCGGAAATGGATATTTGGGGACATTTTGGGGGGAGAGTTGACACAATTCACGTAACGCCGGCGTGCCGTTTGGCGAATGTTTTTAGCTCGGTGCGTGCACTGATTTAGCAAATGGTGCGAAATGAAGCCCACCCAGCCCAGCCCAGTCATCCCAGCCGCTGCCATTTGCGGTAGGTTAGGAAGCGGTGTCCCTTATCTCGTGGCTGGGAAACCATTTTACGACGCATACTTTTTTAAGACAGTGCGCGAGAGTGCGAAATGTGCAAACACCAAAACCAAGCGTGTGGAGCGAATTTATGCCCAAATTTTGAAACAATTTCACCGGTGCCAGATTTTTACGACATGCGTTATGTGTTGTGCTGTGTTGTGCATGGCTGTGAAGAAGTTAGCATTCGTAAAGGACATTAATAGTCAAATTATTGGCTTGGTACATCGTAAAATGCGAAGGCGTACAGGGAGCAGGCAATCAATTTTTGAGGATCTGTTTTTATTTGCCTTTGGAGTGCGTAAGCAGTACGGAGAACATTATTTTTTTATGATTTGTACATTGGAGTCAGCATGTTTCAGCCAATTTGTGGAGTGCAAAGCTACTTGCGAAGAAATTAAAGTGAATGAACCGCTTTCGTTAGCCGCTTATGCCACACAAAGGGCCAAGAATCAATCCCAACGTGCGATGAAATAGAATAGAAAAGAAACAGATCCCCCATTGTGGTACTGCTGGTTTTAAGAAGTAACAAATCCCTTACGGATTAATAATCGATTCGATTTCGAACAATCAAACTGGTGTCCCATTTTGTGCCCGATGCTGTTGGTCGGTTGGCCCGCTTTGAAATTGTTTATCGCCCGGCAGAAACAGCACAGTTGTTGAACGCTTCACCGCGGTGAACGCTTTGGGTGAATGGCGAGAACCGGGAAAACGATGGAAAATAAAGCTGACAATGGGGGAATGGGGCTTTCGCCGGTATGAACCGTCCTTCCCCCAGTGCCTGATCGTGAGTGGTTTATTGTCCTGGTAATAACTTCCTCCGGTGGGGCCCTGAGCATCATGCCAGGCTGTTGTTGCTGCTGCTGCTCCATTGGCATCAGTTTATCTGTGGTCGTTTTTCATTCGCATCTGTTGCGCGTACGGCAAGCGCCCGCATCACTGTTTCAAATCGGTTCAACGGGCAACTTGTTTTAGTCCTGTTCCACCTATCGCTCTTTCTATCTTATGAGAAGCTTGCCGATGCCGGTGGTAGTATTGCTGCTAGTAAATGGCAACTTTCGCACAACTGTCCAATGTGGAGAAACGTTTTGCACACAACACAACTTCGGTATGATATGCTGTGGCATCTCCCATTGCCTTAGTCGTTTCAGTCGTTTTCCCTAACGTCTAAAGTCCGATGGATTTGTAGGGCGGATAATTCCCGTTTGCAGCATTTTTAAACAGCTCGACAGTTCAGGCTTCGTTATCAGTCTGTAGAGTTGTACCGAGCTCGTGTCCGCTGAGTTCAGCACCCTTGCCGGGAGTTGTTTGAGTTCCCCGTTGGCTCAAGCCATGTTGGTAGGTAGGTGGCGTGATGCACTATGCGCTGGTGCATTCTTTTTCGACACTGGAAATCACTGGAAAGGAAAACGCAGCGGACGATGGACACTTTGGGGGTGAAACGGCAAACACACACACACACACAGACACTTGGAGCGTAAAAGTTTGTCCTAGCTTCCTTGGCCGTCCTCGTCGGCGAGTGTGTGTTTCCCAAAGCAAAACGATCAACTACGGGGTGCTGCGCTGTGTTCGCTGACCTAGCCCCCATTACGATCCCGAAGGGTGTTTTATGTTATCAGCTGCTGAAGAAGGAATGATTTGTTTTTTTCCACACCTCACCACCCTTTTCCCTTCCATCCGCTCGCTGCTGCCAGAATCGTCCGACAAGGGTGGAGGGCGAAATTAAAAAACTTTTCGCTCAGTTTTAGTAGCTTTTGTGCTTGCTCCGATGCTGCTCCATCTTCGTCTCTTTGGTTTGTTTCTTTAGCACGTGTTTTTTGTGTTTGTTGGGTTGTTGTTTTTTCTTCACTTTCTTCTCGTTAATGTCCCTTTGCTTGGGGTTTTGCACATTTTCTAGCCGTTCAAGAAAAAGAGCTTTTGTACGGTGCTTAAGTGCAAGCGCTGTGATCGAAGTCGATTGATTAGCTGTTAGCTACTGGTCTGTGATGGTGTGTAGGAAGGATCTGTATTCTCTGTACAAGTGCTTTTTTGCTCTTTTTCTTCGAGCTGCTGTTATTCGTGACAACTTCACTTAATAATTAAAACATTACTGATCGTTAAACCTTGAATTGATTTAATATTGAAGTAACAACTTTTTTACTATATTTGTTACTTAAGAAGGACTGAATCATTTCGCCAACTACCAAACGACTCAACGTCAGTCTAAGTGTTCCAAAAATAAATATTCTTACCATTCCTTCTTCAGTCCTGTTTTGGGCTTGCGAAAAAATCGCAAAAAAATCAATTCCAATTTTTCAACAAGTGATAAAATGCACGTTCAAACTCACACGATTCATCTGACTACTAGGGCGACACACAATGTCAGAGCCCCGTTTAAAGGCAAAACCATTTTCGTTTCGTGGAATTGAGAGCACGCGTAATGGGCAGGATTTTATGACAGATCGAAATTGATTCGTACTCATTCGTGTGTCCCTCCCACTGCCACCCAACCGTTACGATCCTGTCAGCAAACAGCCAATCGAAGCAATACGGCGTGCAATACGCCGCATCTCGTCACCGTGTGTGTTCTGCCATTTCTTTGGGGTGGATGGCAAATTCCTGGGATGTGTCAATTTGTTTCGCATTACTTCGTTTCGGCCACCGTGATGCAAATGAACATTGTGTCGGGGTGGGAGGCACCATTCGTCATACGTGCGCACCCGTCGAGTTTGGTAGCATTCCGTTGGCGTGACCCTGAAAATGACCCTTAATGGTCGTTTAAACGTCTACTAGCTTTACCACACTTTGCAAGCGCAAGAACGCATATGTCTCGTCTCGACTGTTTCTTGTATTATTTTTGTCTTGGTCTTGCTGTAAAGTTCACCCATAACATCGGCAGAACGAGCAATAGCGGTGCTTTTTTATCTGCTGCTGAATGAATTTTATTGTTTCCGCTGCGCGTGAAACGAAGCGCAGGGAAACGAAGCTGGGTTGGCATCCGTGTCCGCTGCAAAACGGTGTCCCATTTGCCGCACGAAGCGTTTACTGCAATTTGAAGTACAGCATCGTCAAGACAATCCAGGAAGCTGGCAGGGGACGGGGGTGTCCTTTTCCGACGGAGGAAAAAGATGAAATGTAAATACACTTTCAGCTGCAATGGTGGAAGTGATGTAGTCTTGGGAAGATTTTTTACGTGTGTGTGCGTCCTTTTTTGCACGACTCCTTTTGAGAAGATGAGGTTTTTTGAGTTTGAAACGATGACTTTGTCTTGAGGAATGTGTTTTTTTGTTGCTGTTGTTGTTTTAGTTCCACATTGTGCATACGGCAGGGACAAGATTTATCGCGTCTGACAGTGGTTGATGAAAAATTGACCTTAAAGCGTTTCGTGTTCGGTTGAAAATATCTCTTCATTATCCCCTGGCCGGCGTACGCCTTTTCCGTTCTCAATCATTTCTGGAAGGGCAAGAAAACGATGGCACAGCGATGTGTTAAATGGACAAATTTCACGAACGTGTCAGGTGACGTCTGGCTGCATCTTCGCGGACCGAGTGCACAAAACTGGATGCCAGGCTGGGTTACAGAGCAGGTTTTTGGGTGTGCATATATGCACCGTAGCGTAGCTTTTGTTGAGATCATTTATCTGAGCCTTGTGTCACCTCATTTGTCGCTGCTGGTGGTAGCGCGCTGGAATATAAATTGCCAGCGACGAACGTTGTAACAAATTTAGACAAGCGGGAAATAGAGATTCCTTACCACCGTGTCCTGGTTGAGTGAGGAGAGAAAAGCAAATTCCACCGCTGCGGTTGTAAACCATTGGAAGAAGTGTGACTGTACCCGGAATTTCAGTTCATTAGTGATAAAAATGCTTCAAATTCCTAAGAATCTTGTGCAGTACGATTTTTTTTAATTTGTATGATGAAGTATCGCAAATCCAAGAACAGAATCAATTGTGCCCTATTTTCCAGAATTTGAACTGTGGAAATCAAATTTCAAAGGCAAAATTCGTTTTTAGGGGATTTTGCTTTCATCTGAATCTTCCTTTTTGGAATAACGACCTACTAAACCCTGTAGGCCTCATTTATCATAAGGATATTATTTATAAAAATGAATTGGCAATCGAACTGATAATAGTTTACGAAAAGAATTTGATGTAGTTTGCAATACCCTACTGCTAGAATTCTTTCTGTAGTTTCCAATTTGTTTATGTGCCTTACTTTAACTTCACCATCTCAAGATGAAATATTAATAGAATGCTAGATCAATGATCTTCGTCTGGACGATTTATGGCAATTTTATTACCTCCAGTGTGTGTGTGTGGGAACCACTCAACTAATTTGATTGGTGTCTTATTCGAGGAAGCTTAAAATAGCTGCCCCAATTGAATTGGCAGTCTACCCGCCAGCATAGGTCAATTAGCCTACCCAGCTTACCTTTTTTCCACTCAATTGCTCGCTTATAGGAATATTTTTTACATCACCAATTATTTTCAATACAATTCAGCTCGAATGTCTGCAAAATACTGTTCCTAATACGTCAAGCAATAGGAACGTCTCGAGCGTCATTTGGCATCTGTTATCTGTTGCCTACTGCCTGCGAACACCTGTTGCTGTTTGCCCATATCCGCACCCACACGGCAGCTTCTGTGCATCCTGCCCTGTGTGCACTTGCTTCGACTTTTGAACGCTTCATTTGAAACCAAAATTGCTCAAGAGCCTTATTTGCCAACGGGCTTATCTGCTGTTGCTTTTGCTGCATGATGAAGCTGCTCTGCCGTGTGCCACAAAATTTGGGCCCTTGTTGCGACACTGCGTTGTGGCTTACGGGGGAGAGGTGGCCTGTTTTGCGCCCTGTCCCACCTTGGACGCCCTTGGACTGATTCGAGCCGGTGTTGTGCAAATACACACACACACACACGTGCCCTAGATCAATGGGCATCGGTGAAGCGCTATCGTGTATCGTGTGCTGGAAAATTGCGTTGCGAAACGTGTAGGTGTTTGCTTGGTCGCTTTGTGTGAGGATGCTTTCTTTCATGTTCTGGCCTCGTTCTGGCACATGACGTCAGCGGAGCCCCGAATCCCGACGTAATGGAACCATTCACCTTTCTTCCAAAATTCCTAAAACAGTGCCCACCCAACGGCAGTGCCTCCGTGCCTGGAGGGATCTTTAGCAATGAAGATGAACGATTCCTTGGGGTTGTTTGGTTGGCTGTTGATGCTGTGCTGTGGATTAGGCGCACGGCGTCGAGTTAGCGTGGGTCGAGCACCCGCAGTGGTTGCATACCCTATTCATGACCCATGTCAGGGGGTGACGACGACGACGACGACGACGACGAGGGGTACAATCTAATAATGGGCGATGGAGTTAACAAAACCAATCATCGAAACACCATGCTCGGCGAATGGGTCGAGGTGACTAAGCGTAAGCAATTACCTGGTATGATTAACGCGCTGACAGCTACTCTTGGTGAGTGTTGGGCGCGGTGGCGTAGCCAAGGGAAGAAACAAGACGGCGGATAATCGGTTCAAACGATTACCGTACGGCTGCCGAACCAAACATGCTGCGCTTCGCACATCATCACCGTTCGTTCACGACGGAGCTGCGTACGTCTGGAAAATAGCGACCCTCAAACAATCAAGAACCTGCGACTGCGAGAGCGCTACACAGGTCTGCGGCCTTCCTATTACAACGCAAAAAATGTGAAGAAAGCTCTTCAAAAAATGGACAGCAAACGTTCGCAGCAACGCTCGCGGTATGTTGCGTGTGCGGTGAACCAACCGACAAGGTAACAAATTCGATGGCCCATAAACCCACGCCGTTGCACAAACATTTGCTCTTTCGCCTTCCTGTTCCGATTACGGCTTTGCCATTGCAAAGTCGCGTGTTTGCAGTACGAGCTGCCGGCTGTCGGTTGGCCAAGAAGGGGTTTTTTCTGCTTGCTTTACTCACTCTACGCTCTTCGGGTTCGGGTAAGGTGTTAATTTGCTACAACTTACCCGTAGCTCACCTCACTTCCCATCTGCCACACTCAAACGGATGCTTTTTAAATGTTACGTGCCAAGAATCGGTCCAATGAGGGGCATAACAACAAAAAGATGAACAACAAAAAAACACCTCCGCTCAGGGTCGGATGAGTAAGCGCAGATGGTCTGCCATGCCCCAGCTCAAGAGGCAGCATCCCAGAAGTGGGTTTTTTGAAGTGTGATTTTGGATGAACTCATTGACTGTAGGAACCGGTGGGGCAAATTAGTGCAGCTGGAAAAGTGGAGGAATCAAAAGCGGAATTAAGACATCCGTCCCAGTTACGGTGGCAGCATTGCGTGTGTGCGAATTGTGCGTCGGAAGCTTTGTTTAGGATACGGTTACACTTTACATTTCTTCGCAGTTTTGTTCTCGTGGCATGATCGATAGGCGTATGGGAGGGGAGCCAATGAATGAATGAACCGAATGGGCTAATAAAAATAAGCAACTTATGAGATTTGCTTCGCTCGGACGATTTATTAGTTGGTGGCGATAGTAGAGTGTTACCGGATTGCCGGAGCTTCTTCATTGCCCTACCGTCTTGGGGGCAGTTTTCGAGAAACACCTTTTATCACGTTTCGATCGTTTGCGCTGCCAATGTGTTACTTATTAGCGAGTGGTTTATCGCAATCTCGCACTGCCAGCAATTTAGACACTTATCCGACGCGCTTTATATACCATTAGCACCGTCTTGGTTTTTCCTCGTTTTTTTTCTAACACCCAACCCTCCCCGGCTTTACCTTCGTTTCAGCGGAAGAGAAACCTGCAAATCATCGACGGGAAGTGTGATCGCGCACGGCCCAAAACGTCCGTGATTCATCGAGCAAATCGGCGACGAGGGCGACCGTTTTTCCTGTCTGTAGCAGTACTTTCAGGGAGGGCGTGGTAGTGAGGCGGAAAACCGGTACGGGGTAGATTGCCGTTGCCGTTAATAAGCCAGGCAAAGTGTGACTACCGCAAGCAGTTCGCAACCGGCGCGACCGGCGTCCCGCGGTGGGCAAGGTGTCAGTGACCCGCACCACCACCTCCACCACCATGTCCTTTCGCTGGTGGACGGACACGGTTGGGCGGTGGGCGGCTCGCAGGACCACCGCCAGCGGCACTCGACGGTCGCAGGGCAGCTGAGCGCTGTCGTGCGACAGGCGCATTGTTGCGTGCGGCAGCATGCCGCACCATCGCTCGGTGGGGACAGTGAGTGTGTGCAGTTCGGGGCCGGTGAACGACGGCGGAGCAAAACGACGCCTCGGGCGCGTAGGTCAGGGACGGCGGGCAGGCGATCGGCAGTGCCAGTGGCGACGGTCGTATGGATTGTGCTGTCGCAGCTCATTCACGTCGGCAGCGTCGCGGCATCCCAAGCGCTCGATGCTGACCCGGGCAACAGTAACGCCAGTAACGCCGGTAACGCTTACGGTAATCGGTTCGGCCGTTTGCTGCTCAACGGTACGCGCTCGGTGGGAGGAGCGGGGCCGTCGTTGCTCGGTGCCAGCACTACCATCCTCACCACCGAGCCGGCACCGTTCGATGGAGGGGTGGCGTTTGCCGCTGCTGCTGCTGCTGATGGGACCGCTTCCGCTGGCTTTAACGATTCCAGCGAAATGCCCCAAATTCCGGAGTACATCCGGGCGACGTCGATGGTGTTCTGTATCATTATCATGTGTCTCGGCGTTATCGGCAACGTTATGGTAAGTTACAAGGGTGCCAATCAGGCCAAGACAACAGGGGGAGTGTGTGTGCTCAAACTCCACTGCAGTGGTTGAAGACAGGTCATAATGCCCTTTCCGTTTCTTCTCCCCCGATTTAGGTCCCGATTGTCATACTCAAGACGAAGGATATGCGCAACTCGACCAACATCTTCCTCACCAATCTAAGCATCGCCGATCTGCTCGTTCTGCTCGTCTGCACACCGACCGTGCTGGTGGAGGTCAACTCGCCGCCCGAGGTTTGGGTGCTCGGGGAGGAAATGTGTAAGTAGCAACCGTACCATTACGACAATGATGACGAGGGGGAGGGATTTGCTTCTGTTTGTCCTTCCCCGCCGGATGTCTTGCTAAACGCACTGTGCTCCATTCCGAGCGGAAACGACGTGGCGCTTCGTTGACGAGCTTCATTTCAGCGCACTTCACTCGATTGGCTGTACGAGTATCATTTCCCGCGCGTCTAAATGCATTACTTTTTTTCGGTGTTTTCTTCTCATTTCCACAATTTGTGTGTGTGTGTTTTTAATGTCGCTGGAAGTTTTTGCTTTGCGGCTAAAAGCGAAATTTATTTAGCGATATCAAAAATACCACGCCAACTGTCCAAAGATTAGACACCGCCGTCGTCGCCGTTCAGCATGCATCACGCTGATTTCGCACGTTGCATTGTACTGTTTCGGGGATATCTGGCTTCATTTGTGAGTCAAATGTAAGCAAACTTATTAACACGAGCTAACTTTACCCATTACTGGGGCCGTTGCAACCGCATTGTCACATTGACCTTTGATGAAAACTTTCCGCCAACAGCTCACCCCAATAACGACCAATGGAAGCAACCATTAGCTTTTCCTTGCACCGAACCTGCACGGTGCAACATTCTTCCCGCATTCTTACCGATTTTGCGCGATTTCACACCTGAACCGCACTGCGCTGTCATCGGCTGCACCCGTTGCCGCGACGAGCCACACGGCAGGTGGTCTTGTGCATTTCGTTTCAGACCTGGGTTAACTGTTTTCTTTTGCTGTTATGTTGTGCCCGTCATGTTCAAAAATTGGCTGTCGCCTTAGCCACAGTACGCGGACGGTACGCGAACGGCAAGCAGCAGTCGGATTTGTGCGCTGGATAACGCTTCACTGCTCTGATTTACATGCAATGACACATTTAATGTACAAAACTCCACCACCACCGCCACCGGGACAGCGGAGTCTACCGTCCCAGCAAATTGGGCCGATTGGATTGCACCAGTTGCAGCAGGGTTTGGAGCGGCAAAAGAAAACCTCAAAATAAACCCAAACCGGGACGAGGGATAAGAGCAAATGGATAAAGAGTAATCGCACGGAAAGCAAAAAAAAAGAAAGCATGCTCCCAAACATCAGCCCACTTCGGTGGCCGGGCTGTCAAGCGGGAGCCTTTTGGCCGTTGGAATAAACTGCTGCCACAACATTATTAAACATAAGTTATGACCCATTTGTGGTGTGCAGGGCGTAGTGTGTTGCGGAGACGCTGGTGGAATTAGGAGCAAGCGCGCCTCCGCTAACGATAATGTTCTGCAGAGAATGTTCGCTTAGCGTAGGTTCTGATCGCTCCGTTTTTTCCTCCTTCTCTCGATTCAACATTTTCCGGTTATCTTTTTTTCCTCGCACATGATGGACCGGATCGTATGCACTGTTTGCATAAGTGCGCACCAAGTGAGCGGCATCTTCGCATGAGCTACGCCCAGACGCGGTGTCCGATGGGATTCGTTCGCCACACTTCATTCCCGGTTCGGAATGAGTGTGGGATGAAGTGTATCACAGTGTGGTAGGAAATGAAACACAAAACCGTGTTGGGAATGTCAGGAAGATGCAAACGTTTCAGACGCGCTCACGCTGGATAAACAGAGGGATGGAATGTGTTGATGCGTTACGCACGGGACAGGACGCTGGAATCCCACAGCAAATCTCTCGATGCCAATCAACGGCATGGCATATGGGGGGTCTTTCTGCATAACTTTACCAACCAACCGTGCCTCTTGGCGATGCTGAAGAACCAACCGGCAGCAAGTAATGCATGTTATGGGACCTTGGGGGGGGCTTGCACGATTGTTCCGGCTTGATGGTCTCTCTCGCTCGCTAATCCCAAACCTGATGAATATGTATCGAATCGTGCAGTGCTGGTGGATTTTTGGTCGACAAAATTCATTTTCAACGGCACCCGATCCCCCCCTCGGGGGGGCAACTCGTTCGAGAGCCGCACGGATAGTAGCGTTCAGGTCCAGTTTGTTTTTCCGCTTCGCCGCACCTGCCGCACCACTCATCTCCTCATCTTGTCGGCGCTTTGCTGAGGTTCATTTTACTGTGCACACCTTCATCAACAAGCAAGAAGCAAGCAAGAACATGGTTTCTTCAGCATCAAGACATCCTCTTAAAGGTGACGCTTTATCGCGGAGCGAAGAAGGCCACTCGATAGAAGCAAAAGAAAGGAGAGGCTCCCGAAAAAAAACTTTTGCAACACGAGTTTTGCTCGTTCGGCTGTGAGCGGAAGCAGCCACAAGGCAAGCGGATAGAGGAGGCCAGTGAGATAATTTAAATGCAATTTCACCACGGGGCACTTTCGTGCCGCCCGGAGGTGCTAGCCGCGCCGGAAATTACAATTAATTTTGGATATGCTCTGGTTGCGCTTTCCTTTTCCACCGCTCCGCCGGCGGACTTGGTTGGAATTGTGTGTTTGACCCTTCCTCTTCCTTCCTTTCTCTCTCTCTCTCTCTCTCTCTCTCTCTCTCTCTCTCAGCACATACGGTGGGGAGGTCGCAGTCGAAGGGCGTTTGCCGAGTTCAATGCGATCCGAGGCCCGAGGACGTTCCCTTTCAGCAAAAGCCCGGTGCGATTGGCTTTCTTTTCGATTCGTTCCATCGCACGGCGGTCAATACTCGGGGCGCCGGAATGCAGGCCCTCGGTTGCTGGCGGCTTTCCCTGTGCGATATGCCAGCCGAACGTTTGGTGGTTCTGCTGTCGAAGTAGGTGTTGCCGCTCCGGAATTTGCTACGTATTCTCTCGTACATGCAGTGCGCAGCATCGAGTGCTGATGAAGGCATCCGCAAAGGTCGGCTGAAGAAAGAGGGGGAAAAAAAAACAAAATTCCTCCCGAGCCAATAAACCGATTACCTGGTGGCACATAAATCTGCCATCGCTGAACCAGTGTAGCTCGGGTAGGTAATAGCCATTACATACACACACACACACACACACCACCACCACTGTACCGGTGTGTACTTCATGCACACTGTTGGAGAAAAGTTATGAAAATGAACAATTTGCATCTTCTTTGCACCGTCGGAGGGGTTAATCGTTGAAGCTAAATGGGGGAAGTAGAGGAACGCGCCCGCACGATGAATATCTCCCTTCCCCGGGGTGGGTAGTTATTGAACCCCCGGGCACGCCCGGGTTCGCTATTGAGTGTTGGCCCATAAAATGCAAGCCAATGTACCGTCGATGATCGGATTGCGCTCGTAAGATGCTTAATTTAATTTCCCACCATCCGCTCATTACGCTCGGCGCTTGGGTGGGAGGGTGTTGAGGGGTGGACGGTTGCTAGGACAGAATGGTGAGCTCATGAGAGTTTAGCTTTGCGTTTTACGTTCGTAACAGAGCCTTAAGACCAATCAATTACGCAGCGCAGTGAAGGAACAACACTGGAAAGCCATTGAGCAAAGTGGATCTTACGGTGGATTACAATAATACGGTACTGAGGGTATGCTAACACGATATAGCTGAAGAGAGCATCCTTTATTGTGTTGGTATTTTGTATTACAAAAGAAAGTTGAATATTTGAAGAAATGACAAAATAAAAGCAAACATAATCCGCAGCAATTTGATTTAAAATCAGCAAACAGAGACTTTCACACACGCGCGCCTTGCTCTGGTGACATACTGTCCTAGCGGTGGTTCAGCATGCAATGTGTGTGTGTGAATCATTACGCCATTGACGTGCTTGCAATCTGGTCCATTTTGCAGGAGGCAAACAATATTATAACCTCCTCCCATCCAGGCAAAGCAACGAGATTCCTTTCGTTGGTTGGCTTCTTGCATCACTACGTAAGTGGATTTTCATTCACTCCCCGGTGCTCACCATCTAGTACCGGTGGCTGAGGTTGAACTTACAAGGGCAGGACTCGGAAAAGAGCCCGCATTTCCACGGTGGCTAAATGCGATCAGAAGCTCATTGCCTGCGGGTGTGTGTGTGTGTGTGGCTGTGGTGAACGGGCTAAGCTGCCGGTGCATCGGAAGCAAGATAAAACTGCATCGATTTATGTACCCACGCGCTCCCCGGCATGGTGGCAGCTGTTGGGTTGTGTGAGTCCACCAGCTGTCTTGCTTTTCAACGAACTTTCCACCACTCACCGACCGTTGAAAGAACCACTCGAAACTGGTAGTCCCTTACGCCGCTGTGGTGGAGGATTAGATTTCCAAGTGTGTCGCCAAACCGAACAGTCGTCGTCTTTGTGAAGCAGTTCGGGCAACATTTAGGTCATCATCAAGACCGCTAACAGCAGCAGCAGCAGCAGCAGGAGCAGCCGTATGTCCGATACGCTTGCCATCTTTGCTCTTGCTATCGGTCACTTCAAGTTCCGACTCCGGAGCTGACCACACAGCATCACTTTCCGCTTCCGCGTGCCTCCACGCACAAACGTGCAAAGGATCTGGACGGGTAGCGCAGCGGTACCATTGTTGGATTTCAACCACTGGAACCGTGTCCGAAGAGCCGAACCATTTGCTGCCCCCGAGTGCCATTAAATCGACTGGCCTACTCGGACGCGGGATAATGTCGGGGCAGTGGGATGGATATTAGTTACACTATCCACCCAGCGCAGCTTGATCGAGCAGCATCCGCCTAAGATCCGCTGGCCGCGGGTCCGGTATGCCGGGAAGTGGAAAAACATTAACCACGGAACGCGCACGCGCGGGGGGTTTTATCAGGTCCGTCATAAATCATCATTACCAGCTGGTACCGAGTGCTCGGTGTGGTACTGCATTAGAAACAAGTTCTTCCCCGCTTTGGCCCGTGCACCCGCGCGTGTCTCAGTGTCGAGCGAATAAGAATAAATCAATTGAACTTTATTACCATCGTTCCCAGTTTTAATAGGGCTGGTTCGATATGAAGTACGTTCGACTAAATAGGTCACCACCGGTGGGGAGGGGAACGCTGGACGCACATGAAATCGACGTTCAATTTTGCCACTTTATGACATATATAAACTGAAAATCTTTCCCATCGGTTGGGTGTTGTTCCCATCCTTCGATCGATGCAGACAAGAAAGATAAAAGCAGGAACTACTGTCCCAGCCCGTTTGCTCCAAAATCTGGCCAACACAAAGAGATAATGTGTGAGAGAGATAGAAAGATGGACGAAAAAACAAGCAAATGCTCCAAAATGTATCGGTTTCCATTGTTGTTCTTTTGTGTGGGATGATATTTTTCTTGGCACTTCCTAAGCTGGAGTCCATTTACAGCGGAACCTTGCGCTACGGGAGAGCTTTCTTACAGCGCACACCCGTCACACTCACAATGGAGGTGAAAAGGAAGCAAGCAAAAAAGGGCAACAAAAAAGTCCAATCAGCTAGGACGTGCTTTCACCGTATAATAAAGCCCTGAGATGTTTAAGCGAAACAGATAGTGGAAAGAAACGGTGAATCGTGCTGTGCCTGTGCTCACCAAAAGCGGCTCCAATAATAATTCATTGCATTATCGGCCAGCCAGCTGAAAGTCACCTTCGGTGTCAGCAGAATGTATTACACTATGGTTCGAGCCACATTGAGCCACATCGCTTCGTTGGCTTGTCTAGTGCACATGCCCCACCAGCCCTAACCTAAGGCAGCGTTTGTCCATCTTCCAACCTTCAACTCTCGCCCATGGCTGAAGCAAAGCAGCAAACTGTGCACATGAACCTGCTGTGCAGTGTACACTAAATGATGCACGAAGTTTTGGTGACGTACAAATTCGCCTCTTTGCTGGAGTGAATGGCACAGGTAGGAATGTGCAGCAAACCCCCGGATCGGTTTTGGATATCGCTTTCTGTTCCTTATCGAACACACGGATCAAATGAAGTTCTTGCCGCAGAGCAGCCAGCACAAAGCTAACCTGCGAGCAGATAGCATTTGGCGGGATGCCCGAAAGGAAAACGATACGATACCACTGCTCGCTCACCGTCTACCGGGTGAACCTGCGTTACCCCGGGATGCTCGGGGCGTGAACAGGATGAAGCGGAATTCATTAAGCTTTGAACTTTGCTGGTGCCATTACATGTCAACCTCCCCTCCAAGGGGGGGTGTAAAGCATGATTTTCGAAGAGGATATCGAGTCGATGAGATTTGCATTCGAGCGAAACTCGGAGCTTAGGGCAAAGCAACTGCAGCAATATCGGATAGCTTGGAGCGTTGGAATGTGTCAGAGTGCAAGTTCGGTTTCGTTGACGATGCCTTCCTACCCTTTAGCTGGCACAAATAAACAAAAAAATCCCAACCACACTACCAAGTTGCAAAAGAAATATTCAAATAAAGCATGCACTTCAGCATGACGAAAGCTCCCCAGATCGATGAATAAAATGCACAACCTTTTTTTGGTTTGGGGCCACAACGCTGCCTGCGCTGCTGTCCACGGGTGGGATGAAGTAAGGCTGGGTAATGGCAACTATGGTGCAAGCCAGCAGCAAATTGCTTACCGCTCACTGTTTGCACGGAACCACTCTGCTACAGCTCGACAGCTCACCCCCCGGTAGCTGTTAGCACATTCCAGCGTGTGGGGGGTAGAGCCACGGATTCGCGAGGCCTGCCGCAAGATTTGGAGACGACGAAAATAAGGCCTCCGTGCAATAAATAGTAATTAGCGCCTCTGCAGCAAAAAAAAAAAAACGGGCAAAAAGGAGCAATTTCGCTGCCCACCAAGAGACGCACCGGGTGTGGCAGTGCATCGACCCGTCCAGTACGCGTCCCGGCAAAGCGGGCGATTTACGGTGTGTGAAACGGTTTAAAGTGGCTTCCTGACATTCGCGATGAATTAAAGCAAGGTACAAATTGCGGTGAAATTAGTTGGCCAAAGGTTTTTGGGGGTGTAGGTGTCGTGACCAAACGCGCGGCTGGCTCCGTGCTGTTGAATGAAGCCAGCCAGAAGGATATTGATGTGAAGAAATATGGTAAAACCTTACGTTGTGTTATGGTACGCTACGCCTGCACGCAAGCCCGATCGATGAAAGATGATCATCGTCATCCAACCGATTAAGCAACGACGTAAAAGATCATGTCGATGGTGTGTGCTGATCGTACGAAAATACCGAACGAGAGGGGGAATCAGCAGCAAAAAGAAGAAGCAAAGAAAAAACTCCCAACAACAACATCAACCCCCAAACCAGAGACCACTCGTAAAAGTGCAATCATAAGCAACTGGCCTGGCTACAGGCACATAAATAACGTCGCCCTCGTATGTGTGATATTTTCTTCTGGATTTCTTTCCATCACGTCCAAGCGATGGCTGGTGGAATGGTGCGCGAAGGATGGACGGTTCTGTTCGCAGGCACCGTACTGGCCACCATTTGGCAGTTAATCCACACGACCGTTCCGTATGCAGGCGCCGTAATGCGAGCGGATGTTCTCGCCGCGCGTACTTTATGTGCTGCACCGGAGCCATACTAATGAGCCTTCATTGCAAATGGGGGGAAATGAAGGAAGATCCACCGTAGCTAGGCGGTTGCGGGTGAGGGGTTAGCAAGATAAATGTCTGACTGACCCACAGCAAAACATACGATGCGCTTGGTTGCAGTCGGTGGTTTATTGTGCTGCCGCGAAGTAATTGGTTATTGCATGCAGCGTGCCGGTTTTCGGCAATGCCGTGCCCTGTACCTGTTGCTCTACAGCTTCATTTAATTTTATTGCACGCTAAACGCATAGCACATTACCCCAGTCGGATGCAATAATGAACACATTTACCGGTACGGCCTCCGTGGTTCAATTGATGTCTGCGTTTTTGTGTTATCTTCAAATGGTAAATTCATTCCGCCTCCGCTTGCCAACCAATAAAATCAAATGGACCCAAACAATCGAAACTCTCACACACATTGCGAAATGAACTTCATCGATGAGCCGCTCTACCAGGGGCGCAGTTGCACAAACGCTATCGCCTTCATCGTCGTCCGCATCAGCTCATCCAGCATTCGGAACGGGGCGCGTCTTACGCCCAAACGGCTGAACCGGCTGCTGGTGAACATTGCAGCCGAGCATTGAAATAAACCAAGTTCACGACCGTACCGCGATACTTCGGCCGGCCGCGGTGGCGGATAAGGAGAGATGAATGTTGCGTTCAGCTGCTAGCAACTGGCGGAACGGGGCGGGAGATGAAACCCCGGACTGCTTTTGGGCCGTGAGTGATCTGGATCATTTCGTCGGTGCGGAGATGGTCATTTCGGGGATGAATTGCATTACCGGTTAGCAATGACCACATTTGAAGGTGTTGGCTCGGGCTGTGCGATGTGTCGACGTAAGAATCTTTAACGAGAAAGTGTTTTTTGGAAGGAATAATCAAAAATGTTTTATACACGGGTCGGGCAAAATGTGTTTGGATGAATCAGTTTTGAGTGTGTTGTGTTTTCTTATCCATATTATTCAGTTCATTGCTTAGCAATGTTCATAGATAATGATAAGATAAGATGTAATGGCGCATTTTTAGCGCTGTATTGAGATGGTTAGAGTAAAAACCGGGTTTGGATGGTTTAAGAAAACATTAACACATGTCTGTTAGGCCAAGATTGAACATTTAAAGTATATTAAATTAATATATCTATTAATTTAGTCGTTACAAGAAATTCTAAATATCATATTAAAACACACATCTATGCACGCTAGAGTAGGTTTTAGTATTTAACTTACATCAAAACAAAATAATGAAGGTGCGTATGAACAGGAACATCTTTGTCAAGTATGAAATATTTAAATAAGTCATAAACACATCGACACAGTGCACGGCCATTATCGTACCTCATCCAAAAAATGCACGCAATGGTGCTCCCCACTTAGCCCCACAGTCAATCGACAAATCATGCAATGTTAATTAAGCAATTAAGTAAATAACCCCACGGAACGGAACGCCCCACAACACGGCCGAATGCAATCGACAAAGCGTCAGCGTCAATCCTTTTCCAGCGTGCACTCCTTAGCCACCACACCCGGCCGGCACACACAGCACGCGCACACAGTTTGTGTGTTTTTTTCTTCTGTGTGTTCGCTTTCTTCTACCACGCTTACGCCCTGTCGTGCCGAAACGCTGCAAAACCCCCCCGCGCTGGATGCGACCGCTTTTGCATAAATATTTTGATCTTCACACTGACGCGATGGCGTGGTTTGCAAACGATTGTTGCCACCAGGGCGGCACACGCTGCTCGGAGAAGGTCGCTGCTGCTCATCAAAGCAAATGGATACTGGTGCAGTGCTAGTGGATCAAGTTTCTGTTCCATCCCGGCAATCCGGTTCGTTTGAAGCCGCCATATGCATCGTCGGTTGTCAGACCTGCTTGCAAAACTTCAATCGAGCAAGATGACTTACAGCCCCACCGTGACGGGTACGGGGCTGCTGTGTAACCGAGTGGCCAACTGTGCTGTGGGAGGAAGGCGCTGTGTGTGTGTGTACTGAAAATGTCTGTGTCTTTTGGTGTTGTTTCCTTTCGGCGCATGATTTTACACTGGTAGCGTGCCAACGGAAGCGAATGGAACGAAACATTTTGGAAGCGGTTGAAGTGACACGAAGGTTGACGTTGGTTAAACGGGCTCGTTTCCACCGACTCCAAGCATAAACATTCGGATTCACTAATCAAAGCACAAAGGCAAACGGTAGAGTGTAACCGCTGTATCACCTCACTCTCTGTACTATCGACACGTCAAAATGTCTATTTTGCTGGTAGCGAACCAATCGTCTAACCGTATCGTATGCAACAACACCTGAGACAACACCCGCTCCGTGCACCAACCTGTGCACACCGGTGACTATTTTACTATTTTTATCGTTTTTCGAAGCACAACAATGAGAAAACAATAAATAACTCGTAACGCATCGCCGGGTTTGCAGGTTTTCCCAGGTTCGCCGAGGAACCAGTTTGCCGGCGAGGTGGCCTGTAACATTAGCGCTAGGGCGCTGCTTTTGTCTCGAGAAAAGGGGCAACCGCGAAAAATAAACATAAACATAACGGTGTCATTGGGGTGTGTAAATTGATAAAATTTTATCATCCTACACGACCCTTCGCACGGGGGGGGGGAGATGCAAAGGAAGGGGAGGGCTTTTAAATTACAATACGGCGTATCGTACTCCGGCAGGGCGTGCGACTGGCATGAAGATGATTATTAGCGCGACGCGTAATTTATCGTTGTTCAATATGCGGTACGACGGCGAGCGAAGAAACGCCAGCAGTGTCTGGCTCGGTTTGGAAGCCAGCTATCTGTGGGTGTCTTACTTGCCGCGTCACGCCAAAAACGGGTTCACCTTTACATTCCGGTGTGCCGGTGTGCACCTCAACACAAATCATATTGATAAACGGGGGGGTCCGGGAAACTGATTGCACGCGTCAGCCAGAACGTGTTTGCTGCTTCTGTTACACCTAGCGACGAACTGTCCTGACGGTCAACCAGTGCTTCACTTTGCCATGCTTTTTCCCTTTACAGTGTGGTGTGATGGGCGATGTGGTGCTGTTGGCAACAGACGGTGGTTGATGGTAATTACTGACGAATCTAATTAAAACCCAGTGAACCGAAACAGAACCGATGAGCATGCGGTTCGTCTTCTGGGAAATAGGCAAAAGCAATTTAAGCCTGTGCCACTGTAAACTGTTGTCCATCGAAACCGGGGAAAATTTAAGCTTGAGGATAGAGTGTTTTTTTACATCTCATAACTTGGGTTAAAGGGGGTTTCGATCATGTTCAGCTCCTACCACAGATTTGTAAATAATATACTATTTTGTATGATTTTCAATGGAACGACAAAGCACAAAATGGGAATAGGAAAACTTTTTAAACAAGTACAAAACATACCACGGCTGTACTGTTACATATGTTCAATGACAAGCAATGTTTTTGATTGATATGTGTACCTTCTTGATGAGTTGGTATTTCCAAGCCTTTTTCCAAGAAGAAGCATGAACAATTAATTCATAGTGATGCGTGGCAAGCTTAACAAAGTTGAATATCTTTTTCTCTAACACAGTTTTTAGTTGTCTAAGGTTACGATATTCATTGTTTTTATTAAATTGATGTACCTTCTTTATTACACACGTTTTATGGTCTTATACATATGATTCTAATAATAATATTAAAATATTGAAAAAAAATTGAAAAAAAATTGAAAAAAACATAAATAATAAATATTAAAAATAATTAAATAAATAATTTCCCTCTCCTACATCCGTTCATCATACTTCATCAGCTCGGTTCAGCGAAACGCAGTGACAACTCATTCAACAGTGAAACCAACACATCGGCAACAAGTGCTGCCGATGAATGTAGCTGAGGATAATTCCCACACTTTGAGCGCACCCAAATTCACTGCAAATGAATCGAAGATGGGCCCGACGGCCTCGGTTGGCAATTCGGTTTTGCAGCGGGGGAAAAGAGTGAACGCGCGTTCTTAAAACTTACACCCATCCCTCTACCCTTCCAGTGGCCAGTGGATGGGTTGGTTTCATGCTTCATTCCATTCATGCATGCGTTCGCGCCAGCTCACGGGCCACTCGGGCCACCGAGTCCGTGTGCGGTGGTAAATGAACGTGCATTGATGAAAAAGTAACAGGAGCACAGCCACTGTCTAATTCACAGTTCTCGCTTCGCACACTTCATTTCGGGTGACAACAATGGCCCACACGCGTACGTGAACACGGGTTGCAATGAAATTTATTTTATGAATGAATATCTAAAACCATCCCGCCAAAAGCCAGAAAAATCATTCGCCGCCAGTTCACTTTGGCGTGATGGTGCGTGATGCATGAACGGACCCGTTTGCGCGTGTATTAATGACCGTTTGACCGTGGTTAGGCCAAGGGTGAATAATAGTATCAGCAATAATGAATAATTGCAGGCACAAATAACTAGTGGCTGTTTAAAATATGATTGTTTGTGCATTAAATAAAGCGGAAGCTTAGCAAAAAACCCTTGCGGTGTCAATCCTTCCGCTCTAGTAAGCATTCTGTTCTTGGAAAAAAAACCAAAGGAAGCACATACTTACACACATACCGCACGCTCGTGCGTTTACCATCGTGCTCCGTCCGGAACAGGGCCAGACTTTAAATGAGTTTGCAGAGGCACACGCAAAGCCTTGGTAAACCACTAAAGCATGTTGCCCTCCGTTGCGGGTGACATCATGCCGAATGTATCGCGCCGGAAAGATAAACAGCCTCCAGCACCGAAAAATCAATGCTTTTCCGATCAAACAAGCTAACGTGATGTTTAACTTTTCCGTCCCACAGTCCACCCGTACGCTCGATGCTTCTCTGCTGCTTCTCTGCAGAAATTTCGATTCCTGCCCTGCCGGATGTTGGGACGAGCGCATTCGTTCGCAGTGTAAACGCTTATGTTTACACTGTTTCCCACAGTTTGCTTCATGCCCTGTGGTAGTAGCTCAATTAGCCGAGTCGCTTATGTTCCGTCCGTGTCCAAAAACCTTGCCATCGTTTGCTCTGTTTGTGGTGTGGTTTCTAAGCGATTCGCGGGGATTTCATTAGTGGAGGTTTTGGTTCTACTTGTTTTATAATGATTTTTTTTCTCGCATTTCTCACTCTCTTCTCCGAATTGCTCTTTTGCAGGCAAAGCGGTACCGTTCGTGGAACTGACGGTGGCACACGCGAGTGTCCTCACGATTCTGGCGATATCGTTCGAGCGCTACTACGCCATCTGCGAGCCGCTCAAGGCCGGCTACGTCTGCACGAAGACGCGCGCCCTGCTAATCTGCCTTGCGGCGTGGACTGTCGCCGCCATCCTGACGAGGTAAGACTTGCTAACCATGGTAACCACCGGCTAAACTGCCTGTAAGAATAACTAACACCACCACCACCATCACCGCCATCATCATCATCATCATCATCGTTGACCGCACGATCACTACGGGTGCCTTTTCGAGCGAAACTAACAATCATCCCATCCATCACCGGGAGTGGTTTCGGTGTTTGCCTGTGTCTGTGTCTAACCCCTTCCGACCGGCTTCGCATCTGCTCCATCCGCATGCTGCATGCTGCAATGTAACAAGCGTTACACGAGCTTTTCCACACTCAGTAATCAAGTGGTGTATGTGTTTCTGTGCTTCTGGCGTTCCGTAGCTTCCCTGTTGTTGGTGTAGTGTCATGCTTATGTTTATTTATACGGTTCTATGTTAGCATTATCATCCCCGGGGCAACTATGTGTCCAATCGTACACCGTCCATGCTGCCCCGTGTTGACGGCCCTTTGGACACGTTCGATCAGATCGATCATGTTCTGGTTGCTGTTGGAGTTCGTTCAGACATTGCAAAGACAGTGGCACTTAATCGAACAAACGAGTTAACTCTCGCAATCGACCGACCCGTACGCGTATCTTCATCTCAGGCGTGCGCGCGCCCTACGTTGTCTCGTTACGCGGATCAATTGATTGATTGCAGCGAGCTGCCGAGCTACGGTGGACCAGGGCTGGCCCGAACGAACGTATCGAATTCGTATGTTTCCCCCTTCTTCTGACTGAGACTGACCGGACTGGCTGTATTGTACGCTGACAGCCGGGCCGAGAGTAATTGCAGTCGCCGAGGCTTAGCTTGTTGGACGTAGGGACACCCGCTATTCGATATCGGAATAAAGGATGGAAAAGGGAGGATCGTAAAGTGTATCCCGAGTGTCGCGTCGGTACCGCTCCGGAGGGATTATGGTTGAATTTTGGAGTTTTTTTTTTTTTAAGGAAGTAATACGATCGGTTTTAAACAATTTGATGGAATATTCGTGTTGAGTTGTGGTGGTTTATCGGTGCTTCAATTTGGTACTGAAACAACTATATTTGGATTGAAATTTTTCCTTCAAAATTCAAATGTCTGCATGAAGAAGTCGTTGAACGCATCAAACGCTATAACAAATTGATTGAATGTGGTTTAGTTTCAACATAGAAATTCATGTTGTTATTGCATTCCAATTTCCAAAAGCTGATGATTATTAATAGTTTCAAAAATAACTTTTAAAGTCCCCATCATTCTTGATTGGTTTGTCTCAAAAGCATGGTAAATGCGATGCCAGGGCCATCATCATTTTTTAAGGAGCAATAACATTTTAAATCACTCGCTCCATCGCACTACCGTTTGTCGAGCTTTGTTTAATATGACGAATTCTTGACTAGCTCCTCGCTTTTGTTGATCTTTTATGACATTATTATTTTGGAAAGAAGTCCCTATTTCACATGCACTTCGTGGAAACTTGCATGGTTTTTTTTACGCTTAGCTCATATAAACCACACTATGTGATACCAAACGGTGGTTTGCATTGGTTGCATTCCGTGGTTTCGCTTGCCGCGTCCATGAACCATAAAGTAGAGTTTTATTTGTATTTCATTTTTGTTATGCACACAATAATCGCTTCGAGTGTGTCCTTTCGTGGGCGAACGAATCACTACTCGATGACGTCACGGTGAGGAACAATCACGAGGGCTTGGTTGCAATAGTAAACCCCCGTTTGTCGATTACGGTAGATTATCCCCTCATGTCCCCCGCCAGTTGACCTCATCCACTGTAACGGGCTCATTTCATAAAGGGAATCAATTTTTAGCACGATCGAACGATTCCAGCACCCACACACAGAGCGCGTGTTTGTGGTGAACTGCAATGGATGACGCTAAAGCGCTGAGAACAATCAAAAAGGAGCCGCAAAGGAGTAGCGTAGCCGTGTCCATTTGTGAAGACGCGACGAATATTAATGCAATAGCTTGCATCGTCTCCGGCTACTCAATGTACCATGAACAGCCACTGCCGCTTCCCCTCTCCCCCTCTCTGCACAGTAGCCGTCCTTTTGTAGGGTTTGGTGTTCATGTCTTTTTTCTCCCTTTATCCTTTTCACCCAGTC
The DNA here is from genome assembly GCF_017562075.2 of Anopheles merus. Taxonomy (NCBI): domain Eukaryota; kingdom Metazoa; phylum Arthropoda; class Insecta; order Diptera; family Culicidae; genus Anopheles; species Anopheles merus. Next base: position 10,575,671 of record NC_054082.1, on the reverse strand, counting down.
ACAGACGTAAAAGCGTCGTTCTGTTTGATGGGTCGATTTTACGCCATCGCGCGCTGGGAACGATTGCTGGGCGCAAAGGCAGCAGCACGCGAGTGGGAAAATAAATCATTCACTTGCCTTGCCGGCAGAGATGCTGATGAGAACTGGAGAGGGGGAAAGAGGGGGTAGGCGACGAAAGAGTCACAAAATGAAGCTAAATTTCCGCCGGTGGAGTAAAAGCTGTCGCTTCCGTGGACCAACCGGAAAGGATGGTTCTAAACACGTGGGAGGGATTAAACGCCCTCCTTTCTCTCGCCAAACGCCGCCCGTTGATGAGATTGTTCTGCATAACTTTTCATACCAGCCGCTATTCCACTCCTACGTTTTGCGCTTTAAAAAGGATAACACACTCCGCACGGCGGTTGTGCGCCGCCACGGTGGCTGCTGGCGTGTGTGAGTAAGGTCATGACGGCACTCATAGGAACATAGGAAGTGTGTTTTAAGCTGTCTTTTCACGGCTTAAATAAATAGAGTTAGTTTACGCTGATCACGTCGTTAAGAGCGGGTGAAGGAAATGTATTAGGAAAGAAAACACACATACAATAGCACGTGCCAGCACTTGGCGTTGGAAGCTTTTTTGCTTCGTTTTGTTTGGTGGCAACAGTCTCTTCGGTTCTTCAAAAGAAAATACAGCAAACAATGAACTGACTTTGTACGTACTTGTTGAAAGTAGCTGAAGTAGCGCTTTTTGATGCGCCTCAATTCTTTTACCCATTTAAGAAGTGATGCTTCAATCCGTTTCATTTTCTTTGTTTGCTTGTGTTGGTCTTTTTTTTTATTCTTTGATATTAAATTAAACTGCAACACCAAGTCAAGTGTCGTTCTAAAAGAGCAACTGTTTGAATTGCAACGAATTAAATTCTCCAAAAAAAAGAAGTAATAATAATAAAAGCAGCTCAAGCTTGTTTAAACAAAGGAAAGCCCTGCAGGGTAAATAACAAAAGCGAAAAGAATTTCTAAAGCTATAACAAAAGGTATGGTAAACCTAATTAAAAGGATACAACATAATTTGAGATGAAAGGTGAACATCGCTAACGCCACAGCTGCCGAAACGCAACACGGAAGAGTTGTTTAACGTATCTTTATTTCATTACCGTTGACAATAATTGATGACACTGCACTTTCAGCACTTTCAATTCAATGTTGTGTATCTAAGATGACAGCGGTAGTAGCGAAAAAAAAACTCCACCATTTTTCCCACAAAGAAAGTGGCGTAAGTAATTACGTTTCATCCCATTGCGCTTGGCAATGTATCTGTATATACACCGTTTTCTTTTCCATTACCTTTCCCTTTTTCTTTTTTTCTGTTTTCATTCTGGATCATTAAGTTTGATAAAGTTCTCGAGCGAGCGAGCGAAAACAACACACAACACGCTGCTAATAGCTTCATTTCGTTTCTGCCGCGGAAAGGGCCCTCGCCACCATCGGCAGCGGATGTAATTATGACAGTCCGGCAGCGGCAGCAAAACTTATTTATTGGTGCGCTTTAATTGATCAATTTCATTTCAAGTTTTGCTCGGCTGCACGGAGCATGCAGGCAGCAAGTTTTCATTTTTCATTAAATAAACGGTTGCACGGTTAAGGGGCGTACACAAGGGGCAGCAGGTTTGAATGTTCGGGTGGAGGGAAAGAATTTTTATTCTCCCTTAAGTCACTCGTCCTTGCGTGGTCCCAAAGTCCAACAAAGAGGCAGTGCAGGACAGTTTGCCCTTTGCCGGACATTCTGGTGCCCTTTTTACTTGCATGCGTCATGCGTTGGTTGCTGTTTTCTTACCATGGGCGGATGGTGATTGAGCGTTTCGGTCAAGTGGCTTGACCGAATGAAGAAACTGCTCACTTTATTCATTAGGGCGCCTTTCTGTGTTTCTTTCGGGCAAGTGTTTTGCTTTCTATTTTAGTATCCTCCCAAAAGTCCTAAAAGTGTTTTCTCCCCCATCTCCCCCACAATAAGTCCTTCAGCAGAGTGAGCAGTGTATTTTTTGTCGTTGTTTTGATTGTTATCATAACCACGGTCAACATAGTCACCCCCAATGCTACTCCAGTGAACGACCGAGGATAAAAAATGACCAGAGGATGCTGCTTGATGCATAAAAGATGATCGAAAACGCACGCGGTTGGTTGGTAGAAGCGAGCTCTCATGTTGGCCGCCAATTGCCAAACTCGATGTCGAGATTAATACCGGTTATCACGGATTATTACCTCCCGGCCCCCACGTTTCTCCCCGGAGTGCGGTGACGATGGGGCGAAACAATTCCGGCCCCAGACGTCGGCAGGGATGCAATTAAAGAGAAATGATGAGAGGAAAGCAAACGGAATCGTTAATCGGGCGAACGTTGATGATGATTTTCGAACGATGTGGGATCGGCATCGAACGGTATCGGCAAATAAATCTAAGACCCACTAAAGGGAATAAATCGTGGTAATAGAAAGCTGCGAAAACGATCCATCCCCGCTCATTCGGCGATCGAAATTTATGGTACGTGGGTTCACTTGAGAAGTGTATCAGTGTGTGTGTGTGTGGCCCAGTGCTTGTCTACACCGGCGAGGAACGCAACGAATATGGAACTGAAGGCAGCATAAATTGCGAACACCGATGGACACATTTTATGCTCCGCGTGACGCTCGTGTGTATGTATGGGGGCTTCTCGTTTCATGGCGAGCCGCTGCTCGGCTGCTGGGTGGTCTGGAATCACATCCCCCCCCGCATATGAGGATCGCTTGGCCTGTTTGCCGGTGTCGGAATTACACACAAGTACACCCGGTCCGGACCGTGACAGCCACTGACAACCATAATTCATTTGGCAGGTTCTGTTTTTGTGTGCCGGAACCACACTCCACTACGGCATTTGTTCAGGGGCTTTCTCGTGCCTCCGTATCTGTAACCATATCTGCGGCCGGAAAGCTTTCTTGCAAGCCGGCGTGTTGTTGCGATCTTGTTTGTAGGTACATTAATTCCGATTGGCAAGAGGAAAGCTCATTTTCGACCGGTCCTCCACACAAAGGATTGATTGTGCGCAATAGTAGGTCGGCTTGCCGGGGGCCGTGCCAACCCTTAACACATATTCCGTACCGATCGTTCGTTAGCTTCGAAAATGATGATACCGTTTTAACGTGTGAGTGAGTTTTGTAGCTGTGCGCGTTTGGACAGATGTAATAAATTACAGCCGCAGCACAGCACTAGGGTTAGGAAGGATTGCGTTAATTAGAACGCCTGTCAGTTCGCACCGAGCGCTCGAACACGGACAGTTACACACTTTGCTCCATTCGTGACTCCTTTCTCGCCCTCTCTCTCTCTTTCGCTCTCTCCAAACGGGTGGCCCATTTTTGGGTGGCGTAAAAACAGCATTAAACGTTGTCTCGTTGACGATGACGCAGCTAACGAACCCGGATGTGTGTTTCCGCGTGCTTACGCGAGCGAAAAACCCGATCCACACCGGTTTGTGGCTGCTTGTGTCCTTTTTTTGGGCCAGCTTTTGTATGTGTGTGTGTGTGTGTGTGTTTGTGCATCGATTCCGTCAACCGCTTTGCTAACTGCTGTTAACCGTTGCCTAGCGGCCAGGCGTTTTGGGTTTCCGTTTCGGGGTTTTGTCTATTTTCCAACAACTCGATACGGTCCGAAATGAGGTTAAACAATCATTGGATGGTGTTTTTTTTTTGGCTAGATGTTTGGTTTCGTTTCGGTTCGCGTCACGCGCTCGGCAAGCTTTCCACCATCCCTTCCCCGACGGGCGACCAACGAGCGGGCCTTTTTGCATAGAGAAGCATAAGCGCCTAAATTTAGATGACCCGCCCCGTTCGCAGTGACTTTTTACGATTCGCCTCCTTTTGCGCACCTCCTTTGCGCCTTCTTGTTGCGCAGGGTTTTCTTATCGGCCCTTCCGGCGCTCAAGTAGGACAATGCCCCACTAGGCTCGTTAGATGGTTGCTTCCTCTCCTCCTTTTGTGGCATTGTATCGTTCATACTTTTTTACTTTATTTCGCTCCTTCGGTTACTGTCCTGTGATGTTGCCATGCCCGACCATCATGCCCGGCAGGACCGGGACAGTCAACAATGGCCGGAAAATCAACATTGAAAGGAAATAAAAAATGAGCCGATATTACCATCTTTCGGGCGTTCTCTTCACTTACCGAGCCGGGGTCAGTGTCAGTGCGTGTTTGTGTGCGTGCCAGTGTGTGTGCGTATTGACAACTCGGTAGATGGATGTACAAATGGATTGGAAAATTGGACGCAAACGGCACAGCACAACCCGCGCGCACACAGCAATCCTCGTGTGCAATCCTCGTGACCGTGTCAGCTCGCCCGGGAGCTGGGAAAGGGCAGGGAGCTGGGGCATGTAATTTGGTTTGGTTGGGCATCAAATTTCAAGAGGCGTTGATTGACGCTGGTCCGTGTGACTGAAGCGGCGCCTTAAATCGTATGCTTACGCACCAAATCGTCGGCGTGATTGTTTGCCTGCAATTCTCGCCCGGCGTCCCCTGGGGAGCTAGTGTGGGAGCGGGAAACGAGACGGGATGGGCGACCCGCAAATGGTATTTTGTAGACGTTGGCAAGATTGAAGGATCGTGCTGTTGCGATGCGTCGGTACATGGGGAAGCTCGGGGGAAAATCGTTGGTGGCACGGGTGGGTATCGCCGGGATGCCGGGTGTCGGAATAGAATTCGATTAAGCTAGCATCCGTATTATCTGTCCCTTCGGTGACTACGGGACATCCGTTCGAGTGGGTTCGAGGCGTCTTGGAGCGCGACGGTTGCGAAAATTGGGATTAGTGCTCGTTGAGTGTGATCCCTTTGTAATTGTTAATAGGTAAAATGGGAATTGGAAGTAGAGTGAAATGAAAATCAACTTAAACTCTTCGGATTTAATTTTTGGATTGACTTCTAATTGGGAAATATGTATGCGCTTTTTCCTCTCCTTTTCCACTTTGCAACATCGTCGTGTATATCTTAATATTAAATAGTAAATTAACTTGAAGCGATTTTGGCCATCCGGTACCACCAGTGCCATCCAGTGTAGCTGTAGTACGTACAGCGAAACGACCCCGACCGATACTCAACCCCCAGTTATCTCTTTACCAAACGACCCCGGAAACCCGGAAAGCAGATGATAATGCTGCTGATGATGATCCCCGTCAGTGAAGGCCTATTTTTATTCCCCCCCGGCCTGCTAGGGCGGTCTGTATGCAAGCGTACGGAGCAAAAAAAAACGGGAAAATCTCAACACCATCCCCACACAGCCCATAAAACCCATCATTTACAGGATTTCACCGGAAACGAACATGATCGGTTTGGAAAGCCCGGAAAGTGGAGCTCGCGAACGCAATCGGCCTCATGTTGTTCCTCTTTATCGCTGCTGTGCCTCTTGTGTCGTGGCCAAAGTGCCTCAACACTCAACACTGTGTGCGTGTGTGTGTGTGTGTGTGTGTGTGTGTGTGTGTGTGTGTGTGTGTGTGTGTGTGTGTGTGTGTGTGTGTGTGTGTGTGGTGTGTGTGTGTGTGTGTGTGTGTGTGTGTGTGTGTGTGTGTGTGTGTGTGTGTGTGTGTGTGTGTGTGTGTGTGTGTGTGTGTGTGTGGTGTGTGTGTGTGTGTGTGTGTGTGTGTGTGTGTGTGTGTGTGTGTGTGTGTGTGTGTGTGCTGGTGCTTGAGCATGGAGCGGCGGAGCGTACGGAGAAAATTTACGGCTTGCGGGCCAAAGACGCCGTTGTTTGGCGTTTGTTGATTGAATTCATGGTTTCATCTTTTGGGGCGAAAGAGGCAGTTTTATTTTGTACCAGTTTGCCTCTCTTACCGTTTTTTCCTTGCTGCGAAAAGGTATTCCGGGGATTGGGTTCGGGTACTCCAGCGAGGGTCAGATTGTATGCTGCTATAGCAGTTTCCTTTTTTTTTCTTTCTTCGCCTCTTCCACTCCTTGTGCCATGTGGGCCGTTTTGTTGTCTAGTACTGTATTTTCGGTATTTTATTTCGGCAATCGCTTACGACACGAGCGATTTGCTCAAGTGGTTGTCGCGCCGCATCGGAATGCCGGCAAAGTGCGATATGGTGGGAGACTGTGCTGAAGAGGTTCGTTCACCCGACACCAAAGGGCGGCATATCAGCAGCTTCACCACAACAGCTGATTTTCGGGTATTAAAGTGGCGAATGGAGAAGATGCACGGATTTAGTTGGACACAGTACAAGGGAAAATAGCAAAATGGGGAAAAAACGGGCAAAAGCACAATCAGAGTTCTCGCAAACGATGAAAAAATATGCACAGCGAAACGTAATACCAGAAAGTTTGATCGAATTTGGGTTCGGAAAGCGGAGGGAGAGAAAAAAATATGCTCAAGCACCCTCAAAAGTGAGAATGGAATTTCGATTTCGCTGTCGATTCACTGCTGTTGAGTGGAGATTGATAGCTGCAGCTCGAGTTGGTGAAGGGTTATATAGTGTAAACAGAGAGGGTAAAAAATAAAACAAACAAATTTGCAGCGAAAACTTGCAAGTGACATTCGATCGTTTATTTTTCAGACCATGCGGGAAAGCGTTATTTTTAATTGTTCCTTTTACGGAAAAAAGTGGATTAAACTTTTGACGGTTTGACAAAGATTCTTAACAAGAAGTCACTAGGTTTTGTTTTTTCTTGTAAACCATTCATCGGATGCTAAGAAAGAAGTGAAAAATGGTGAATTATTGTGAACTACCATGCGTCTCCATAGCTTTTACCAAGGACACTTACTTCGTACTGTAGGATATCAGTGATTGCCGTGTGCGGTGTTAAAATATGTGATAAATTTAAAATGGTCTTATAAAATCTTTGAGATGGGTTGAGACAGGCATACAAACGTCATTAATACTTCTGTGACTAATACCTTCATATACAGGAATTTAAAATATTATTATCAAATGTGTTAATCTCATCTTTATCTCAGTTTTACCTTTTATGCTACCACAAGCAAAAAGGGTTCGAAGCTTAACTACACTGTGACTGTGAGAGTTTCGAAACCACAAAATAAAATATACTTCACAAATGGGCTTACCATACCTCATATACAACTGATTCCTACTAAATTTAAATACTTTTCTCATTAACAACATTTCATCAAATACTACCGAGCTCAACGGGTTTCGAGTGTACTAATCCGTGACTGTCAAAAAAACCATAACAACTGGGTAGTATGGCAATATGTGAGGTAATTCAATTCTAGCTTGTCTCACAAATACAACGATACTTCGGTTTGGTGAGCCATTTCCCCCACCCTTACAGCGAACGTGCACAGGAGGATAAACGCGCCGGAAGTGGACACAATCGAAGAGAGCTGACCGGAGGCAAATCTGTTGTGTGTTGTGATATAAATTGCTCAAAACATTCTTGCATTTCCGTGCCAGCATTTGCCCGCTCGCCGCCCGACACCAGCACTTTTATCCGTCGAAGGAATTGCAGGCATTTTTATGATCACAATTTATGGCGAGATTTTAGCGCCGTCAAGGCACTGTGGCCCAAAGTGAATTGTTTTGTTTTATTGCGCCGGGCTGCGCCCGGTTTTATTTGCAAATAATTGCACCCGTGAAGCACGGTTTCGACTGCTCCGGAATGTCGGTCATTAAACATGCGTAATACTTTGGGTTGGGTTGTGAGGATTTTTTTTTCTTCTTTATCGTTTTTGTTGCCAGCACACTGCACAAGATTAAGGTGACAACCAATGGTAAACAGCGGAGAATGGAATGACGATCATGCCATAATTTGAATGTGAATCGAATGAATGGCCGGGCGCCTTTGTTCAGACCTAACCGGTAGGAACCCGGAACTACCATTTGTGGTTCGTTTCGGTGTGCGGAATGAAACGATCCGCCGAGTGACGCAAAATCTGCGCCTCTCTTGTCACAACAAAGCAATTGGAAAGGAAGCTGCAGAGTAGAGAGAAAAAAAGTGTTGAACCAAAATATTTCAATTAAGAGAGGAATTCTTACAGTAGGACACAAAAACTGCCACAAGCTTCTCAATACGACCGTGATGAGTAATTACATTCTGTGCTACTGATGGCGCAAGATGTGTGAGTAGAAGGTTTTGTTTGTTTGATTGTATTTAAAAAAAAGAGTACAGGTTTGATGAACAGAAATGATTATTACGCGAAGGAAGCAATTTGTTGGAAGTCTCACACCTCACGTACAATGCAAGAAGATGATTTATCACTTCGGCAACAACAACTGAAGGGAGATCAGAGTATCATTTCGGTAACGAGTTACCTTTTGGAAATGATTCACCAAATCTGTCGTGCTAATGATCGTAATGCACGACAAAGAAAAAACATTTGCATCAATACTTGGACTCCAACTGAGACTGTTGGTAGTATTGGAGGTTTAATTTGCATTATTTATCAATTTCTTTTCTGCATGTTCTAGTCAATTTAACTTTTATTGACTGAACTTCTACGAGCTATCAATTTTGACCCATCTTTAGATAGTCAGTCGATTGAAAGTAGACTTAGTTCCAAATTGGTTTGAAATCTTCAATCTGTAACCAACTGTCTCATAAAGCCTGTCCAATATTTGGAGACGAATCTTCAGACTATAAAAAGCTACTTTCAGTTTCAGCTCTCGGCCAAGTTTTGTCCACTTCCAGGCACTCCTATGCACGTTCGCCCTCCTCGCTTGCCCAATGCCAGTCGGTGTGTGTGGCTTTCCTTTGTGTTTTCCTTTGTGTGCGTCTGTTTGTGAGTGTGAGCGTGTGTGCGTGTGTTTGTGTGCGTCTATTTCCGTCCTCCTCCCTCCTATCAGCCCCAGTTAACCTTCACCCACCTCTTCGTTCTACGCTCTCCCGTCCCCCGCTCCGTGGACCAGTCCGATCCTATTCTTTGCCGAGTACAGCGTGCAGCCGTACCTGGACGGTAGCCGGGCGGCCATGTGTCTGACGAAAGCGTCCAACGGCTGGACGTTCACCTTCTTCCTGATGACGATCTCGCTGTTCTTCGTGCTGCCGCTGGCCATACTGGTCGTGCTGTACGCGATCATTGCCCGCAATCTGATCGCGAGCGACCGGTCGCGGCTCAAGATCCGGCTCAGCAAGCCCGAGCTTAGCCACAAGGCCCGCAAGCAGGTGGTGCTGATGCTGGGCGCGGTCGTGCTCGCCTTCTTCACCTGCCTGCTGCCGTTCCGCGTGCTGACGCTCTGGATCATACTCGTGCCGGAGGAAACGTTCCAGCAGCTAGCTCCCGAGCGGTACTACAACCTGCTGTACTTTAGCCGCATCATGCTCTACCTCAACTCGGCCGTCAACCCGATCCTCTACAACCTGATGTCGTCCAAGTTTCGGAAAGGATTTCTGCGGCTGTGCAGCTGCTCACAGTGGGCGGGCGGAGCGCACGGTCGCCGCAAGGGCCGCAACCGGTCGGCCACCTTTACCACCACTACCACCACCACCACCAATACGACGTCGAGCTCCACGTACGGGGGTACGGGTCCGTCGCTCGCGCTGGGCAGTTGCCGGTACGACCGCAGCAGCGACAGTACCGAGGACGGTCCAATCGGGCGGAACAATGGGACGCAAAAGCTCACATTATCGCTGGACGATTTGCGCCTGCAGCTGCCGGCCGAAGGCGACTGTTCAACACCACCATCGCTCCCCGCACCCTCCTCCTTCTACCGCCTGAACCTGGTGCGCCAGTACTCGAGCCCGCTGCTGCTGCTCTCGTCCTCGCCCGCGCCGACCACCCATCGCCCCACCAGTGCGTCCTGCCATCGGGGCGGCGCATTTAAGCGCCAGTTTAACGTGACCTTCGACGAACCGACGCTGGGCGACGGTGGCGGCAGTCTGCTAGCGTCCGCCGAAGCCGAACAGCTTCTCCTGCGTATCGACCAGCAGCAGCAGCCCGAACCACGCAGCCAACCGTTGCGCAATCCGCTGCGGATCAAGTTTCCCCGCTTTCACGGTGCAGCGGCGCGCACCCGATCGGCGGCGGGCGGGAAGCGCCGAAGCGGCAGTAATGGGCGGACGACCGCAACCGTAAAGCAGCTGTCGCTGGACGAAACTTTACTGACGGCGGCGATGGCGGGGCGAAAAGTTTGACAATTCCAGCCGATGGACGCGTGTTCGATTGGAAGCGAAAGTGGCCGCCGTTCGTGTCCTTCCCCGTGGGGACGAAGCTCGGCACGAGCTGGTACGAAACGTTCTTCCCCCCCGTGGTGTCGCTTTTGCGGTCGTCGTCGTCGTCATCGTCGTCATCGTCGTGGTCGGCCACTTCTAATTGAGTTTCGCTGTTTTGGTCCCAGGATCGGTGTGCGGGTGGTCTCGGCCTTTGCGCGTCGCCGCCGGCCCGAACGGGGTGAAGGTGTTGAAGGTCGAAGGGTTTCCTTCCGGCCGCGACGGTCACTGACCTTTCGCCTCGAAGAAAGAAGCTCGTGAGGTGTGTCGTAAAAGCGGCAAAGGGCGAGCGAAAGCTAACCGAAGCGAAGCGGCACGGGATGGGGCACGGATCGTTGCATTTTGGTTGTTGCTGCTGTTGTTGTTTGGTTACATTGTGGGAAAGTGGCCAAACGTCGGCTCGTATAATCGTCACCCGGTAATAAGCAGCAGCGTTATCGTTACTCCCATGTTTTAAGGGATCGCTCCTCGCACCAGCGCCGTAACGTGTTTGCACCTTACGGGTGCCACCACAAGCTCTTTAGCGGGAGAATGTCTATACCAAAAATGAAGAAAAGGAAGGCGAAAACGAGCAGGAAAAACAAACAAAAGGGAAGGAAAAGTACGAGACGGAAATGTGAGAAGGATGGAGGAAAGCGAAAAAACACACACACACACATACCGAATCGCCAAATGGCCATCGCCGTAAATGGTCGATTGCATTTACTTTACCATTCGAAATGCTAGTCCGGGAGCAAAGTGGGCGGAAGTGGGTGGGTGCGCTGTAACCAGAGAGGCATGTGTAGCGATATTAAATAGTATTTTCAGCCGGGTCAGGCGTTCCAGGGGGGCGTTTGTGTGTGTCTGCCATTTTTGGTAATGTGAAGGATTTCCTCCCCGGAAATGATTTCAGTTTCGGTTTGATTGTTTTTAGATTTTTATTTTTCCTTTTCTATGTATTTAATGTCAGCGTCTTTATTCGATGCTTAGCAGTAACAGAAGCATGATTGTTGATCCGCGTGCAGCGTGTAGGGGGGGTGGGCTAGTACGTTATGTTGTAGCGTGTTGTGTATTATACGTTTTATTTAATCTATTGTTTAGCATAACAACTACCGAACAAAAATCAAAGGAACAACGCAAGTATGCAATTATTGAAATCGAATAATAAAAAAAACCAATAGCTTTACTGTGGCCGACGACCGGATATAAGAACACGAATCGAAACGGTAATTTATTGTATTAAAATAAACCCACGCGTGCCAACATCAACAAACGATCAAGTTCGATCATCAGACACCGAACAAAACGAGTTGTTTACCCTTCCCACTCGAGCGAGTTTGATTTTCTGGCTGGCAAAATTAGCTTCACACAGTCGACTGGTTGCTACTAGCAACAAACTTCTTCCTCGAGTGTCATTGCTTTCCCAGCAGCTGATGCTGAAGTTTGGGGCGGTGCGGTGGTGATGTTTTACTTGCAAACGCCAGCAGCACTTACACTGCGCCCGCTGTATTCTATCTCGCTCTCTTTCTCTCTCTATCTGTCTCTTGGACCGCCTTGGGCAGGATTATAATTTACAGTCCTTTTGGGCAAACAGAGCTTGATCTGTTTATAGCACGCCATCATCATCCTCATCAACAGCATCATCATCATCAGCGTCGCTGCCACGAGACGGGCCGGTACGTTACGTTGAGCAAACACCGTCAATCCGTCCGAGATAAACGGGGCAAAGCGTCTGAATTGTTTCGACTTGTTGAAATACTCAGTGGTGCCGGTGGGAAAGCGAAGGTACGCTTAAAGGGAAGCAAACATTAAGCAACTGTTTTTTAGTCCCAAACATTGTAGCCGGTCTTGTAGCTAGGGTTGGTGGACCTAATTGACAAACATTAAACACGACAAACGATTAAATTATGGCACATTCAACTGCCTCACCATTTGCGCCCCAATACCTTGGTTTTTAGTCCCAAGATCGAATGAGATTTGCCGCGTCGCCGCACATTTGTCTTGCTCACGACCGGGATGACAATATTTCACAACACCTTTGACTTCGTTTAACGTGCACGCACGAGCACGGCACTGGCATGCCATAAATAAAAAGAATTACATACAGCCCCAAACACCCACAAAAAAAAATCAACACAAACTGTTCGAAAAACTGACCGGCTGGCCACCGATAGGTTTTGGTTCGCAATGTAAGTAGACAGACGGGGGAGGAAAAGTTATCTCGCACAAACGACCGTAAGTCTCATCTATTACCGGACGGTATCTGCCAGTGACAGGGAGGACAACATTCGTGATAACACACCGGCTGCCGGTACGTGCCGTGCCGGTTTGATGCATGTGCCCATGTATCGGTTAGATTAGTTTTGTCCCATTGGCAAGGATATCCGGAAGCGTGATTTGGCAGCAAAAGGTGTTGAATGTTAATCACTTCACAGAACGATACACTTCAGTAATGATGACCATTTCAACGGCCGACTCTGTAAATATTCCAGCAGTTTGTTTCGATACGCATTTTCTCTTTCAAATCTCACCGTTCATACCCATTCACTGTAAATTGTAGCTGATTGTAGCTGATTCGTAACGCATCTACTTTATTAGTATATTGTTCACCACTTTTGTGCACGTAAATGTTGAAAGAGCGTAATGATCACAAGCAATGTGTGGCGCATGTAGTAGCAAACACTCAGTGGAGATTAACATCGCTGCAGAAGTGGGATTGCCCCTTCCCAGTCGTGCGTTGGTTTTGCTATTGGAAAAATGAACAAAATCCGGGTAAGATTTGTTTGCTGTATACACAATCATATAAATGCACCAATACTAAATTAAATTGTTTCACATCTAACCAATAACCCGTCCAAACGTCCTTTATCTCCTTCCCCGGGACGGTAAGTATGAGCAATGACAATAAATGTTGCAGGCAAAGTACAATACTGTCGCTACCAAATTCTTACCACTTCTCCGAAACGATTAGCTGCAGACATTCGGGTACGGGGTGAGGTTGAGTTGTGCGACATTCCTTTTCCCTCGTATTCGCAAATGCAAGGCAAGAGGACAGCGCTATGTAGGCTGCCGTATCTGAGGATGAAATATTACAGTTTTGTTGACACTTTTGCACAGTTTTGTTGACACTTTTGCACAGTTTGTTGAAAGTTCGGTTGGAATGTACCCGAATGCTGCTTTTTCGGCCATTTTCACTCCGACTGTCCGACCACTACGGTAGCAACCAGGCGTCTCCACGCTCAACCGACGCGTGGAAGAATGTCCCTTGTCGTACGAACGACCATGCGCCTCCATGGGAAAACGAGGATGTGAACAAACTATCTGGCCCCAAAGCTCGCGTGCGCTCGATTACATTGCAAACGGCTGTAAAATGTATGCAATTAATGTGCTGCTTTGGAAAGTATGCCCTGCTCTAGTGGTAGTAATTTAATTCGAAATTATACGATCACCAGAATCACTTGTCAACCCGTCGTGATGTGGGGTGAAGGTTTGTAGTTTACAACGAGGGTTTAATGCCCGGTCATGTGAACGATGAATTTGTCAAATGCTGCACGAAACTATTTGCAACATAAATTGCTTTCATTTGCCGATAAGGGGCCTCAAAATTGTTGCCAAAAATTCCATTTACAAAAAAAGGCAAGTGCCATCGGACTGTTTTGCCTGTATGTTTATCCCAGAAAGTACCACACAGCACAAACTCATAATCAATTCAATTATTCCACCCGCAGCATCATCACCACCACCAAGCGCCCTTAAGCAGCGATAATTTGCGAATGAATGAGTGCAGGAACATTTCTAGAAACGAAAACTTGAACGATAAAATACTTACCCGCGCAAGTGTAAAACCTCGTACCGAGTCGCTGCTCCACAGGCATGTGAATGCTCTGTGTGCTTCCTCATGCTTCGCCACAGTGCTTTCCCTCCGATTTGTTTTGCTCGTGTACGCTTACAGGCTAGCTGTGAGCTTTCGTGTGAGCACGATCGGCGCGCAAAGTTTTCACTCCTCAGCCAAAAAAAAAAAGGCAGAGATTAGAAAGTTTGTGGAAAGCAGGGGAGGGAAAATCTACCCTCGCTAGAGAGTGTGGGAAAATCTTTTTTCGTTTATTCTACACTAAGACACAGTACACCAAACTTTACCCTTGAAATGCAACCACCCAGACAGCCGCTCGAACTGCGTTCGAATGGAAAATGTATCTTCCCCCAGACTGACTCACGCAATATGAAACTCTCTCTCTCTCTCTCTCTCTCTCTCTCTCTCTCTCTCTCTCTTACTCTCTCTCTTTTTCGCTCTCTCTCTCTCTCCCTTTCTCTGTCTCCCCGCGAAGCGAGCGAGACGAGACAATTCCGGGAAAACGACAGTACCGATCCCTGACTTTTATCAATCGCCCGTCATCGCCCGTTTGCGAGACGAAATTAACGCACATGCCGAGACGGGGGTCTTCCCAAAGGCAAGAGACAGGAAGGAGGAGAAGAAGTGTCACCCGCTTATCCGCTTGCCGAGACCCATTTAGCCGGGTAACGGGACGCTGCGTTCTAATGAGAAACTACATTACAATGAAGACGCAAAAGCGGTTGATCAGATCAGATCCTTACCGGGTCGTGTCTGTTTGGCCGGGAAGCTTTCGGGTCTCGCCAATGAAATGGCAATGAATACATTATCGTGTCTGGGACGGGGTTTTTGGGTGATGAAGGTTTCAGATTTGCCATCGAATAATACCAAACCGATTAAGTGACATTTGCTTTGCCAATTACCCCAATCTTGAGCAAGTTTTTATTGATTCACGAAGAGGTTGTTGGAAACATTGGCTTGTTAATTTCGGCGCCCCGTTCCAGGACGGTTGGCTGCGTCGCGTTGGCAACGTGTTGCTCTTTGGTCACAAAAACAAGGGCCAGAAAACAAACCACAACAATGTGCAAGTAATTTAAGCCTCGCACTGCCACTGTACGGGCACGTCGAACGAAGTGTCCCAGTGTAAATGTTGCAACTTGCAAGCAGCGAGCACACTTATTCACACTCCCGTCACGTTCATTTAGGTTCATTTGGGTTGAAATTTTACACCCTTACAACGGCAGAATGGCGCTTCTGCTCTGCCAAGCACTTGGTTTAATTTGTGTAGGGGGAAAAAAAAAGGAAAAAAAAACCTCCCCACGTTTCCTTCCCGCTCCCAGCAAAGGGTCGTTTCCTGTGCAGGCGATCCTCTGTTTCCTCTATTTCGACGCCCTGGGCCATGGGATGAATTAATTGAATCTGCCGCGTGTTTTGCTGGCACATTAATTTCACCGGCTCCGTTTGCGGTCCACATTGCGTGTTGCGCGTAGCGTTGTTGCGCATTGAAGCTAAATAGGATGTGAGCTTTCCTGCTTGGGAGAGATTCGGGGGTTCCGCTGTTTGCCGTGTGCAAGGAGATTAGAAACTTTAAACGTCCCTTTTACCAAGAAGCCAGCAGCTGATGAAGCTGATTAAATGAGGGATCTATGTAAATGGCAGTAGCTTAAAGCGTGCGGGATTAGTAACCCCTACAGCACCGCATGTCAAAAGGACAATTTAATAACAAGCGTGAAAATTAGAAGCAAAGTAAGGTATTAAAAGCATTAATGTATAACGAAAGTAGTGTCCTGTATTCTAATAATCATTTAGTAAGTAGACACTTCCCGGTAGCAAAAAATACAATGCATGATGAATCTTTTAACTTTCACCAGCGAACACGGTTTGTGGGATTGCATTTACACAGGTAAGCACAGTTAAGCACTGCTGCAATAATTTATTCAAAAATAGCGATCCAGGTAAGTGAGTAAATAAGTAGAAATCCTTGCAGAACACATCCCATAAGCACAAAAAATTGATAATAAGAATTCATCTTAAAGCGAGCAATTGATGCTTTATTTTCGATAAACCAATCTAATTCCCATTTCGCTCTCCGCACCCTCCCCCTTCCCGCAGCCCAATCCTGATGATCTCGTCGTACGAGTACGTGGAGTACATTGATGGCAACATGGTGGCGGCCTGCCTGTCCCCGGTCGACAGCTTCTGGCCGGCGTCCTTCTTCGTCGGCAGCATTGTGCTGTTCTTCATCGTGCCGCTGCTCATACTGGTCGTGCTGTACTCGGTGATTGCGAAAAATCTGATGGAAAACCCGACCATCATCATGTCCAGTGCGTCGAGCGGCAACCGGGGCAACGTGTACAAGTACCGCAAGCAGGTGATCTTCATGCTCGGTGCCGTGGTGGTGAGCTTCTTCGTCTGTCTGCTGCCGTTCCGGGCGCTCACGCTGTGGATCATCATCGTGCCGAGCGAGGCGATCGTATCGATCGGCATCGAGCGGTTCTACATACTGCTGTACTTTTGCCGCATCATGCTGTACATGAACTCGGCGATCAATCCAATTCTGTACAATCTGATGTCGTCCAAGTTCCGGAACGGGTTTCTGCAGCTGCTCGGCTGCGGCAAGATCGTCCGCTCGGACAGCATCTCGAGCGGGGGGACGCGCAAGGGCGGCGGCACGTTCCATACGGGATCGACCAACTTGAGCAGCTCGCACGGGACGAGCCAGCGGAAGGGCGGCCAGCGGGAGGAGAGCAGCAGCAGCACCAGCAGTAGCAGCATTCGGCGACCGACGGTACAGTTCCAGCATCCGCCGGTGAGCGACGAGTGGCACCCGGGGCAGGGTGTACTGAGACGTCACAGCAGCATCATATCGATACGGGGAGCCGCAGTGCCGGCTGTGGCCGGGAATGGAAAGTCGCACGACAGTGTAGCCCCGCCGCCGTTGTTGGTGCGCGCAAATGGTAATAAGATTGTCGAGGAGGAGGAGGTGGCAGGGGATGGCTGTCTGCAGCAGGCACTTGCAGCAGTAGAACCACCAACGCAACCACCACCACCACCACCACCACCACTGCCAAACAGTAACGGTTTCCATAGGTTTAAGGATAGGGTTAGGATAGCCGGTTCGCGCCAGTCGTACCGGGCAAGGTTAGATTTCCACCACTACCGTACCGGTGGGTATGTGAGGCAGGGGCAACACACTGCCACTACTACCACCACCAACAACAAGAACACTGCCACAACCGAGGAAGAGGAAGAGGAGTCCACCGACGTTGCCGCCCGACCGGACGACGAGCCACCGCGCCGAAGCAATGACAATAATCGATTTTCTCTACTGCATGCCGCTACGGCGGCACTTGCGACGGCAACTACTGCGGCTACCGCGACAGCGGTCATGGTGATCGTGGCGGCCAGCGGGTCGGTCGATCTGGTCGATGAGTCCACCGATCACGAGCGTCCCGGGGAGCGGTTCCAGCCGGTGGACCAAACGGATTGGACGAGGAGGGAAGCAGAACGAAGTAATGGAAAGGAATCGCCAGCACTAGCGGCATCGTGCATAGCACCGTCGCCCTGTGCTGTTGGTTCAATGGAATGTGATATTTAGCTCCTGGAGCAACGGAAAATTGCATTGGTTTACGGAGGAGTGAGTGAGTTAGTGAGTGCAGTTGCAAACTGTACGAACTTTGTAGCAATCGGAATCGAAGAGACGAACGAACGTTATGAACGTTTTGAATGCTTTACTATGTTTTTTTTCTTTCCTGTGCAATTGATACAAGTGGTCTTGTAAGGGAACGGAAAAGATTGGAAAAAAGAAACTAAGATTTGAGCGCAGTCGAGAGAGGGATAGAGAGAGATAGAGAGGTACACGCAAAGCGAACAGATATACCAAGTATTCCTATGTTGTACATTCGAAGCTATTTATACCGAAACATACAACACAACACAGATCAGTAGCATGTAGACAAATAGAGAGAGAAAAAGAGAGAAAAAACAGTGGACGAACATTTTATGTGTAAAACTTTATCCCAAAATAAAGCAAAAAATACACACTCTGATGGAAGATTCATAAAAAAGGGCAGTTCCAAAAGTTTCATTTGTTCCAAGGGGGAGGGAGTGGTGCTAGGATGGCAGCACGGGAGAAAGAAGCTTGCGAAAACGGCAGCGAATCTTTAATCATTCCGCCAATTCCACAAATAAACCCCCATATCACGGCAAAGTGGTGAAACGTGAGTAACTAATTTCTCCTTCCTCGTTCATTACCGTCATCGCTGTAACACTGGAGCGATTGGACAGCTTCCTACTATAAAGTCACTTTTATGGCTTCTTCCCACGCCTGGCAGCGATGATCGATAGCGCAAGAGCAAACCGTCGGCCGGCACCGTCATGGAACAGCGAAAACCGCCCCGGAAACTCCAGACCCAGTAAGTATTCGCGTAAACAAATCACAAGCAAACAGGCAGCCAATCCAACTGGCCATCCGTTCCATCCGTATATCTATTATCTAAGCACGCACCAAAGGTGGCTTTATGGTTGTGCCACGTTATTCTCCGCTCGTAGTGCGATTGTGGCTGTCCGATTGAGATACGGACACTGACTATCAATGGAACGCTACGAATCTTCCGCTGGATGAATGGATGGACCGGACTGGCCGCACACTGGGCTTCCGTTTGAGTGACATTAAGTTGATTTTAATTATTTGAAATATATAGCCCCGGGAGAGTCATTTTGGGAGGGCAAATTTGCTTAACTGATACAACAATTTAAATGGCAAAGAGCAAGGAAAAACCCCGGCAAAACTGCATGTCACAGGGACAGATAGCAGGATAAGAACGCAAAACGTGGCGCGCTGGGTTAAGGTTTGTATCTCTTGTGAGCGTTTTTTGTTTTTAATATTATTTCGTTAAAAAAGTACACCAAATAAGATGGAAGAAACATGGTGGAATAAATTGTGGCTAAGTCTCATAAATACAGCACCGCGCGAAACCCGCTTGCGACCGGCGAAGGCAACGTCCAACGATGCGCGAAGGGGATGCGCAGCGGCAGGGGAGGGTACTAAGGGGAAGGGAGGATGAATCCGTGTTTAAGTTGGATGTGATTCTGCTACAGCTAGTCTTTTCTTGTTGCGCAGTAAGGTAAATACTGCTTGTTTCGCCTTAGCTTAAGCCTAACCTCACGACGCGTACGTTTCCTTAAAGCGCCTTTGCACGTGCTGGTACGCGTTGTAGATCCTAAAAGAGCAACAAAACAAAAAGCGTTCGTTAACATTGATGCGTAATTGCGGCGCCTTTCCCCCGAACACACTTACTTCGACTTGGCAGTTTTGAAGGACTTCTTGCGTCCTTTGGTTTTTTTCTCATCCGAATCGAGCGAGTTGGACGAGCTGGAGGCTGGCAGATCGATCGGTGCTATCGAGATGCAGTTGTCTGAAGAAACAGAGGAAAACAATAAGCTAAGCATACAGATACGCACACCGACACAACCCTGAATCATGCGTCCCCTTACCAGGGTGTACGAAAAATGCCAACGAATGACGGCCACGGGTGCGGATCGTTTCCTCCTGCGGTATGATCACGCGATGCTGCAGCGCGCTAATCTTTTCGCCCGTCCACGTCGACAGCAGCTCGCCCGCATTGATCAGGATGGCGCCGGGCAGATGGCCGACGCGTTTCCATCGATCCGTGCCGGGCAGCTTCACCTCCAGCCCGCCCTCCGAGTCCTGGGCGAGCAGCGTGAAGGTGCCGTAGTCGCAGTGCGCCCCGCAGCGCGTTATCTGCTGCAGCTCCTGCTCCTCCTGCTCCTGCTGCTCGCGCACCTTCGCACGGTAGTCCTCGGGCAGGGACAGGTCGATCTCGTCCTTGGTGCAGCGCTGCTGGCTGTACTTGCACGTCCCGCGCAGCAGCTCATTCTTCCCGTCGTCCTCTATCAGCGGCGGATAGTAGAGCAGCCGGAATGTGGACTGGTTTTCGCCCTCGCCGTCCAGTATGTGGCGGTGCTTCTCGAGAAAGTACCCGTACGGCAGCTCCATCCCGACGGCCAGCGCCTGCAGCAGCAGGGCCGACAGGCGCTTGAAGTCCGTCGCCAGGTCGGACACGTGCTCCCGGAAGCCGGGCAGCGGTTCGTCCGGTAGCGGACCGCCGTCCGGCTTCAGCGTGCAGATGTTGAACGTATGCCGGATGTCCTTCGATTTGCCGTCGAACCGCTCCTGGCCCGGTTTGATGTAGCCGTGGTTCGTTTCCCCTTTGCGCAGGTACGTTTCCTTCGTGTTGTCCGAGAGCTTGCAGAAATCGTCCAGATGGCCGTACACCTGCTTCATCTGGGTGGATAGGGAGGAGAAGTAACATTGAAATGAGTTATCAAACGTATTTTTACCACGCCCAAAATTGTCGCGGATTGTGTGTGTGTGTGTGTGTGTGTGGGCAGTGCGCTCCCCTCGGGAAGCCATAAAATTAATTCCACTTATTATCGATCCTAAAACTTTGCCGCAATAGGTCAACGTACTCATCCGACCATGTTTTCGGCAGTTCGGCTCATCCACAGCACTGGGAGCAGTATTTAAATCGTCTGTGTCGGTGATGAACAACAATGCCAGAGTGCCGCGGACAACATCGTAGCGAAATAAAACACAAACTTCCTTCCACCATTTGCTCTGCAGTGGATGCGGTCGTTAAATAACCGTTTCCATGGCGCTGTGATACACTATGAGGCGAGAACACTTCTTTTGTTTTTTTTTCTTTTGGAGGGCAATTGCCGTCACGCGGCTATATTGACAACCGTTTACTTGTTTGTGATACTAATTCCCTTACAATTTGGACGCTCGTAAAAAAAGGTGAAGCTTTCGGTGTCGAGTCGTTCGCCAAACAACCAGACACGATTACATCCGGGGGCGATGGGCCAATGTGCCGACCCCTCGTCGCACCGTGGGTTTGTCGTACATCATTTGCTCACGAAGAAAATGACACGCATTTAGATGAACTTCATCGAGCTACGGCAACGCTAAACGTCTCCTCCTCTCTTCTCTCTCGCTGCCAGTCATCGCAACCGGTCAATGCTACGCGAGCTTTGGCGGCAGTACGTGTAGCTCTTTAATTTGTGTGTTTGTCCCATCATATCAACCCCCATCCTGCTTCGTACAACAACGGCCAGCGCGGCGGCCAGATTCAACATCAGCCCACCGAGCTGAAGCCGTCCGATGCGCGCTCATTTGTACCACGTGTTTTGATTGTCCTCGTGTCTCGCCCCGGACAGCCAAACACAACGTGTGTACGTGTGCGCAGTACGAAGGAATGGAAAATAGAGCGCAAGATGATGATGATGATGGTGAGGGAATGTTATGGGAATTAAAATCTTCCACTTCAGGTAATCACGACAGGCACGAACCAACAGCCCCGCCGATACACAGGCGGTGCACGAGATGGATGTTTTCCTACACAATTTATTGCGACGCAAGCATCAACGTAAAATGGTACCTCGAAAGAAAGCTTTACAACACACGAGGAAGAAAACATCATGATGAAGTCCTTCTTCACAGTACATCTCGGTCCTTCTTCAACCACCGACACGCAAACGGGGTGAAGTTGAAGGTTAAGTGCCGCACATTCAGTGGACAAAAACTGGGCGATGATGGAGCCGCGTGTGGGGACAGTGGAAACATGGTTGCGCTTTTTGTCTGCACGCCACTGCCAAACGATATTTAAATCGTCCCTCTCAAACACACACAACCACTGCGCCCATTATGAATGAAGTCAAGGCCAAAACAGCAGCATGAGTCGTCGAGGGTGGAAAGGTGCATCAGATAAGCTTTAGCCAAACATCCGAAGAAGTTGGTTGTATGGTAGCAAATGAAATGGATAATGTTTTTATTTGACTTTATCCGTTTGTTGTGGTAGAGCCCCAATTACAGGCAATAAAATGGTTCCCCTCCCCTGCCAGAACACGATGCACCAGTTGCATGTGAACGGAACGAATTAATGATTCGTTTAATAAGATACACTACTTATCGTCCAAATCCATTCAGACCACCGTGCCATAGTCTCGAAGTTTAGGTCTTATGTGGCGGCTGTCAGTGGCCACGGACGTTAGACGACAGGCAAAACCGGCGAAACCACTACGAACGACGCAAACACCTTCTTCGCTTAAAAGTCGATTGTTATCTCCGTAGGTAGCACCAATCGCCACCTGCTTCATTATGGATCATTTTTGTCCCTATCTTGCTGCCTCCATCTCGCTCGCCTGTCCTCGGCAACGGTCCCGAGTTCCGAGCCCCAAAGGGCCAAACAAATAAGGCAAGTGATTGCCCCGGAATCACGACCTGTGTGACGCAGTTTCGGTACATTTTCAGTGCTTCGTGGTTGGTCAGACGCTCGGTAGATTGTGCCGCTCTCTGTGTTTATCGTCTAGACCGGTGGCGCATAAACAAACCGATGAGCAGCACAAAAATCCATTCCCTTCGACGTTCCGTGTGGCGGAACGCGGTCCAGACTTGGCCAGGCACGGTGGCGCAGCCATCGTGAATCCTTTTACTAGTAAAGTTGTCGTTATGATGAATTATGATCGTCCGTGTTCCACCTTCCTCCCCCGTGTGTTCCACCAGCCGGAGCGCACACTCATTTCCGGATGACGCTCTCTCTTTGTCCTGCCGCGTCGAACACGCACACAAATGGGATCCACCTTCTCCGAGACCGGATGCGGTACTGTTTACTAACAACAACAAAAAACGAAGAAAACGAACGGCGAGCGCGGCGAACATCTTTTCAACAACAAAAAACGGGGATCGTTCAAAACAGAGCCGAAAAGTTCCACACGGAGCTTTGGCCGGCACGACCTGTACGCGACAAAACAAAACGAACCAAAACAAGTGCGTCCGTACCCCCATCCCTTTCCACCCTTTTGTCCTGCCAGCGTTATCGTGTTGCCCCTTCCCTTAACGGGTCTTGAGGGGGAGGGGGGGGAGGGGGTGGTTTCCGTTCCGCTTGGTTAGCGTTTGGACGGAAATTTGTGTTAATTGAAGGCGACAGACGTCAATCGCGGATTTGTTAGACACAGCACATCGCAGTTGGCAAAGATAATACGCAGTTCGGCGCGTTAATCCTGCCTTCGAAAGGCGGCCCCCGGGCTAGCTTAAGATACCGGAAGCAACGGCACCGAACGCGAAGGGATGTAGGGTTTAAGGTTTAAGCCACAAAGCCCTGCCCAGCCACACGTCGCCGTCGCCGGACCTTGGGGGGACGCTTCGAGGGACAGTGGAGAAGTTTTCTTTTTGTTTTGCATGATCTCGGCCACAAACTGGACGGTACACTGGGCGGCGGTTCTTATCGGTTCTGTGTCACGATCACGTGTGTGGGCGAGCGCGCGCGCGCGCGTCAGTAGGAAGATTGTTTTGTTTGCGACTTCTTGTTGCAACTTTGTGAAGGAATGTAGCTCACTAAAAGTAAAACGATTGCTAGTTATATTATGGCACGAATACAAACAACACACGATCGACCTGCGAAGGATGCACGATCGTTTCTTGTTTGCTTCCTATTTGCGTTTTGATATGCGTACTTAAATCTCCTGCTTTGCTGCTTCCACTTACCTTATCCTCCGAGATGCCATGGTTTACCAGCAGCGCGATGCCTTTTTCGCTGAGTGCCTTGTGAAGCTGATGGCCGACACGATTCACCACCGACCGGATTGGACATTCCTCCGTACCTGTACACCGCGTGTGTGTGTGTTCGTGTGTCCAGCATGAAACGAGAACGATAGTAAACGACATTAGAAGTGCTGTTGTAACACATTTATTCGCCCTCCGCCACGAGAGCACGCAGAATTACACCGCCACTGGTGAGAGAACAAGAGCATGGAGGGTTGCGGTGCTTGCGGTCCGCGTCGAGAATGTTGAAATTCCACGGCGAGGGGATTGGTGTTGCGGGGTTGCGGGGAGAAACGGGGAATGTAATTTAGATTTTCTGCTTTAATTACAATAATTTTAACGCGCGCACGACACCGCAGCAACAATTAACGCCGGCGTTCGATCGGAAAATTACGACACCGAGTTTTTTTCTTTTCTGTTTCTGTGTTGGGAGGGGTATATTACGGTGTAAAGGGAAGTACAGTAACTGGCGGAAGGAATGTAAGCACCGGGGATTCATTTCATTATCCATTCGTCTAGTTCGTAAGCGCGTATAAAACTGTTACAAATCCACACCCGCTTTAATGCGGTTTCAAGTCCCAAAGTCCGAAGTCGATTGATTTTCTATTTCAATTCTGTTAAGAAAAGGTACCCACGGGTTCAGTGTTTGCAGAAATTCTAAGAAAAGGCCTCCCCAAGCATACGAGTGATGAGCGTTTGCTTAAGGGTATGACCTTTCCAAGTAAAGTAATCCGTTCGGTGGAGAGGCCCGCCTTCCACCTTCTGTCTGGGGCTTGTCAAAATTCCTCGAACCTTTCCTGGAGCAGAAGAAGCAGACCGAAGGGACTAAAAATAAATAAGTGTATGTATAAGTAACACCCCTTTGCTCCTTTCCCCTAGTGATGTGTGTGCCAAAGCTTCGACCGATATACTTTGTTGCATACCGTTGAAGGGGGGATTTTTCATTCCCTTTTATGCTCGTCATAGGTGGGATTATTTATCTTCTTTTTTTCTTCTCTTCTTTAACTTTCCTTTCAACTTTTCAATCAAACGCTCACGACACTGTCAGCGACATCAAGCGCTGACAAAGTGCGCCTGAACATCTTCACCACCGTCGGCGTACAACCAAATCTGAAGAAAGAAATTCAAATCGCATCCGAATGTGTGCGTGAATGAACGGAGGTGGTAGGGTGTTATCAAACGATTGCCGCACCCCAGAGCCAACAACCACTACTTCACCTCCCTTCCCTTCCCGAAATGGCACGCGTTGACGTGCTTGCTTCCCGCCGTGTTTCCGCGCGGTGGCTTGCGGAGTGATCACCGACATTAAAACGTTCTTCTCACTCGCCACGTTTCCGGCGGAAACTGGCCGGAAGTCATAGTAGCAAAACGAAATCATAAAACTGAGAGAGTGCGCCAACATATTGATGATACGAACAGATTTGATAAGAAATGGTTGTGGGCCAAAGGAAGTAGAGAAGCTGTAGGCACGGGCGGAGGGATATAAAATGTGGCTTTAAAAGGGAAAAGTGGTTCCACCTCCAAACCTTATGCCCCCTCGAGTAGATTGGACAGAATTTCCGTAGAGTGACGTTTTTTTTTTTACTTGAAAGCGAAGAAATAGAACGAGACGACAAAGCTTCATTTTTTTAATACTTTTTTTACGTTCCTTTTTACTGTGTACAGCTTCATGTCACATTAAAGGGCAAGGGGAATACCCCTGCCTGTCCACCTTCCCATTCCAAAGTCCCATCGGTTGGCTGCCGAACCACCGACAAATAATTTACGACAAACTCATCGCTTACTGACCAATATTGGCAGGGGCAGGAAGGTTAATAAAAGGGGGGAATGAGAATAAGCAGTGGACAGTGGAGGACGGCACAAAAAAAGCGCATTTCATGCACATTTTTTACTACTCCATTAAAAGCCGCCGACTGTGGGACGTCATCTTAACGTCAAACAGAGAGAGAGAGAGAAAAAAAAACCCCAAACAAACAATAAGAGGGTGGTGTGACACGGTAGCAGACGAGAGAATCACCATACTGTCACAGGATGTGGAGAAGGAACAACAACAACAACAAAAAATGGAGGTCAACCGGAGGGTGGGAAGAATTTAAGGGCCACACCAACGACCGGATGATTAATATTTCGCTGCGCTATCTTTTCGATCCGAGCCGATTTCACTCCGTTGTGCGTTGTGCCCCATTCACCACAGTGGGAGGCTAACTAAAGACGACGGCGACGACGAAGATGATGGTGACGATACACTCCAACTAGCCTGCTAACGCATTAATTCGTCGATTCTTGACCCCGCGGTCTCGGACGTTACAGCTCCCAAAAGCGTAGGGTGGCTTTTTTTTTGTGTACGGAGATTATCTGGGCCACTGCTGTCCCGTCACCATGAAAACCGCAGCACTTTTTATCGCACGCCCCGATCATATATCAGCAAACCGCCCAACTAGCATCCCGGCCTGCTTATCTTATATACTAGAGGCCTGGTGCCTTTCTTCGCTTTTCGGTCTCTGTGATGATGATGATATGGCAACAACCGCTAGCACTAGCTGGCTATAAGGTTCTGAACAGTAAAAGATGTCGCGCGGACGTTCACATGCCAAGCGGTTGATGAGTTCCAGGAATCAATCAAACAACGAAGGATCATTCATTCATTCATTCGTAGAACTGATCATCTCCGGCTGGACCGCCGGCTCGAGAGTAGTGATGTGCTTCCTGAAGCGTACCAACGACGTCGATTCGACTCCGACACCGGCAAAGCAGGTACCACTTGTTCCGCCCGGAGTCAAAGTCGTCCGGAGTCGTAGTTGCTCGGAGTGGGAGTGGTTTTATTTCGTTGTATTTTTTGGCTTTCACATTGCGCCTGCACTTCGTAAATAGATCTTTGTTTCGAAGGACGAGGGCGACTCCGGAACCACTCTGGACGACTCCAGAACGACTCCGGAAGACTCCAGAACGACGCCAGAATAACTCCAGAACAACTCCGGAACGACTGCAGAACAACTCCAGAACGACTCCGGACGACTCCGACTCCGGGCATTTCCGGACAGCTTCAGACAATTCCGAACAATTCCGTATAATGCTGGGCGGACCTACCTTCCGGAGTCGAATCCGGATTTTTGCCAAGGCTACCACCCATCACTACTCGAGAGCGTGAAGTGAAGTAACACATCTCACACCCTAACCTTCGACAAAACGACAAACCTTCAGACTTCAGAGAGCCGAAGAAGGGGTCGGCGGAGGCGACGGATTAGATTCTTATCGCCGGCAGAGAATTCGAGAGGAATGTAACCGCTTTGCGGGGTGAAACGTTCCCTACCGGTACTACCCCGGTACGGAGAAGGGGCACCGAAGACGGTGCTGGTTGATAAGGACTCGCCCTGTGTGTTGAGATGTAAGAAGAAGACAAAAAGGCAAGAAACCAAAACATGCAAAGAAAAGTGAGTGTTGCCGTGCTATCAGATAAACACGGCACACGATCATCTGCGGCCAGCGTGTAAGAGGTTTATTTTTACACAAAGCCGTTGTAACTCGGCCTCCCACTTCGCCCCGCGCCCGATAACAGCTCTTGAGGCAAAGTTAACTCCGGGGCCGCGAAAGGAACAGGGTGAGCTTCTTCCAGCAGGTCCACCTGTTGCTTGCTGGCAAAAACAAAAACCCCTGCGCCAGCGTGTATGATCTTTGAACTGTTTAAAGGGTGTAGCCTCCTTTTTTTGTGGACAGGTTGGACACGGTCCCGTTGTGCCTCCTCTGTGCTTGTGAATGATTTATGGCAGGGATGCTTCAAGATGAGGTGACCCGCTTAGGAACGCTCGTAAAGCCATAAAATTTGCTGCCAGTCCGCAAATCGGCCCCAAAAGCCGCGCCGCGTGTGCCAATGAAAAGTGCCGGTGTGTGTGTATGGTTGTTTTCAGCGATAAGCGGGGAGCTCCTACTAATCGATGCAGTATGGGGAAGGCCTGAAAGCCAGGGGACATCCCCGCATTTTATGACGAGCATAAAAGAAAGCATCCGCGCCATTCCCCCTCCTGCAGCGAGGCCACACTTGAGAACTTATTGATTTTTAATGGCAGTGATATGATAAAACAAAAATACACAATCTCGGATCGGATGGGGATGGAGGGTGATATAGGCCTCGTGGCACTTTACCCAGGTCGGTCGGATGCGGTTTTGTTGCTTTCGTAGAAGGTTTTACTGAAACAAACCTATTCCTTGTGCAAAAAAAAGTAAGCTTTCGGAACCAAACCACCAGGAAGTATTGTTATAGAGCTGTCAGACGTCGAGTAAAACGTGAAACCAAACTTTTCGATACATCCGAAGTGTAAATAGATAAATTCCACCAATGCTCGAACGCACCACTGAGCCACTGAGCAGGGCAGAGTAAGGTAAGGGAGACAACCCCACAGAGCTAGGGAGACAACGGACACAAACAAGCGTTCATTAGCACGGTCCCAAATGATTGTGGTGAGGAGACACGAAAATGGCTAAACTAAATACTTGCAGCACCCCGCACCACCAGCCGCACGACTACCAAACACATACCCGATGCTCTCTATATGTGCCAATTTTCTTTTAGCGCCTTCCAATTAGAGATCTTGATGGTATCGGGGTACGCCATTACGGTTCCTCCTCCTTCGTGCCTTTGGTTGCCGCCTGCTATGTTACTGACGCGGCAATAAGGGGACACCTTTTCAGGAGCCGCCGGCAGGAGGGGAAAAACAACGTGAAATTAGCCAGAAACGTCTTCACGTGTTTGTGATTAGCCCGGTAAACGATCGTGAGCGATCAATCAGTGGCCGGCTGGAGCATGATGGGGGGGAGGTTCCAAACCGCCATACGGTTGGGAAACTTACAGCAAAAGCCTCTATTGCACTGTCTCTTCTTGTAGTTTTGATCTCAATACCGCGCAAGAAATGACATTTTTTAATCGTATTTGTCTTGCATTAACATTTGTCTTGCAGTGAATCAATTTTGCAAAACACTTCAAAGCTGCACAAGCATAGTAGTACCCGATGATGGTTGTGATAAAGCACAACCGCAATGCGCAATGAGGGACACATATAAATGATTATTGCTTCGAAGAAACCCGCTCCAACAAGTCACCCCAACAACGTTAGTTGATTTGAGCAACCAAACAGCGCGAAAGGGAGTGAGTAACGCTATGAGTAATGGAAATATGTACCAAACAAATAAATACATACTGAGCAAGATTAGCGAGTAGAAATACAAACGCTTAGGCAAACAATTTATGTACTCAGTCGTACACTAGACTATGCCTAGGGCCCTACAACGACAGCATCATAAAATGGTCGTATTTGAAAACTTTACGATTGTTTAGTCTAGCGGTGCAAGGAACACACAGCAAAAGGGTTGTTCTATTTTTAATAAAAATCCCCCCCATTCCGAGGGCATCAGTTTAGATGAAATTCAGTCCGTTACGCTGTGGATTCCCAGCCGGTATCGACTTGTCTTGCCCGCCCGTTAGAAGTGGCAAACACTACAAACTACCACCACTTCACTGCAGGACTTCCCCT
Organism: Anopheles merus; assembly: GCF_017562075.2. Lineage (NCBI taxonomy): Eukaryota > Metazoa > Arthropoda > Insecta > Diptera > Culicidae > Anopheles > Anopheles merus. The sequence goes on along the minus strand of NC_054082.1, from coordinate 10,546,564 downwards.
GCTTCATAACCGAGGGAGTGTTTTTTTTTTTTTTTTTTTTTTTTTTTTTTTTTTTTTTTTTTTTTTTAAAGAAATGATCGATCATTGCCAGCTGATCTGTTTTAGCTCCTACACTGGCCAGAGCTTGCTTTTCGGTGTGCGTGTTAGCGATCACAGCAAAGTTTGCACATGCAAACCACACGTAATAGAACGTCCAACGCGGGAGAGTGACATCACAATGCAATCCCCTCCACAAGCGAGCCCTCGTCCCGTCGTCCGGAGTGTGCATCGATTCCGATTCGATTGCTTAACTCTGATTTGTTTTCTCTTTCTCTCTCTCTCTCTCTCTCTCTCTCTCTCTCTCTCTCTCTCTCTCTCTCTCTCTCTCTCTCTCATACACACAGAGATCTCTATCGCCACCGGAATTTTACATAATCGTGGATCGTGCTTAGTGGCACGACTCGGGAGACCAGTGACTGATCGGTACATCGGACTGCACTGCAGTGATTTGTCAAGCTCGCGGTACGATCGGCAATGAACCACGCGGAGGTTCCGCGCCGCGATGATTCATTTCGCTCTGCGCCGACCGTCAAATGAACCTCGCTCCTCCGCACCGACCAATGCGCAGGGCGGCACTGCTGTCTCGCCGTACATGAGCGCTGCGCTCCGAAGATGCTGCGCGGCGATCTCGCGCAAACCTTCGCGTATAATATTCACGCTCTCCGTGTATGTGTGTGTGTGTGTTTTTTTTGTAATGTTCTGCTTCTTCTTTCTGCTCCCGTGATACACCTCGAACCGAACGACACTGTCCGCGGCCGGCCTCGGACACGCCGACCGCAAGTTACACTGCTTGTTCGCAGGGGGCCGGATGGTCCACCAAACCTGGAAAGTGGCGCGGAAGCACTGGTGGCGGCAGCAGGTTAGCGTCAATCGAGTTATAATTCATTTGCAAATGGGGTTGTGGCCTTTCAATCGATCGTGCCAGTAGCTGGGACAGCGCGCCGCGCTAACTGGCACTGTGACGGGGAGAGAGATCACTTGAAACCGACTCGGGGCCAGGCACAGCCCCGTTTCACAGGAGGGAACAGGAGGACTACAACGCTTCGCCATGCCCTGTCACTAACGATCATCTCGTACGCTCTGCTCCCCTCCGGTGCGGGTTACAGGAGGATCGTGAATGAACGAATGAATAAATGATTTGATGCTTTGACTGTGTGCTTGTGTGTGCTCTGTACGTGTGATGAAGATTGAGAAAAAAAACAACAACGCTGCTACTAATGAATCAAAAAGCTTACCACAATGTGCGAGATCGATGATCGGTATCTGGCTCTTGGACAGCAGCGTGTCGACCTTTTCCTCGGTTGCTTTGTTCTTCAGCATGGTGATGAAGTTTGTCTTTTTTTGCGATGTTTGCTTAGATATCGGCACAAATGGGTTATGCTGTCGCTATAGCCACCCCTACTACGGTCGGACAGGTTTTGGAGGCTGTATTTGTATGTTCCCCTTACCCCGGATCGCTCACTACTCTCGCAGTGTCATTCGTTTCTAACCAAGAAAAAAACTCTGTTTGCAGCCAAGCGACAGGGCCGCGATCGCACACGCGTGTATGTATATCTGTCAGTGTGTTTGTGTATTTTTATGTTTTAGGAGTGCGTATCTTCTTTTGTTTTCACCACCAAACAGCGCACACACACACGTACACACATATGTTCACGCACGCTCAACAAATACACACACACACACAGTCAGTCAGCACTCGGTGACGTTAAGGGTAACGGGGCGATGAAGCATGCAGGCGGCAGCCAGGGCAAATTTCACTTTTTTCGATGTACAGCAAACCTTTGCGAGGTGGTTCGTTCACCACCCGGTAATCCTGGAAAGTTATAGCACACACCTGCGCCCACACTACCAACACACGAGAAGCGGACCGTTTTACTTCCTCGAAAGGGGTGTTGTGCGATGCATACGTGCGTTAGTGTGCTTTTTCTTGCTTTTCTTCCTCTAACATTCCCCACGCGTGTGTGCTACGACTGCTGCACCTCGGTTGCCGTGGTGATGATGATGATGATGTTCGTTTGTACGTTCACTACTACAGTTCACTATCATTTCCTCGTTCGCGATACTACAGAAAGCGTGTGCGCACCCCACGCAATCGAAAGAAAAAAAAGATTGATCGAGTGATCGATTCGCCGAGTGACACAACACACAGCACCAGCGTTCCGTTTGCGCGTAGCGAACCTCACTTCACTCCGGAGCTCGCTCCTATGTAGGGCCTGTTGGTGTGACTGACACTACCGTTCGTGCGCGCTCGTGCGTTTGTCGTGCGCACCAACCGCGGTATGTTTGCACAAGTGACTCGACTGCTCGCGCTGGCCTCGAATCACACACTAAGCGGTCGGTTTTTTGCCGCAGCGGTCTTTACCCGTTTGCCAACGCGCGCACCCGTATGACGAATGCGTATGCGACAAAACGACGTCCGCTCGCTCGGCCCACGGTTAATCTCGGTGTACAGCGGAAACACCTCCGCCACTGCCGACCGGTGGGGATTGTCCGCGAGTCACCTAACACCAACCCCGACCAGCTGATAAGTAGATTGCGATAAAAGCAGAACACGGCGCGCCGGTGCCTCAGCACACACACACCTGTGAGTGATGGGAATTGTTTCGCCCGTGCTCGGTGCGCTTTTCCTACTCGGCCTACCAACCAACCAACACTTCGATCGTGGCTGGGGTGTGTTGTTGTTGTTGTTGTTGTGTGCCACACACGCACGACACGTTGCACTTTTTCTGCCCGTCCGGCTGCAATTGCACGCGTCCTACTAAGCCCGTAGCCTGGTCGCCGCCGCGCTGTGGTGAAATCTTGAAATCACAGCGCAAACACACACACACTGGCGCTGGCCTACCGATCCGATCCGAGTACTTTCGAAACAAAAAACCGGACTTACTACACCACCACGCGAAACGATGCTGATGAACCGCTGACCGATCATAAACGTTGGCGGATCGCCGCGTTGTATTATTTATTCACGCCTGTCCGCCGCGCCGTTCACACCTGAGGGGGACCCCGAGACTCAGCCGCGGTTCGTGTGCTTGCGCTGGCTCCCTGGCTGCTGTCGCTGGTTGAACAAACGGTGCCAAGGAATATGCTGCACTGACCTGTGTGCTTGTGTGTGTGTGTGTTTGCGCGGAGATTGGGTAGAAAATGAGTTATATGCTCTTGCCGTTTTTTTTCTTTTCTTTTCTTTTCCTTCCGCTATGCTGCCTGTCCGTAGCTGCTGGCCGTCTGGCAGTGAAAAGAAAAACAAACAAGAAACAACACAAAACGCTTCTTCTTTTGACGTTTGTCTTCACACACGCTGCGCAGCGGTGGCGACGGGCAGTGAGATGATCGTACCACTACCATGGCAACAAAACTAAACACACACAAACACACACGCACGATACACACACAAAGCTATTTACAGTACATTCGGGGCTGTAGCTATAGCTAGCACACAGCTAACTCAGTTTTATGCTCAATATTCTAAACATTCAAATGAAAATCTAATTGCAATCTGAATATGATATTTCAACTCCCTCGAAAATTGTATACAATGTGAACTATCTTTGCACACAGTTGAGTTTCAAAGCCGTTGAATGGGCACGTTCAAATTGTGCCCGTTTGTTGTATGGCTTGCGCTACCGTCCGCTTGGTGTGTGGCTGTATCGAATTTTAGTACAAACCCACTGTGCTGGATTTGTTGGCATTCTTGTAGAATTTATGTTTTAACAACTATTTTTCACACAAGCTCTCATAATAAATGTATAAAAAAGTTATGATTTGCCCAAATTAATATTTTGCGTTTTTCTTTACTGTACGAAATCCGACGTCCGCATGTCCGTACCGAATTCCGCAGTGAAACGCACGCCGTTGCTATGTTTTGTTTGTTTCCTTTTCCTTCTCAAAGCTGTCAACGCTTGTTTTTCGTAACGGAATTTTTCGAGCGCGCCACACCACCACCAGCGATGCAGCTTTGTTTGGAAAATCTAGCGATCTGAAACAGTTCCGTTTTTGTGTGTGAAAATCCACCAAACGAAGTGAAAATGTCGCAAAGCGATCGTGTGACGGACTTGATCATGCACTACTACATGGAGCACGGCCGCAACCGGGACCTGGAGAAATATCTTCGCCTGCGCCGTATGTCCAGCGCGACGCGCTCCTCCAGCGACGGCAGCCTTCCCTGCCTGGACGAACTGCAGCGGCGCGCCTGCCATGCCACGGCCGAACGATCCGGGCTCGGCAAGTCGATGGAAAATTTGGCCACGCTGCGCAAAAAGGCGGAACAACAGCAACTGGACGAGAGCGAAAAGTCGCTACGAAATGCGTCCGCCGGGAGTGGGAAATCGAACGCAAACAAAACACCCGACAAGGCAGTAGGCGCTGTGGCGACGGATACGGCCGATGCAAAGCAGGGCGGCGTGACGGTGCGCGAGAAAAAGATGGAGCAAAAGAGTGGCAGGAACTTCAACTTTAATCTCGAGTCGGTGATCGAAATCAATCTTCCCCCACCGCCGACCATAACGCTGGGCGTTCCAACCACCGCGACCACCATTGCTCCGATTACGTACGCCCAGCCGGGTCCGCCAGCAGCCTCGACGGCTAAGGAACATTCGCCGCGGCTCGTCGTGCACGAAACCAGCACACAGACGGTGGCCACGGAAGATGATCCAATCCGGCCGGTGGTGAAAACGCACGCCCCGGGCACGGTAGAGGAACCGCTGGACAGCACGAAGGACCTTTCGCCCGTCAGCAGTATCGCCTCGAACAAGCAACGGCTGGAGTGGGATTCGCTCGGGGACATAGGGTACGATTCGAGCGAGCGGCTCCAGTTCTGCGGTGCGGCCGATCTGAACGAAACCGAGAAACGGTGCCTGCAGCGTTACTTCGCCCGCAAGGGATTGACCTTCGATCGGAGCGTGATTGTTGTGCGGCAGCGGGAAGAACGGGAGAAAAAGGCTGCCGCACGCGGCGAGGACACATCGATTATGCGAGCGAAGCCGGATGCACAAAGCACACCGAAGATGGCACCATTGCAGTCAGCGCCACCACCCCCGGCAGCGGTGAGACGGAATGAGGGCGAGGAAGCTAAAGCTACGCAAACGACGCTCCAGTCACGCGGGCGGGAATCGCGTGGCATTCAAGTAACGCGACGACACGACGAATCGTCACTGCCCTACCAGCGGCAGGACAAAGCCATCGGTACGGCCGATAGCTACACGCTGGCGGGCTCGGTCGATGCGGCGGAAAGTTTCGAATTCTTCTCGCCTTCGGTGCCGGCAACGGGAAATAACACTCCCTCGGTTGCTGCTTCCGCTTCCACGCCGGTACAGTCCTCGTCGGACACGACATCCTCGTCGGGGGTAAATGAGGCCAGCGCCAGTGGTTGCTCGCTGCGTCCCACCTTTGACGACGAGGTGAAGCTCGGGCTGACGCTGTACAACTCGATCTGCGAGCTGGCGAGCATGCCAACAGGTGTGAAGGAAAGTTTGATCGATAAAATATTCCGCAAGCTTTCGCGGCACGATCCGAAGCGAAGAACGCGGGAACAGTTGCTGCACGACTATGGGAAGGATGTTAGAAAGCGCAGAGAGAAGCAGGAGCAGACCATCGAGGAGACGGCAGTGGAGGATGCAGGTGGCTGCTCGAAAGCGGTACAACAGGAGGACGACAATGTGTACGACGATGTGAGTCCTTGTAGCGAGAAGGACGAATCGCCGCCACAGCTGGATCGAAGCATCGGTCTGGTGGAGGTCATCGAGGAGACGAAGCATCCGGCAGCACCTGTCGGAAGCTCCAACGTATCGGAAGGCTCGGTGAAAGCGTCCCCTTCCGGATCGAATGAGGGCAATAACGTGCGTCACAGCACCACTTCCACCGGTGGATTGGTTTCGATTGAGAACTCTTCCCATCGCACCGTATCCTCGCTGCCGGTGTCGGTGGGCACAACGAAGGAGAACCCTCCGCGAAAGCTGTCCGCCCCGGAACCGCGCGATCGGCGGGTGCGCAAAGCCATGCAGGAGTATCTGCGGCCCATGACGCACTCTGAGGTGGAGTATGAGAATTTTAAACAACTGCAACGGCTCAACCAGGAGCGTGCGCACGATCCACAGCTGGCAAAGATTGATCGTGAGATAGAACAGCTGCTGGTGAAGAAAATGCTACTGCTCAATCCGGGCTCAACGGTCACGGCGGAACCGACGCACCCGGCGAACGCGCCCACGGCTGCTCCACCGACCCTACCCAGCGAGCGCAGTGGAACGGTGTACACGTCGGTACATGATCCGGTTTCGGCTGACAGCAGCTGCTCGAAAAATAGCACCGCCAGTACGGCCTGGAACTCACACTATCACATGGCGAAGGTGATAAAAAATCGCTCCAAGCTGGAGACGCCCATCGAGCTTACGACCACACCGTCGGATGTGAGCATTCCCACCTTTATAAAGCAGAAGCAGGACAAGTTTGTGGAAAACTATGATCAGGTTCGTACGCGCCGTGTGTTCGAGGAGCAGAACCACCTGTACACCCGCCCGTACAGCAGCAGCCGCAGGAGTGATCGCAGACACCATCCGCTCCAGCAGGAGAAGGAAAACCATCACGCCTTCGGTAAGGATCGGTACGCGCTCAACAAAATGTCGAAGGGAACGGGCGGCGACAGTCGGCGACCGATTTCGTCCTCGAACAATACGATCCTGTCGCCGGAGTTTATATCTTCCGATTCGATATCGATACCGGTCGTTACGACGCTCACGAACACCACCACAACGCACCACTATGACATCAAGTCGAGAAGACCATCGTTGCCCCTGGCAACGAAAGGAGGGCGCACGGCTGGCACACAAACAACCGATTCCATTTTGCGTACCAAGCCCATTTTTGGGGAAAAGAAGCAGAAGAGCGCTGGTGTGACGGCATCCGTACAGGTTCCATCGACCGTTGGCAGGACAGGCGTTGCGGAAGGCGGCCTTCCCATTGTCCAATGTAACTGTCCCTGCGGGCAGCGTGAACCCACCGTAGAAGCGCACGGCAATCCACGGCGAACGGAAATTATCGACCGCACGGCAACCGGTCGGCAAGACAAGCAGGCCCAAACGAAACCCTCCTCCATCGCGTACGTTATTACGTTTGAAGGGACGACGGCTGCGGAACGGAACCGTCACGATAACTACGGATCAGCACCACCGGTGCGCCATCCATCGTCACTATCGACCGATAATGAGGGTAGCAGCGGTAGTGCCGGGGAAAGTGAACCCGAAAATGGGAAGGACAATGTGTCGGAAAAGATGCTCACGCTGCGGGAACAGTTCCGCCGGTCCTGTCCGGCAACGTTGAGCCGTATCGAGGAGCGCCGGCAGTGTATAAGCGAGCTGAACAAACTACGAAGCAAGCGGAACCAGCAGCGGCAACGGTTGCTGCTGCTCACGTCGGACGACTCGCTTCGCAAGACGAGCGCGGTGGGAGGAAGGGGTCAGCTACCGCCACCACCGCTCAGCCAGAGGCGCGTGTTTGCGTCGACGCGTGCCATCCGGGAAAACACCCGCCGGCAGGTTCGCAATCTGCCGGAGGTGCAGCGAAAGCGGGAGATTGAACGTTTCAACAATTTGAAGCGCAAAAATCGAATACTCAAGGATGTGTACAACAAGGTATAAGGTGATGGGGAAGGGGTACGGGATGTTTCGAATTGGTTGGATGGTTTGGAACTAATTATCGTTTTAACTTTCTTTCGCAGAATCTGCAACGAAAAGTGCTGAAAGGGCAAGTTGACCTATCGAACAGTGTTCGAGTCATTCAGGATTAGTCACTGTGAGTTCTGTTGAGCCTATCCATTTTAATGGTTGATCAGTTTAGTGACAATAACAAAACATGTGTGTTCATGTAAGTTTAATAATAAATGTTTGAAAATATTACATCTTGATTACATTTGCCTGTACTGGTTTTGTACATGGATACATAAAAAAATCTTCAGATTATATCACAAGATGTATTTAAACTCAACGACGTTTATTAGAATGTATTTTCCAATTCCAACAATTTGTATTGCAAAATAATGATCCATATTTTATCATTTTTGATCCTTAATATTAAATCCTAAAAATTCGATTTTTTCAAAATATGTTGCAAATGACCGATCAATACCCATCGTGCTACGTTCGTTTCCAGGAGAACTCTATTTTAAAAGGCTGTATCAGATCACTGTTCAAAAATCCTCTCAATTTTGGGATAGAAAATCACAATTTATGAAAATACGGCAATAAACGCTCTCCAAAAAATCACTAAATATTAAACAGAGCTAGAAAACACAAATACAACGAATTTTTAAAAGTTTTCATTTGCGCACGATTGAAAGTTGTTCCCGACTGTCAAAGCCAAATGTCATCACGACAGCAACCTGGATCTGGGACGAACCCGGCCATTGCGCACCTTTCGTTTCTTCATCACATGACAGAATTAATAAAAAAATCTCCATCGCATTCGTGTTCGTCGCCGTCGTTCATCTCGTTCGCATTAAACTATCTGTGCTGCGGTTGAACTCAATCAGTAGTGTTCGTTGAAGGTAGAAAAGTCGTCCATACATTCGTACATTCGTACCGGTGCTCGTTCCCCAATCCTAATCCTCCATTGGGCGTGATTTTTGTAACATTTTTTCCAGCAGCAGCAGCAGCATCATTGCATACAGCTAATCGGTAGCAGCAGAAGGTTATACGGCGAAGGAGCAACGATGTCGACGATGTACAATAAGACCCTGTCGGCCCACCAGGCCCACAAGGAACACGTTCTGGCAGTTTCGCGTGATTTCATCTCCCAGCCACGCTTGAGTAAGTAGAAAGGATTATCCGCAAGTACGGAGAGTGCAAGCTGGGAGCTTCGGACGAGGCGAAGAACAAGAAGAGCAAAAAGTTACGACGATGGCCAACTTTTAGTTTGCCCGCAAGATGTCATGTGACGAGCGGTGAAGTGATACCCCAGCAAAGAAATCAGTTTTGACTTCGATTTGTTAGCTTTTTAGATGCAATGGCCATTACTGAATACGCAACAGCAGCAAAAGTAGCAAATGAAATGATTAAAGCCACTTAATCGAATTTATCATGTAAACTTTTCACCATTTCTGCTACTGCAAAATGGCCCCTAGTATGCACTATCTCCTTGCCAGAAGTTAATTTTTACATCTAAAAGATGTAGTATTACGCAACGTGTTCGTTTGTACGGGAAAATAACGCAAAAATGGTTGCAAAATTGTATAAAAATCATATCATATTTCCCAAAGCAATTGGAATAGGTGTTTTTATGTCACATGACTGTCAAAACACCTGACTGTAGGCGAATGCTCACGCACACCATCTCCTGCGAGAGAGGGAGTGTGTGGAATCGAGCAGCGCTGTTCTTCTTATCTCTTTCGCACCGGTGCGATGTTTACACAGGGAGTGTGAAAAGGGTATATGAACATGAGTGCGTGTGTGCATGACAATGTGTAGGTGTGTGTGTGTAGTGGTAGAATGGATGAATGTTTTGCGATTTTTTGGCAGGACAAAAATGGCATCCTGGGATGAGAATGAATCCATCATTGAAATTAAACTTAAAATCAAACATTTTAGCAGCATCTTCGTTATCTGGTCATCGTGTTGTGGTCGCGTTGTCACATGATTGGTTTTTCTTTTGCGCTGCGTTTATCACATGGCGATATTACGTAAACGCGATACCACCCCTCGCAGCGAATGGGACCAAGTTTGCGAATGTTCGACGCCTGATCGACAACAAAGCTACAGTGTTTTATGCAAATGTATCGAACTCGTGCGCTTAGCGTGGCAGGTCATTAATTCGCTTCCAAATTTCCCCTTTCAGTCTACAAAACCGTGTCCGGTGTAAACGGACCGCTGGTCATTCTGGATGAGGTGAAGTTCCCGAAGTTTGCCGAAATCGTGCAGCTGCGCTTGAGCGATGGCACCATCCGCTCCGGTCAGGTGCTGGAAGTGAGCGGCTCGAAGGCCGTCGTCCAGGTGTTCGAAGGTACGTCCGGTATCGATGCCAAGAACACGGTGTGCGAGTTCACCGGCGACATTCTGCGTACGCCCGTGTCGGAGGACATGTTGGGCCGCGTGTTCAACGGTTCCGGCAAGCCCATCGACAAGGGCCCGCCAATTCTGGCCGAAGATTTCCTCGACATTCAGGTACGTTAAAAACACTTGGCATTGCGCTCGACGGCATCGACTAACCACGCACCATGTGCCGCTGCAGGGTCAACCGATCAACCCGTGGTCGCGTATCTACCCGGAGGAAATGATCCAGACCGGTATCTCCGCCATCGATGTGATGAACTCGATCGCCCGTGGTCAGAAGATTCCGATCTTCTCGGCTGCCGGTCTGCCGCACAATGAAATTGCCGCCCAGATCTGTCGCCAGGCCGGTCTGGTGAAGCAAACGGGTAAGTCGGTGCTGGACGAGCACGAGGACAACTTCGCCATCGTGTTCGCCGCCATGGGTGTGAACATGGAGACGGCCCGTTTCTTCAAGCAGGACTTCGAGGAGAACGGTTCGATGGAGAACGTGTGCCTGTTCTTGAACCTGGCCAACGATCCCACCATCGAGCGTATCATTACGCCGCGTCTGGCACTGACGGCGGCCGAGTTCTTGGCCTACCAGTGCGAGAAGCACGTGCTGGTCATCCTTACCGACATGTCGTCGTACGCCGAGGCGCTGCGTGAGGTGTCGGCCGCCCGTGAGGAGGTGCCCGGACGTCGCGGTTTCCCCGGCTACATGTACACCGATTTGGCCACCATCTACGAGCGGGCCGGACGTGTCGAGGGCCGCAACGGTTCGATCACGCAGATCCCCATCCTGACCATGCCGAACGACGACATCACCCATCCGATTCCGGATTTGACCGGTTACATTACCGAGGGCCAGATCTACGTCGACCGTCAGCTGCACAATCGGCAGATCTACCCGCCGGTGAACGTGCTGCCGTCGCTGTCCCGTCTGATGAAGTCCGCCATCGGCGAGGGCATGACGCGCAAGGATCACTCCGACGTGTCGAACCAGCTGTACGCTTGCTACGCCATCGGCAAGGACGTGCAGGCCATGAAGGCCGTCGTCGGCGAGGAGGCGCTCACGCCCGACGATCTGCTGTACCTGGAGTTCTTGACCAAGTTCGAGAAGAACTTCATCTCGCAGGGCAACTACGAGAACCGCACCGTGTTCGAGTCGCTCGACATCGGCTGGCAGCTGCTGCGTATCTTCCCGAAGGAGATGCTCAAGCGTATCCCGGCCTCGATCCTGGCCGAGTTCTACCCGCGCGACTCGCGCCATTAAGCGCTCGATCCCTTCATCCCTCTCGCGCTCGTTCGCATTGTCCGTTCGATACTGACGGTAGATTGTAGTGCAATTGTTTGTTTGTTTTTGTCTTTCGGTATTGGAGGCTGGCAAGAAGGGCCACCTCCACTTTTTAATCTTATCGCAATGAAGCAAATGGTAGATGCGTGTGCGTATGTTTTGTAAATAGTGGTACTACGAACTGAACAAGACATAACATCTATGAAATACCACGTTAATGCATTCCTTACAAGTCCACACAATGAATGGATCTACCTTTAATCTATTTGGTTCCCCCGTTTTAGCACTGTTAATGGTGGCGCTTTGTCGAAAGGAGCTTCCTCCTTTCTTCACGTGCGAGCTTTGCGTAAGCGTGTGTGTGTGTGTCTGTGTGGCCGATGGTAGACGTGTTTTGAGTGCCTACTTTCACTAAATTCACGATACAAATACGACACGAGATAATACTTTGACTGCCATGCTAACAACATCGTACGATGATTTCGGAATAGTTTTGCAGCTGCTGTTTGGCACGAAAAACACTACATCATACAGCAACAATGGCATACGACCACGGTCCAGCTCGGAGGATGATCGTACACGCATCAGGTACGAGCATTGCGATTGCTGCTTCACTAGAAGGAAAAAAAAGAAGGGAAAAACGTATCCAAACCAAGCCAACAAAGGGAAAAACAACATCAAACAAAAAACGACGACAAAAAACGACGAAAAAAGCCAAGAGTCGCACGAAAAGCAGCAACCCCAATGATCGTACCGTACCGGCCGGTAAGAGCGATTTGTGAAGATCGTAAACAGCATCCGGTCTTCGCGATCGAACGATCGAGCCAGCGAATGCGCGTATCGCAACGGACAGCTCACCATCAGATCATAACACCGTGAAGGGACTCGTCGCTTCACTTCCGTGGGATCATTCGACCGGTCGGGGACCGATGGGACACGCCCCTCGTTTGACTGTATGTGCCGCCGGTTACGCTGGAAAGCTATTTTGAAATTCATCGACAGAAAATGGCAGAAACTGAAGGGTGTGCAAAGTACGGCACGCTCGAAACACGCTCATCCCCATCGGCACGTTTATGAATCGACATCCTGGGGGGGTCGGTGTGTGATCGAGATATGAGGCAAAGCACACTACGCACACAGCACGATCTATATTAGCATTCACACCTACATATATATTGCTTTAGAGAGCAACATTATTCTTGATTCGTTAGTAAGGTAGGAGGAGCACTCGAAGGAGCCGAGACTCCAAAGGGCTCCATGTTTAATCAAACCCATTCTTTGTTAGTATCGATTAAGAGCATAGCTAAGGCGTTTCCTTTTTACATAATTCTTCGTATATACAACTTTTTTTTTGTCGTCGTTTGTAAGGAATGTTTCGTAAATTAATTAGTAACTTTGTTTTGTTTCTTCTATTTTTTTTCTTGCTGCGGCGAGCTCGTTCCAGCGGACACGATCTGCGCTTCTGTTGCGTTCCGGCGTGCATCTGTTACTGTTCGCCGGTTGTTCTAAAAAACGGACCGTGAGAGGGGTTTACGTTACTACACCAGCGGGAAGCTGCCGGAAAGCACACACACACACACACACACACACGTACAGACGGTACTCCGTTTCTGGGCTATAGCCTTCCTTCACCGTCGTCACTCTTGGCTATGCCATCTAATGCCATCGTACAAATTTGCATTCGCAACTAAATCCCCTTTTAAATAGACCACGTTTTTGCGAGGGTGACGATACACGAACAAGGATGGTTAGGCAAAGGGATAGAGGTACTCTGAAGATCATCAGTCTGTCAGTGTGTGTGTGTGTGTGGGTATGCAATTTCGGCATCTGTACCGTAGTGCACGCTCTATCAAGCTCTTTTTCACAGGTTCGTTGCTTATCTTAGGGAACAGTAGCGGGTGATGCGACCGTTCGCCTCAAGCGGGGAGAAGCGTTTTGCTGGGGAAGAGTTTGGTGTCCGTATGCTACTATGTTACTTATGTTATACTGTCCATAAGATATAAGGCTCTACCTAATGCACACAGAAGATCCGTGTGTACGTTTTACGATTATATTAAAAAAAAACCCGCCCTCGATGCTCCCGCCCACATTAGCGGCCCGAGCAGGCTTAAAATGTGCAGCACTGTCCTTATTAATCATATACCGCCGATGGGAAGATACAGTAGCATCTTTAGCCTCTGCGCGAGATGAATAAAGCACTTGCAAGCGATGTAGCGAATTGTTCTACCGCGGAACTGTGTTTCATGCTACCGGTGCGGAATAGAACGGTTAACTGGTAGCGTTAATCTAAACTATATTATTGTTGTATAATTACTAAATACTTCAGAGAACAACAACAACAACACACACACACACAAAACACAACAAATCTTGATCAAATGTAACAAAATTAATGTTGCCACAAACAACAAAAGTAACGGAAAACAATACACACAGCAAAGCGGAAGCGAGCCGAGATGGAAGGCCGTTGTTGCCGTGTTGCAGAAAGTACAGTGGCAGGTAGTGGGTGGTGTATTTCAGTGTGCAGATTATGTCATCCTGTATTAGGTCCATCGTTGAGAATGATAAGAATAAAGTGTAAAGTCCACAAAAAAAAAAAAAACCGGACCGTGCGGTAGCTCTCTCCTAAGATCTCCAACAATTCCTAACGCCACGATCGGTGCTCTCCGTGTCCCGTGAGACTCATTTCTGTTTTCGCTGTCCTTTTAAAAGCAGGAGACACTTAGTGGCCCAGTTCGGGCGATTCCCAAAGTGTTCCATTTATTTACACTTATCAGCCTGAGTTCGAAGTCAACCCATCAAACGTCCCGTCGATGATTGGGAAGAGTTAGGAATGTGGTTCTACGCAAAGAAAGATAAATACAGAAAGTGGAGCAGGCGGCAGGTTCTTTCGTCGTCCGCTCGGTGCGTGCTCGCATTGTCGTGCCATTCGCTGTGGCAGCAAGAGAACCGAATTCTACCTTTCTTCGTGTGCGTCCTGGCGGGATGTTTGTTTGCCCTTGTTTCCTTTCGACGCTTTCGCACGTGGTGAAAAGTTTTGTCTTCTGTCTGGCAGGTTGGAAAATCGACTTGCTTTCTCTCGCTTAGTGATGAGCCCTTTGGAGTGCACCCACAACTCCGATCTAATTTTCCCTGGTTATTGTTAATCCGACCTGCCATGACCTGCAAATCCGAATCCACTAGTTTCACCAAGAGTTGGAGAAAATTGGAGTCAACTGAAGTCACATTCGTCCAAAGTAGGAGTCGACCGGAACATCCCGTAGTTACCCAGAGGCGATCAATGTCAATGTGATCCATGACTTCGAGTCCCTTCAACTCCGACTCCGGACGATTCTGAATCCGACTCCAGATGTATCCGACTTGGGACGACTCCGACTCCGTATGACTCTGAATCCGATTCCGTATGACTTTGAATCCGCGTCCGGTTGAATTCGACTCCGGACAACTCCGACCCCGGATGACTTCGACTCTGGATGGCTCCGGACAACTCCGAACGGCCCCATCGGCTCTGAAATTTTCCAGAATCGGATCAGAGTTGACTCTGGATTATTGCCAACTTTACCCATCCCTAGATTCCCACTTGACGGACGGAGCGTTGGTTTTCGTTCGCTTTGCTCTTCCCCATTTCTTTCCGCTACCCAAGCCACTCGATACGCAGCCGAGAGTAACGGAAATGGGTTCAGAAGGAGTCAAACTTCAGAGTGAGAGAAAAGAGAAAGGAACAGACATTTGCTGGGAGGAGCAAAAATCACACACCTACAGCACATTCACATATTGGTAGCGCGGATTGTTTTGAAGATGTTTGCCTTTTCGGCGATGGGAGTAGGTGCGAATGGCACACGGATGGGGCCGCTATGTTTATTCATCATCATGCCTGTTGTGGCTGGGAAGCGGTGTGTCAGGTGCAGTGAAGGAACAGACGCAAGGCTAAGGAATTGATTTTGGCCCCCTGTCAAGATGGTATTGAGTGCGCCTGTAAGCTGCGAGGTGTAAGGGCAAGGACACCGATGATGATGAGGTGGAATAAATTATGACGAAATTATCGACAGATTGCTGCTTCAGCAGGCATCGGGGTGGTAAAGTTGGAAAGCTGCTTTCGCTGCAAAAATCAGAGCAAAGCGGCACGCACAGGGGTAGAGTGTGTGTGTACGGGGTGTAACGGTTTTTAAAAATTGTTAACCAAAGCGCAGAAATAAGCTAATGGCTTTTTAATCTTCCACCTGCCTGGGAGGAGATGCAGCGGTTGTCCGAGGGATGCGACTCAAGCTCCCGGGAAGTAGGAAGCACTTCAGCGGCGTGGCGTTGGTGTGCGAGTGTGTGTGTTTCGTTGGTCCAAATTACGAATTGATGAGGTGTACCGGGGGTCCGTTTGTTCCTCTACTTTGGGAACGGTGTTGTTCCTAGCGAGTCTGCCTCGCCCGCTGTGGTGGTAACATCATTAGGAGGTCGTAAATGTGTCCCGTAGCTTATGCAAATTTATGCTCAACATTCATTGAAACTTTCACCGGATGTGCGGTTGGGGACGGTGAATAATTGAACCATATCAGATGAGTCAGGTGGGCTGGGTGGGATGGATTTTCCTCCACTGGGCTTTATTAAATTCAATTATCACGGTTCAAGAGGCTTTCGAATCTTTGTGACAGTTAATTTCATCATTTCTACGCCCCATCATGGTGTGGAATGATTTGCAAAACTAATGTTGAATTTCCACTGAGCAAAAAACCAACAAAAAAAAAGAAGGAAAAAAAATGTTAAGGAACTGATGCAAAATGTTACGAATCAACGAGTTCGGCCACGACCGACCCAGGTTGGTTAAAGTTTGTTAAGTGTACCGTAAACTTTCCATGTTTCCATCGCTGTGTGAAAATATGAAAACTTTTGATGGCTTCGATACAATAGAGGAAAGAAAAAAAAGGGAGGAGGGGGGACAAAAAATGAACTTTTCCTTTCAACCACTTGACTTCTCATCGGTCAGGCATTTGCATGAATTGATATGATGATTGGACTGATTGGTTTCAATTTCCCTTCTCCATTGGCCGGGTCTTACATTAGGTTTTGGGTGAACTTTCGCAACGCCTCTCGGAAAGTTCATGAAGCAGAAAGTGCGGCCGAACCTGCGCCAGCGGCAGACAGCAAAGATCTTGGGCAATTTATGGACGGTAAAGTCGTGGATACCGCTTTCCGTATCGCTTGAGATCGTAGTTCACATTGGACGTTTCAGTTAGGTGTGAATTGACTATTCGCTCGCAGCTCATTCTTTAGTTGAACGTTGAACGAACCAGTTGTATTTTACCAGTGCTTGAAACAAAAACCTCGGTGTTTTAGTAAGTTGTGGGACAAATTGTGGGAAAAAGTAGTGCCAATGTCCTGCAGATATTGTGTGATTGCTCAAGATGGTTGGGCCTAGTCGGCAGAACGCTCGCAACGTAAGTAGTTGTTGATTAAGCTGTAAGAAGTGCAACCTACAATCCCACATGTCGACTTGTGTTTTCCTTTTCTTTCTACGGAAAAAGCCGGTTCTCGGCCGTATAATTCTGACTGTTTCTCATTTTCTCTTTGAAAAAATGATTAAACTCCAAACGGAAGAACAAAGTTAAGAGTAAATTCGTATCCCCTCCCCTCCGATTTTGTATGCCACCACAGGAAAAACTCGGATGTAAATATTGCTCACCCTGGAAGCGTACTTTATGCAAATAAAACTATCGCCGGTATTTCAGGCAACAAACCCGACGGTTTGAAGACGTTGGGATTCAGTAAATATGGCGGTGTGGAGTGTGGTTGACGTGGCGCAATCGTTATTTGTGAAGATGCCACTGTGGGGTAAAAAGATGTCGCCTAGATGGCAAGGGGTCGTAGCAGCACATGGAAATTGAATGCAGGAGGCTGTGTCGACTCCGCTTGGTCGACCCTCCGGCTAAAGAAGGGCACACTTTTTGGCTTTCTGGTCTGTAGCGCTTACTGATCATCGCAGTCAGCCCAGCTTACGACGAAGGCTTGGGGTACGTTTGGTATCGTTCCACAGAGCGTGTAAAATACGCCAACTATATAAAAAAGAAGCCCAAAACACCCCTGTGAAGATGTTTTCAATTTGAATTTTTCTCGGCCGTGGTACAAATTGAGCAATCTTCTAGTGGGAGGGTGCATTAGCGTTACAGGGGCAAGCACATTTGAAGGAGCCACCTCTCTTCTCCATTTTTTGACACGGGAAATAACCAAATTGAGATACACTGTGCACGAAGCCACGGTGCGGAGAAAGAACCGTCCGCCTACTGTGGTACGGCTGTGACTGTCGTCTGTTCCATTGTCAGGTACAGCTGAAACGGCCTGGCGTGGCGTGCTTGGATGATGATGGCGCTGCCATTTTAATCCTTGTTTTATTGCTTTCCGTGGTTGGGTCGTCAATTTTCCGGAGCCAACCGCGCCACCGGAGAGTGTGACATCGCGTGGTGGAAGAACGTCATAAACCCCGGGTACACAACCGAACGCAAGTTGTTGGTTGTTGGGTGCGGCTTTGAGGGCGGAGATGCACTGTTTACTTAACAGCCCCAAAATGGAAGATCCCAAACGTCTGCGTGCAGCGGCGGGGTGGTTTGCAAGACGTGCGAGACGAGTACCTGAGCGTCCTCACTTTTGGCGGTGATTTCACCAACCGTTCGCCGGGATTGGAACGTCACTCCAGACATCCTTCAAAGCGGTCCAAACTCAAAAATACAAAGGTAAGAACAGCGTGTCTCTGTGTGTATGATGTGCATGTGTGTGAGATTAAGCTCTGGGGCGATTGTTTTCTGTTTTTTTTTGTTTGTTGATTCAGTGGGGTCGGTACAATCAAACTGTCGTTAAATCGACATGTTAAACGTCGTTAAAGTAACGCTTTTCCATACCGCCCACGGGGAAGGCGTGAGTCGCGCAGCGATTTCAACCGGAAAATTCATGTCCCGTCCCACCCGTCCCCCAGACGCTTACGGATGGGCGCTCGCCGGTACGTTTTATTCCGTTCGAAAAGCTTCCTCGCGTCGAAACGTCACTCAAACGTTGGGATGGCAAAATCTGATGCTTCGGTGTGTTTCGCAGCTGTCTGGAGGGAGGATGATCGGTTGATCGGGATCCCAAGAGAAAGAGAAAAGTAGGAGGGGAGGTTGGGACCGATAGAACCATAGCAACCTGACTGCTGTCACCTTTCGCTGTGGGTGAGTGCAGCCGTGACTTCCCGGAATGTCCCGTCTACTTTCCCTCTGGACGGGCGCTTTCGGGTGGTTGTGGTAGTCAGTTTTCGGGGTTTGAAGATAAACTAACCAAAAAAAAATATATATATATATATACCAACCACTTTTCCCTAGAAGATGCACTTGAGATGAGCCCAGGCGAGAAGGGCTGGCTCGAAGGGACATTTCACCGGACCTGGCAAGGATCGATTCGGTTGCGGGCAATCGAGTGGAAACATTTCAAACGGAACACGGCATTCGTTTTTCATCGCCCATCCCCGACGCTTTTCGCCCTGCTGGGAAATCTTAGCTTAAACTGGGAGTTGGGGTTTACCAAAGGACACATCATTTGACGAGGGTTATCCCCCCCCCCAGTGTTGGAGTGTGTGTGCGGTGCAAAATTAAGACACTTTTACAAACTGCCACGCGTCAACTGACGGGTACCGCCCGGAGGACACACACACGGGGTCCCCATTTGATGTCGGGCAAATAGTTTATGCGGACAGTGGTGGGGTCACGCCGGGTTGCGCGTGCAGTGAATGGTGTAGTTTGTCAAGCGTTGAGGCGGAACAGATTTGGGATGGCGATCATCGTTACGCATTATTATCCGTGTGACATTGGCGGTCAAGGAAGAATGGAATGTGTGTATGGGTTCGTTGTAAATAGTAGTGCTGTTAAGGTGTTACAGCAGTAATAGTAAGTAGCAGTAGCTTAACTTGGCAGATTAAATTGCTGTTCCAAATCGGAAGAGCATTCGACAGGTCTTGTTTCGCAAAAAAAAAACCTAGCCCCAGTTTGCTACCATTTTCCGGCGGCTGATAATGGTTCAAGTTTTGAAGGGCCCTTTTTCAATGCAGCTGTAATTTCCATCGCTGTTAAAGTTTGCCAGCAGGTGTAGCAGCTTCCCGCCGAGCTTTTGCCACTTCATTTTACGCCTGTTTAAGCTCTGTGGAAACGCGAAATCATCAAGTTAAATGATCCACCGAAGCGTATATTGATTGAATTGGGGCTGAACGAAGTGACACAGCGGAGTGAAGATGGCTTGAAAAAACGCGAAACAAATTAAATCCTCCTTTTTTTTTTAAAAATAAAGAAGATAAAAACATAAAACCCATCGAAAAGTATACGATCGCACGACCCATTTCGTGGCCGGTTGTTTTTGCGCGTGGTATTCGCGATATTTCAGCAATTTACTTACGCATCGTGCTCTTCCCACCACGGAAAGCACGTTAAGTGTGGTCCTGTAAAGGGACAGACAGAAAATAAAACAAACAAATGAAATAAAATAAAAATAAACACCCACACACGCTGAGCTCTGTCTCTACACGTATCCGCTGGAAAGGATTTGCAAAATGCGCCACCGTGACCGTGAAACGCCCAGTGCAAGGGAGGGAGCAAAAAATCGGCAATTAAAACTTTAAATTAGAACAAAATTAAATTACTCCTTACCGCATAATGACGAGGCCCGTGGACGAGTGGCCAGACTCATCCCGACCTCCCGCACATGGGGATCGTTATTTTTGAAGGGCTCATCATGGCTGGCTTCGGCCTGGGTCGGTCCAAAGGCGGGGGTCTCTCACGTTGATGATTCGGGTGCCCATTTCGGCAGGCTCGGACAGGATTTATGATGGTCCATATTTGTCCAAACCTCGACAGCCGACCCGACTTCAGGCGGAACGGCAGTGGACAGATAAATAATGAGGCCATTTATGCGACGGCAAAGTACCACTCAGGCACAAAACTTTCGCTTGCTCGGGAGTGCCTGCTACTTTGCTGCGACGATGGTTTTCAGTGTACAGGTATTTGTTTTTAATGATAGCGTTCGCTAGTATTTCATCTTTGGTTTTTGTTGTTGTTGTTTCTATGAGTACAGTTGCAATTATTCGTATGCGAATTGCGAATGGCTGATGGAGCAGGGTTACCATTTAAAATATTTTTTTCAGCGTTCCGATGGCCATTGAAATAGAGAAGTCAAAAGTATTTGTAACGTGGAACAGTCGTCAGCATTGTGGTTAGGATAAAGTGGAACAATCTGGAATAATTTACCTGGAGAGCTTTTGAATCGAGGTTTTGCGCATTTTTGCATTTTTTCGTTGTGTTGGAAGATTTATATATTTTTTTTACTCAATTAAACGAAAGACAGGTCTCTCTTGTCGGCCTTGTACTCGTTAAATTCGTACATGCTGGCATGGTACATTGGCGTATAGATTTTTTAGTTTATTCAACAACACTATTTTACATCACACATTGTCAACTAGGGTAATCTTCCATCTATGTTACTGTAGCTCTTTGCATGTAAAATAACTGCATTCAAAGAACTATTATTGATCACATACTTTCACTAAAATTTATCATTTTACCCGAAAGTACGTAGCAAAAAGTAGATGAAACAGGACAAGTATAAGAGTTCCATCTAGCTTCACTAGATCCTTATCCCATTCATACGGAGAACTGATGTTCCTAGCTACTTAGTTAGCACTCCTAATTAGAGAAAAATGTGATCAAAGAACAACCGCTTGCAATCTAGAACTGCTTGGAAAAATAACTCCATATATGTGTGTATGATGTATATTCTATCTTCTTTGTAAACTAACGGTTAAACAGCCCTTCGCGAGAAACGCGAAAAAGCATCTCCACAGCCACTACGGACACCTGCAAATCGCCCTTCTCGTACAGCAGGATCGTAAGTTTCCACAGGCCCGCCTGGAAGTAGTCGTTGAATATCTTCGCATCCAGCACCTTATTTTTGATGTAGTACTGCTTCTTCTCCGCCGGGCACGTGCCCGCATCGGGAAAGTTGGTCATGTTGCGGTAAAACTCCCGATAGTCCCGGTACGTGGTGTTGAGAAACTGGCACATCTTTTGCAGCGGGATGCGAAACGGCGATCGAATGAACTGATTGTTGCCCAGCGTACTGTACGCTAGCTCGACGGTAAACTGGTGAAATTACAGCACCAACAAAACAATGAGTGCCCCGGCTACACTATACGTACGGCACACTTCCATACTTACGGAATAATCGTCATCAATATCGTGATACAAATCCAACGTACCGTTCAGTATGGTGACCGTCCGGTTGTACTTTCGGATGAGCATTTTTCGGCTATCCATAAAGTTGAACCCTTCGAGCTGTTCCACCCGCTCGTACATGACGGATACGGGACCGCCGGTGGACAGATGCACTAGCATCATCGCCAGTAAGAGCAGAATGGACCACCGCAACGTGCGCATTATAATGGAGGTCGGTGCGTTGGTCATGTTGGTACACGGCACGTTTTTACAGCACACTGCAACAGGTGCCCTTGCTTGTCGATATTAAATAGTGCATTGTGGTTTGCATGTTTCAAACGTTGTGAGAAAATGATGGCGTGTTTTAATCTTCCATCGGTAACACGACATTTGCAGTACAACGGTTGACGACGATGAGCTTGGGATGATAATTGTACGATTGTATGGTGGTTTATAAAGTTTGACATTACTATATAATGCCTTGTTCTCTAGAGCAGTATGGTACGACCAGTCAATGTTATAAAACATTCTCACGGAAACAAAATCCATGTCAGCGTCACGTACTCAATTGTGATGATCAGATGTGATAGTCAAAACAATAGGTGTGATCAATGCATGCTTCGTGAAATGTTTGCGACCAACGCTTGGTCAGTCACTTTGTCATGACTTTTTTTTTGCGATGATCAGCTCTCCAAAATGTCGCTGATATTGTCATGACAAATTCCGGCTGAAACAAAATCATGTCAGCGGCACGAGCTCTACTGTGCTGATCAGAGGTGACCCTCGAACAGTTGGTCCAACCATCACATGCTTAGTGACATTTTGTGCAACCAGCTCTTGGTCACTTGATCGCGACTTTTTCTGTCGGTGTTTCGGTGGTGATTATTCTAATGACATTTTGCAACACTTGGTACGATTAATAATTAAAAAAAAAAAAAACATATAGCCTGCAATACGAGCAGTTTCGGTAAAAAAATGTTTTGCAAAAAGCGAGGTTTATTAAACTTCTTGGCCAATGCCTTCATGCTACTAAGATTTGTACATAGCCCGATACATGGATACACATCTGAGTGTATCGCAGTTGTCTGGCTTGCAAATATCGGTTGTCCGAAAATGGGTATCTGTGCCAGTGGCTCCCATTTGGCCCTGTTGTCTTTAAAACAAACACACAAACAGTGTGTGCCAACTGTGCCCAATTTCTAAATGAGTCTTCGCGTCACACAAACTTTCCCTAATGCAGCTGCTGGTAGCATCGCAACCTTCATGCCCAGCACCATCACAACTTCTTGCTCGCCAGCTGTGTCCGCTACGCTTACCGCTTTGCACCTCCGTACACCGCTGCACTGTATGGTGTGCTTTCGCTGGAGAGGAGACAAAAAAGAACAAAAACTTTTTAAATTTCCGTCCCACATCCGGCCCAAATGGTGTACCTGAAGTTTCCGCAAAGCTCGGGGACAGCTGCACGAATGTGTGTGTGTATGTGTGTGCGCGCGTGTATTGTATGCTCTTGATGCTCTGTCACCTGCTTTCACACTCTCTTACCCGACGCCTGACTTCCCGGGTAATGCTTAATCATATTTTTACTTCTACACACGTGCAAACGTTTCTTACGCTTTTCACGCACCGTTTGTAATCAGCTTGTAATATTAAATTCTCTTACGGACGTGTGTGCCTTTTTTCCATGCCAATAGGGTGGTAGGGACGCATGGACGGACGGAAGGAGTGGATCTTCTTGCATCGTCGTCGCGTATCGTGCTACACAAACGGAACAAACTTTTCCCGTCCCTCTGCTTTTCGATCTCTCTCTCCTCTCTCTCTCTCTCTCTCTCTCTCTCTCTCTCTCTCACACACACACACACACACACACACACACACGTAGATCTCAAATCTTGCCCGCCGTGCCCGAATCATGTCGAATTCAAATTTAATTCCTTCATCCTTCAAAACACCTCATCATACGGCTGGAGGCAGTTGCGGTGTGGTGTGCGTGTGGGGGATGCCACCAGCATAATCAGCCAATCAAATTAATAAAGACTTTTCATTTTTATTTTCGGATCACACCACCACCATACCGAAGGTCTCCCCTCGTGTGTGTGTGTGTTTCGGTCCGCAGTTCACGTGTTTGCATGGTTCGCGTAGCATATTTGTTCGCCGCCAGACCGAGGCGCGCGCAATGATGATCGTTGGTGTGGATGGACGGATGTCTCGGTAAAATACACCGCGCACGCACAACAGCACGCAAAACGGGCAACTTTCTGCGGCCGCGAGAACAGGCAACCGAATCAGGCCCAAATGTGCTCACACACCTCGGCTTTTTTTTTGCAGGATGCTTCTTCCAGGAACAGTACAGTTAGAGGGAAAAAAGCACGCGAGACTGGGGTTTCCAACCGAAGCGTGTGAGCTTCAACGTGATCATCATACTCGTCATGACAGGAGGGGGGAAACGTTTGGTGAACATTTCACCTGAAAATACAAATTGCCTCACACACACATGCACTGCTCTGGCTGGGGCTGTTTTTTTTCTCCTTCTAAATGCAAACTTTTTCATTTAACCGTACGGATACGTCCCGTTTCGCTTGTGTGCCCTGCCGCCCGCTTCCCCGCAACTGCGTCGGAGGATGGTTAGGGAGTGCGGCGATAAAATGAAGCATCGGTCGGTGGGAAGGCGAGACACGGTGTGTAAAGGAACTGGGGAGGGTAGAAATTTGGATATGTATATTTCGCGGGTTTCCAGGGCTAAAATTTATGAAAGTTTTATCAATTGCTTACCTCCCCTGCATCTCACTACTCAAATCTCTGCCACCTTCCTGAAGAGGGAAGGGTGTGGGGAAGCCCGTGATCACCGGCATCAGGGAACTTCTGGCCTGTACATCGTTGCACACAGTACATACCGCCAGTCTTTTCTTGGAAAACGGACAACAGATAGGGGGATGAGTAAAAACGCACCCTGTCGGTGGGCGCACATTTCGATACAACGCAGCAAAGCAAAATGTGATGTACACAACTTTCGCGTGCTAAAAAAAAAGTTTATGGTCAGCTTGTTTGTGGGGAATATCCTCTAAGTGAGTTGGTTATTGAAGTGTGCGAGTGTGTGTGTGAGTGTGTGTTATTTATGCTATGTTTTTGATAAAGAACCGCACTACTACTCTTACCACTTTTGAAGCAGTTTCTGGCGTGTTCAAGTGGGTGGTTTTTTGTTTGTTGGTGTGCGGCCATGGTACTGCAAAATAACCTCAAAGCCCTCTTCAGTTGTTACGATCGGTGGCGAGGTTTGCGTATGCGAAGGGAAGGCGAGCAATGTTTTATGAAGAGCGGACAAACATGCAGCGAAAAACACACCTGAACGATTTTTATTATAGGACTTTTGTTTTTCATTCGGTAGTTGGCTTCAATAAGTATCAAAACTGTTTTTTTTCTTTGATCTTCAATTAGTTTTGCTTATTTTTTTTGAAGTTGAAAAAAAAAACAATCCTTTTACAAAGTATGCTCATCTTGAACCAATCGAAAATGTTTCTTCTTTAACTAAAGCAAGTAAATCGTTTGTTCGTAAAAAATACAAATCATAAATTATTGTTGTAGTAGAGCAAGCGCGCCGAGAGAAAATAACGCAGGTAATTAACATCGGCACACAATACATCAGTGAAACTTGATCTACTTCAAATTAAGCTCATTCATTCATGCCGTTCGTTTACCGCCTTGAACGGCAGCTTTTCCACGAAAAGAAGCTCCACGTCCGCTCTTTGGGGCGCTATTTTCTGGCGCACCATGTTTACCTTTCCCCGTTTGCCCGGCATCGTCTTCTAATGCGCTGTTTTGTGCCTTTTTCACAATTTAACTGACCAACTGACACCAAATTTGTGGCGTCGTTGAAAAGTTAGGCGAAAATACTCGACATTCTTCCTCGCTGCTTGAAATCGTTTCAATGCCTTTGTGGTGGGGTGGTAAGTGCTTTAAGGAGGGCGTTTTTTCCTGCCCCTGTGTGTGTAGAGGGGGTTGAAATGAAAATGTTTAGTTTGAAGTTTGAGCTCTTCAATGAAGGGTTTTAAGCTTTCTGAGTCAATGGTGCCAAGAAAAAATGGTTTGAAAAATGTAAAAATAAATCATATGCTCACCCGCTTTCCAAGCAGAAGTAAAAACGATTCAGATCATACGTTTTTGGGCAATAAATTGTGTCGCTGTCGTATTCGATTTCTACACAATCGGCTTGAAGATGTTTGCTTGATCCTTGCATGAAGTGAAAAAAAAACAGAAACAGGGGAAAAGATCTGCATACGCTCTTGTATCGGAAAATGAAATCATTTCCCACGGCTCCATGGCGCGTCCAATTCCGTCCCGTATGTTGATCATCTCCACAACACGCAAAAGCTGCTTGAGACGATAAATCTCTCCCACCACACACACAGACACATGCTAAGTTGGCGGATCGATCGAACCCCAGCGGTAGAGCGGCTTAGTGTCTTAGTATAGTTTTCCAAATGGTACCGGAAATGTTCTTTGCCGTTTGCCACCGTGCTGAACTCTTCCTACTTTCGTCAACTAACAGAATGCGCGACATATGAAGTTTGTTGACTAAAAATAATCGTTGACGTTGTTTATGACCATACACGACTGCAAGAATGATAGCCAGCGTAGATCGAACGGAGGTAGGGAGAGAGGGATTGGATTCCGCTTTTACCTCGCGATGGTTACACAGACGAGACACGATAGCATGTAATACATTGGCAATCCGGCTTGGAAAAACCGTTCGGAAAATGTTATTCCGCTCGCTTTTCCATCAGCTCACTTCTCTGTTGTTGTTCATCCCGGGAGCAACGTTGGTCCAATGAGTCTCCCTTTCGAGCGATAAGCCCACGAACCACAGAACTATAAAAAATGATTTATGTTGCGACAGCATGTCGCACTGTTGACGCTTCTGCTTCCGGAAGCTCCTTGTGTGTGGGTGCGTATGTGTATCGTTTGTTTATTGAGTGTTATTTAATTCCAAACATTCCCGTGCTGGATGCTTGATCACACGCGTTTTAATCCAGTGCCAGTTTTGTGTGCTAAAGCTTGTATCCTATTAATTTGGCCATATTTTACAGCCTCCTTAGTGTGTGGGCGTTAAATCATCACGCGTGGAGTCGTTTAGGGGTTTTTGGGGGTAATATGAAAAGTTTTAATAAAATCACTCGCACCACACTTTTACCCGTCCGCCGCATTGTCGTGACGTTTAAGCAACGCCCGCTCCATCTGTGGGCTTTATTGCAGACGCGTTCGAGCGTCGGGAAAACTCATCGTTTCACGCGCCCGCTCCCAAAAACTCGAAGCTCGCCTGACAAACGTCGATCGGTATCAAATTTGACACTTTCTCATTCGGTTTGGTGGTTTCATTTTCTTCCCCACAGACACGCGGCCACAAGGAGCTATCCTGTTTTCACCTTCTTGTTGGGTGTGCGTCTCACTGCCTTTTCCATGCTCGCGCCGGCTAATGGAATTGTGTTTTATGATTGGGATAAATAATCGAAATGGAAATGGAAAATCGAACTTTCGGGCTGATGGTGCGTGTGAGTGTGTGTGTGTGAGTGTGGCGTCATTTTAGGCCGAGCTGCTTCCCCATCGCCCATGCGAAGCAACCGTCGTGCCGTGTTTTGATGGTTCTTTCTGCTGTTGTTTTCTCGTGCCCTTGTGCCCCTACCATCCTGCGCGTCCATCGTGGTGAGTTGTGGAGTTTTCCTCCCCCAAAATGCGTACCCGAAAAAGAAATCCCGGTAATGGGAAAAACAATAGCCTTTCAGCGTAACCACTTCCGGGACCCGACACCCCCGGACGCTTATCAGACGGTCAGGATCGGTCGAGGCAACCGGGGGACACCCTGGACCGCTGGAGCTGTACACCGGATAGAACCGGTCGGGCGGCGCGCCGCTGCTGCCGGTCTCGAAAAGAAAATAGATGATGAATGGTGGTGCTATCGCGATATCAATGGAGCATTGTTTTTCTTCTCGCTTCGTGAAAAGTTTTGGAGTGGCAGTTTGCGGCCCTGCGCCTGTGTGTCCCGTTTCGGGTGTACCGTTTGTTGAGAATGGTTTTTGCATTATCATTGAACCTCGACAACGGGCAAAAAGTAAAAGCAAAAACTGCAATGCTCTCACTAGTTGCTACATTTTCGCTTGTGATTTTGGGGTATTTGCGGGGGAGACGGTGTTTGTTTGGGAGTAGGCAAGAGGGTACACTCAAGAGCAGCCCATCCTAAATTGACCGAAAATCCTTCGGAAGTGAATCTTTATCATACACAGGGGATGGGATTGGGTTGTGGTTGCGTTGAGCTTGGGATGTTTCTTTTCTTCTCTGGAATAATATCAGGATTTTTAGGATTAGTTTCCATTTGTTTATTGCTTTCCCTCTTAGCCATCTGTTTGCCCACACTCGGTGCGTAGTTTGCTGTGGGACGTTTAAACGGGGGCGCACCACATTGAGGAGAGCTACGCGTGCGTGTTTTGTTTCTTTTATGTTGGTCAGGCGGGGGACCCATTCTTTCTTTCGTTCCTTCTGTTCTGCGTATCTTGAATGGTTGATCTTTTGAGGCTTTATCCTGCAGTTTATAACCTTTCCCGAGCTGTTTCTCTTTGTTTCCTGATAGCAATCCCGATGAGTTGGGGGCAAAAGTTTATGCGGCTTATTATTTTCATTGTTTCCAGGCTGGGCCCCGTGGCTTCGCTGCACCATGGCTGATGGGATGCGACGTGATGGAACCAAAATCTTGCCCACCTTGGAATGTTGCTGACGCTTTTGCAAGGTAATTGAAATTGGTTTTATTTGCTTTATTTGTTTTGCATTGGTGCTGTGGGCCAGTTTTTACAGTGTAAATTGTACTCAGAGGGTGGAGGGCGCCATAAAGCGCTTCGTGGCACAACCTTTTCACTCAAGTTGAGCTTGGAAAGCATGTGGCAAGGGCGATTGAGGCATGGCAAACGCTAGACCGTTTTTCAGATAGTAATGCTAGACAGAAAACTTCTAAGGAATATTGGGTACTTATTGAAAAGGAACGAAAAGGGTGCATAAGTCGTGTACGGACGGCAAACGTTTGTGAAGAAATGGTCACTACGTTTCCAGGAGGCTACTACGGGGGAAAAATTGGTCGATTCTAGCATCACACGACTGTACGTACCTGGCAAGTATCGGACGGTTTCGCAAATCGATGTCACTCCAGGCTAGACGTTTGGTTGTTCGTTCCCCGGTAAGTCGCATTTAAAACAGTTCCCAGAAATCACATTTCCTATCGCACCCCATGTGAAGTTGTGTACGGCATTGTAAAATGTTTACGATACCGAGCTTTTTGTCGTCGTTTTTTGCTTCGTGAACATTTTCATGGCCTGAGTTGTGTGAGGCCATTTGAATGGGGTAAACGCTTTCGGTTTGACTCGTCGACTGTGTGATGCTTCGTATGAAATCATATTTTCACTTCCAAGAATCCAGAAATGAATTAAATCGAGACTGCACTGTGCAAGTATGTGGAAATATTTGGGATATGTCACATGAATGGGTCTGTAGGTTTTGCTTTCTTTCTTCTGAATCAGCTATGGGAAAAGATTCGCAAAAATCGGTGATTGATCAATCGTATTACTGTGATGATATTTAACTTGTAAGCACTGTGTTATGTATAGCAGTTTGTGAGTATTTCGTAGCCTAGGCGAGGGAAAACGCTTGTTTTGTGTGAAGAAATATAGATAAAAATTTGCTCTCACTTTGTACGCTCTACGTTTTTTGTTCTTGTTGTTTTGAGGTGTTCTTCGAACAAATTTGTGGCCTTGTATTTAAATTTTTTGTCATAACTAAAAGGAATAATGGTAATGGTATCTAAATAATCAAGTTTTTATAATTTACTAGATTTTCTTGAAAAGCTTATAGCTTGAAAATATTATTCCTTCTGTTTAAAATTGCTCTAACTGAAACTAGTTTGTACCAAACAAAGCGTTTTAAAACCATTACACATGGAAACAAATTTGAGATCAAAGTAAAAAATAAAGGGACACTCAACAACAAAAACTCCAGCAAAACTAACCCTATAAAGCTCCAGTAAAAAGTTCGAACGATTGCAACGGCCCGCTAGAGGAACAAGTTTCCCTTAAACTATTTCCGAGTTTGCCTGTTAGCTGACATCCTGCTGAATGGACGATCAGCCGAAGGTTCCTGTGGCCCCGATGCCAAGCCAAAAAAAAAAGGGTTCGAAACAAACATAAAAGCAAATGGGTGAAATGAAAAGAAAAAAACAAATACGTTGGGGCTAGCGCACAGATGGCAACGCAAAGGAGGGGTTAGAAATATACACATATGTACATGGATTGGTCATTTTAGGGTAAAAAGTCATTGCGCCGGACGCGTGTGTGTGTGTGTGTGTTGAAAAAGTTATTTCTTCCTGCCCGGGTGCTACGAACTAAAATCGAACCCAAACTGAGGGAACACACACACACATACAAATGTGTCCCTACGTGCCTTGCTTCGAATGGTACGAATCATTTGACTTTATTTAGGGCTTCATTACAAGAACTAACCGCAAAACCATCGTTTCCGCCTTGGTTCGACCCCGTATGGAAGTTGCCGTGCGCTGAGGGTTACGCCAGCAATGGTTCAAATTTTGCAACCAAATCGAATAAAGTAAACCACTGCTAAAGGGCGAAATGAGCACGTTTGCTCAGCGTGCAACTATTTTGTGTCTTCCCCTTATGCTGCCATTCCCTCTGGCTACAACGCTGTTTGCTCAACTTTCATCAACACATCCGGTTTGCAAAGAGGCGGATGTGGATTGCTTTCATGGTGTACAGCAAGCTCAAAATGGTTGTGAGTGAAACATACATATCAATTTATGTGCACAGGTACACAGCACTCTGTACGGGTACGACATCGAACCGAACCGGAACGAAAATAGACGTTTTTCTGTGCAAAATTCGTTTCCGCTTTGTGGGTGCAATAATTTACATTTTAATCACAAACTCCGAGTCGAGTCGCTTTATTCAGAAACGGCAAAATGTCTGTGTTTGTGTGTGGGGGGATGGCTAACACTCATCTGTATTTGTTTGCGGTGCTAAATTCATGTAGGAAAATGCACCCATTATGCTGTGCGATGAGTCTCCGTTCCTCGTCCGGATGAGCGTTAGAAGTGGGTGAAGTATTTGCTGGAAGCACTGCTGGTGCTCACACAGCCGCAATGTACGAAGGGGAAAGCTGACTGCGTACTGCTTTGAGGTTAATTTTGCGAACAAAACTACGTCACGATAAAACTGCCGAAATGCTACCACGACGCGAGCAAACCCCGGATGCGCGATCGGAAGAGTAACCGGAATGGTGGAGACAGAAAAGCAGTGTTCGAATGAATGTCTGTCTGCTTTTAAATTAATATTTTCTCACTCTGTTTGCTGAAATTTCACCCTGTCCGCTATGCCAACGTCCTTAATTTTCGCTTACGATCCGGGCCAACCACGTTGCACGGAGCGTTTCACAGCACACTACCATATCGAGCAGGCGATGAGGACAAATACTGAAGCAGTTTGGATTTTAAATTAAACCTTTAATCACATTAATTATGGAAGACTTTGATGTACGCACGAAAATGGTGTGGTGGTTGGTGGTGGAAATTTGTGTCGTTGGAATGCGCGAATAAACTCGTTGATGGTTTGGTTGCGTGCGCGAGAGAGAGAGAATACAGACGAAAATATACAGATACAGACAGATAAGATCGAAAGCAAGCGAGAGAGCTAGATACAGAGAAAGATATAGAGAGAAAGAGGCTTTCTTGAAATTGTGATGGAAGCGCTCGGTAGCTCATCTAGTCAAATCCCTAAACTTATACAAGACGCTTGGTGTCTTAAAATTTGATGGTGATCAAAAGCGAGAGGCGTCGTTGTTAAAGTAATGTTCCTTCACATACAATCGACATCAGCTTGGGAAAAGCAGATATGCTTTTCATAGTACGACATTTTTCTGTAATTCTTCGCTCTGATATGTTTCCAAGAGAAGAGGAAACAGACCTGGCTATCATGTTCTAGTAATCATGTTCCGGTAGATATACAGATTGTATTGGTATTTACATTTTTGAAAGTTTTGTTTTATTCTTGCAGAAGGAACATTTGTATACGCTAAAAAAATTAGAAGTTGAATTTAAAAAAAACACTGAGAAATTAAAATACAAGCACCCTGTTTATTCACGCTTTGTGATTTGTGTTACCAGAAATGCTCATACCTGCAGCCTTTGTTAAAATGTTTCACCATTACAACATAAGCCACCAAGCGTCTCCATCGTGTTACAGCTTGTGAAACTGTAAAATGATTTTATTTAACATTGTATAAATCTGTACAACTTACAACATCAAAATATCATGTTCACTAAAACTCTGAAATACAAAAAAACCTTCATGAAATAACAAGACATAATGAAGATAACTATTAAAGCAGTCATGCTGTGATGTCAAGGTAAACTGGCCTTTCCGTCCATGTGAAGCCAAATTCCTAATGCAGACCGAATTGCTTTTTTCTGCTAATGGCACTTTTTATTTGCCGTTGATCTATCTGCCAGGGACGTTTATTAATATTTTTCCACCATTTATTACCACCGATAACCACCAACATACACAGGCAGAAATGGTAGGATTTTTCTTCTTCCCACCCATCAAGAAGCTATACCTAGTGATGCGTGTGTGTGTGTGTGTGTGTCTCCTTGCAGGATGCGGGATAGACACTATTCAAGCCTTAGAGATGATTCATGGCATTGAATGTCGTCGCCAGTCAGCTCCTTATCCTTGACGCTTATCACTCTCCCCCGCTCTCTCCCTCCCTTTGAAGTTCAGTGGTCAGTGGAGAATGGCTGGCGATAAGAAAATGGAGCACGATAAAAAGCAACGACAACCAGTGGCAATGGCAGAAGGAGAGAAAATTTCAAAAGAATTTATGACCACAACCTGATCTCAGCCCAGCATCCCGCGTGTCCAGCGGGTGCTGCTGACTGGAATACGTTAAGAGCCATCGTCGCTTAGTTGAAGAGAGAGAGCGCTTCAGCAACCGAGCAATTCGTTTCCTTGCGAGGGGTGGCAATGTAAGCGTGCGTAAAATGATGGACGAGTAGCAATGGCGCTACCCACGGCAGGGAGCGATGGTCATCGTTTGGCTTAAACGGTGGCGCTTGCGTGTGTTGGTGCTACCGGTTGAAGCTAAGGCGTCGGTAAATGGTAATTAAGGACATTGCGTAATATAAGGAACGGTTGTGGAGGAGGATGTCTCGAGTATCCTCTCGGCTGCTCTTTCTCTCGGCTGCATCAACTCTAACCACTCTTTCGGGCGATGATGATTCATGCCCCGAGTTTTACTTTTATGTCGATGGTACCGTGTTACGGTTTGGTGTATGTTTTTTTCTTCTTCTTCCTGGCCAACGACGGGAGTGCGTTAAGTGGGCTTACGCGATAAATCCCATTTTGGCAGGCATCATCAATTGCCGGTTTAGTGGCCGAACGCTTCCGTTATCCGGTCGGTTAGGCACAAACACAGGGTAGCGGAACGCATTCGCCAGAAAGTGAAACGATGCTCCGTCAGTGGCCGAATTCAATTGTGCAGCGTTTGGTACAAGTTTTGTTTATGACTCGTTTTTTTTCGCTTATGAACCTTTGAAATGTCGTTATAGCTAGGTAAAGTGGTTTTCCCCTTCTTTGCGTTTGAGTTGCAATGTGACCAGATAAAGTAAATTTGAAAACGATGAAAACTCTCTCATCCAAACCGTGCTCAGGACGGAGAAAGATGTCCTCATTTGGTCGATTCACCAAGTGGGACATAAGCACCACTCGTGTTTGGTTAAAAGGTCGGAACGACATCAAAATACGGCATAAAACTCCGTTTCGAAGCACAGCCCGAGTTCCTTTAAAGAGTGTGGGTTAGAGGATGAAAAAAAAAACAAGCCCTTTCGGCAGACAAGCACAAATGCTCGTTCTACGGTCATTCAGACGCCCATTCAGATTGGAGGTTTTTTAAGTGTGTACGAGAAGGGGGGAAAGGATAGCTTAAATTCTATTAACCGAAAGGCCTCCGCCTTGCATTAGCTGCGGTTATGGTTTTACGGGCTGGGATTATGACATTACCCAGGCCGAGGGATGATTTAATTGATTAGGGCCGGCCCTTGCACTGCCGCTCGGTTGCACAATGGGCATTTGCCGGGATGAAATTCAAAAAATCAACTTTGTAATAGCGCAATTCCAAATAGAAGGTTTTAATACTAAGGGTTAAACTAAGAAATATACCAAATATGAGTTCTGTATCTTTTCTGGTTCTCTAGCAACGACCTCTCAAAGTTGAGACTTGTTAAAAAAACGCAGAAAAATCTTCACTTTTTTGGAAAACTTTGAACCTTTGTAACTTTTTCAAATATGAACCGATTTTGATAAGTTTAGCCATTTTTTAAAGGATATTTAGGCAGCTTTATAAATACATAAAAGATTTTGAGTTCAGTTAATTTTATGCAAAAATATACGATAATAACTGAAGAAACTTCCTTAAAATTTTCATCATTTTAATTTTTGACTTGATGCCATTATAAAAGTGGTGTAGAGTGGCGTTGTCTCATATATGTCACATGATAGTGTAATATATATACTGTCAATCTGTGAAGAAATATTCTGCGAAAGTTTGCGAACGCGAATTTTATTGAAGTTTTTCAATATCAACTTTAAAAAAAAAAACAGACACATGCGTAACTAGGCGGCTCCATAGGTGCCTAGTGTAGCGTATTTCGTGTATTCTACAAAAATATATTCTACGTGCTTTTGATCAACTTTCATTTCCATTACGAAGCTGTGTATGTACTTATCTAATACGTAATACGTATCTCATGTACTTATTTAATACGTAAATTTCTATTCTAACCTAACTTTATTTTTAAATATAATGAAGCAAATCAGAACCCAATACCTTTTGGTCCTACTCCAGATTATAGACGGATGTAAGGAAAATAATTCTAAAATTATATGCATAACAGGAAAACGTTATGAATGCACCAGCATCTATTGGCGTTTTGGAAGAAGAAACTCCCAAAAGTCATGACAAACTAAATATAAGGATAGAGGGGAGTATGCTATAAAGAATATTTAGCAAGAAAGAAAATGCATCCAGAAGGACATTTTGTATAATGAGCTGTATTCCTCTGATTCGTTAACCAATTCAATATCAGTAGCTACACGCACTAAAAGAAAGACAGAGTTTAACTTTACTAATGAAGTAAATACTTTGTTTGTAGCTATCGTTGAACTCTGATTTTTTCGGATAGTTGTAAAACCAAGAACATCAGATTTTTATTTTTATCATCCCTTCTGAAGGCAGTTCAGGACTTGGAAAAGTATTTGATGAATTATGTGTGATATCAATGGCCAGGAAAATGTGTAATTTCTATTTTTGTTAAACAACAGATTTAAAATTTTAACCTTCAAAGACAAACAATATGTGCTGCTTTTCATTGCGAATTTGGGGACTACTTTATTTCAATGTACCTGTTCTATCTAAATATTTAAATGCCTTTATTCATATCTTTAGAAATGTGAACTAGAAGTCAGGAGCTTGTAATAGCATCCACCTAAGTTATGTATGTAAATTTTTAATATTTGTACTACCTGCGAGTAAAAGTGATGAGAACTAGCTACAATTGTCCTATACAAAAGAGAAAATATTATCTTATTCAAATTATTATGTTTTGTTCATATATTATGGAACATTACAGTATATTTTAAAATGGTGTATACTATTAGAAACAACAAATACAAGAAAAAAACACAAAAAATTAATAAAACTAAGCAAAGATCCCTTAAACCACTATTTTATGTATCGCCACCTGGTGGTATGGATGCGAACTACATATAAAATGTTATTTACTATCATAATACTTTACTACAAACGATAAAAACTAACAATTTCTGCAAAAATAATTTTATCCCGCAATTTGTTCTAAACTGCCCATTGTGGGTTGTCGGGATTAATTTGCTATGGCAATCATCGCACCGAAACGGGACAGTCGGATGACTTCGGGCTAGTGAAACATGATTATACGCATACACACGGCGGGCACGCATTAGTGAAAGGTTTTGTTTGACTTGATTTTTTTTTGTTTTGCTTCCAGGGACGAACGCAAAATGGATGCACAGAGAGGCGGAGATTTGCATACTGCAATCATTCGTTGATGGTTTTTGGGTGAAGCGCCGCATTACATTGTGGTGGTAGTAATTTATTTAACTAAGTCGGATAAAAAGCGACGCATTATATCTTATTAATTGAACATTAATTATGCAGCATTGTTTAGCAATGTATGTGGGTTTATTCTAATTACCGCTAAGCTGAATGGTTGAATGAGATGTAATCGATTTTTTAGAGAATGTGAAACTGAGTTGCTGTTGATGGATATTGCACATTAATATTAAAAGGGTTTCATTTTTTTTCGTAACGGAGTGCAAAAAATTGATTGCTTTTTTTCGAATCCTTTCCAATCTGTAAATCTAGATGGATCTGTTCTAAAGCCAACGTGTTCACCAGCCAGGATAATATTTACCTAGTCAGTACTTACGAACAGAGTGCGGTAGCATATGGGTCTGACGATGGAGATATATCACATCACCTGTGGTGAGCCGCCCAGGATTCGGACGATCCCCTGTTTTCCAGGGAAAGCTTATGATCCGGCCAACTACTGTCAACTCTTCTGTACGGTAGTGGGAGCGCCTAATTAAATGGGTTGTAATGAGAAAGGGGATCTAGGATAAAATTTGCCACATTCCCCGGCAGAAGCCCGGGCAACGCTGGCCATGGTGCAAATCCGGGACCTACATCGACATCGAGTCGCTGCTTGACGGGTGACTGCAAGTGGTGGTGCTGATTAAAAGCACACTTTATTAAAGAGTAACTTTGGTGTTGCTTAAGCTGCGCTCCTTGTCGGGTTTCTGCCGCACTACCGTGCCCATCAGCCTCTCTGGACCTGACGGCCGAGTGCGCGAACGTTCTCACTCACTAAACATAATTAATTGGATCAAATAATTCACCCGCAGTGTTCCATAATATTACCTTACCTTGCACACTCATTCCCGCGTCCCGAGCCGAGAAGTACCCGTGCCGGGAAGAAACAAGCAACAGAAAGTCGGTCCCGGGGGCAGGCTTCAACGGGATCAGTGCGGTAGTTCACACGGTTCGCCGGCTAGCAGCAGAAGAACCGGGAAGATACGGGTTTCGGATTTCTATCGTATCGGCCGGCAAGCGTATTTCTAGAGAGGTAGTAGCGAAGGGGGTTTGCGTGCCGAGAGACGAGCCGTGGGGAAGACGAATGATTTACAATCCAATCTTCTTCCTCCACACTAGGGCCGGTATTTATGAAGGTAAATAGAGTGTGAGGAAGTGTGTTGGCGTGCCGTCGCCCGGGGCATCGAATGGAAAGTGATTACACTAAATGAAACCAATTTTTCGAGCAAATAATTGTTTCCCACTGAACTTTCCGCATGCTCGTTTGCTTGTCGAGTGAATGGATCTTTTACTTGGGCCTCTGTCCCTCAGCTTACCAGAGCAAGTTCCTAGAAAGCAAACAGGTCTATCGGGATTGAGCTCGTTCAGCTAAATCGGGCCCCCCACTATTGCTGCTAAAGAGCGTGGGAATACGAGCTGACTTGGGTTGGATTAGAGCAGAAGCGAGTATTGCTTTTTAGAGTGCACTTGTGTGCTGACTTTTGGTTCGGCTTGGATTGGATAACGAGGTTGAACTTGATGTACAAATTGGGTTGGGTTGTTTTATGCAATCGGATTAGAGAAACGATGCATATTGCAAACGCCAAATAAAGCTATTCACCTCAACTTTATATAGAAAATGTTCTAAATGGATTTGACACACAATCCAAGAAATTAATTTCCTTTTTTGCACCCAATAATGCTTGTGTCAAATTTGCGAGAGGCATAAACGAACTATGCAAACCTATTTTGTAATGAAAAGTGCAATAACCTTCTCTCTAGTGCAATAATCAACGTACTATGATGACTCATAGACAATTGAAGTGTGTTGAAGATGATTTGCGGCATTTTGCGGGTGTCAATTTGTACGAAACGATTCACATGATGCCTGTCAGATCGTTACACTATACTCCAAATCGTTTGCGTTTCTGTGGGTGTTAACGTACGCTTGTTTCCGTTGCAATGCGAGAGATAAGCTTTGCCTTAAAAACCTCTCATATGATGAGGTTCTGCTCCTCGGCGAATGCGTTTAGTTTAGGCTTGTATGGGTGCTTTTGCGGAGGGAAATATATTCTGTATAGTTCCTTTCCTTGTTCCTTACAGTTTGCTTCCTTGACAATGTGGCCTGCAATGTGACCAGTGCCTGTGGCTGAGGTTTGCTTGTTGGTGATCCGTCGTACTAATGTCATTATTTTAACTTCTCTGGTGTGCAGGGCTTAGAATTGACAAGAGACAGGAGAAATGCAAATTTTGAGCAAGATAAAAAAAAATGGTTCCGCATCGGTTGCTGTCGGTTTTTGAAATACGCAATGCTTAGGTACGTGTCTGTAATGTTAAATGCATTTTCATGTAAATGAAAACGTGTCTGTAATGCATTTTAATGTAAAATTTCTAGTAAGGCACGAAAAAAAAGAAACACATATACCGACTGTAAATGCAAAAAAACTGGAAAGAGCAATGACTAACTCAGATCTGAATCTGAATCTGAATCTGAACGCCCAATGCTCTAATAACATCGCCCTAGAGACATTTCTTGCCTCTGGAGAATGCAACCAGAGAATTAATTAACGGATTAATCTGATTTCAGTCTTTGCTTTTTTTGCTGCATCACATAAAATGTGCAACCCAAGGGAAATAAATAGAAAAGGTTGCGCTTGCATTACTAAGTCTGTGTGTTTTTTTGTGTGTGGCAATTTTCTGTTTCACTAAGCTTAAAGCTATTTGTTTGGTCGCTGAAAGTTTTACTGTTGCAAAAACAAAACTGAAATAATAAAGTTAGTCTCTTCTCGCTGAAATCAATTGTCAGGGGTACGCGGTATTTTTTGTTTAACTTGGTTCATAATTCGGCCCCTTATGGTCTCCCTGTTGGAGAACGGCGTGGTTGACTTTTAGCGAAATTGCTAGCCATTTTTTGCTGCTGCAGCTCGCAATGCGTTCTATCTTGTTTGTGGAGCATTTCGTTGTGCGTTTTTTTCTTTCTATATTTCATTTTGCTTTCGAATTCTGCCCCCTCGCGCCCGTATGCAGAACGAGGCTCCTGCCACAAATGATCACACAACTTTTGTGAGTCTGCTAGGCTCACCAACACGACCGGATGGAACGAACAGCGCGAATGCAAATGAAAGCGCAAACGCGTAACGGACGAACGAGTGTTGCCGGGCACCAAAGAGGTGAACCATACAGAGGTTTAGTGTTGAATGACTTGATGGGTCGCTTTTTGCTTTCCTCCCTGCAGAAACTTGTAACCCTTCTTGTTTGTCACTCACATTCGACATTTTTTCGCCTTTCCAACTATTTTGCGCCCGCTGGTTTGCGTCGTATATTTACACTGGGACCCTTTGGTGTCCCGAAGGCAGAAAACTACTCCCATCATTCGATGGCATTTCACGAAAGAGGGATGGCAGTGTGTACTTCCTACGCTTCCTGTTTTCCATCGTATCGATCTGTTGGCTTCCAGCGTCATCTACTGGGCCTGTTCTAGGCGTTACGCGCGCTCTCTAGTTCAAGGCTGGATTGAGGGAAAATTTACTCATGTTCCCGCAAACCATCCGTCTGTCTGACGTTTCGGTTTCGGTGTGCTGCAGATGAGGATGTGCTCTGGTGTAAGGGATGAAGAATATGAAGGAAATAATTTCCTGCCTGCCATGCACGGTAGCAAGAGAAAATCGTCGCGTAAGGAGAAAGAGGTGCCCCAGGGCAGGAGAGAGGGGTACGTTGTGTAATGCACGATGGTTGTATAAAAGTTTTATCACAAAACTCGGTCGGTGTTAAAATATGCCTGCAAGCATTCCGGAGGCTTTACGTGCAAGGGCATATCGAGATGGTGGCGATATGGCAGATTAGTGACGATGATAGGTACACGGGTGGCTGAGGCAATCCGTGGCAGTAGCTACTACTCACTTCGCTCGGTGAGATGGCGCTCGGAAGAAGTAAGATGGAAAATCAACAGTCGATTGGACGGATTGCGGGCAGCATCAGACTGATTATGGATCATAGGTGCTAGTACATCGATGAATTCAAGGTTGTTAGGCGATAAACCCGTGCACGACCCGTATATGCTGATGAGAGTGCGATAACGAAAGTGGTTAAGAAATGAAGTTAATTTTACCGTATATCCTTAACGAGTCAAAAGATCACGGTTGGGCGATTAAGAATTTTACGTCCTTTATATACGTATACAATACTTTTTGACACTAATGCTTTTACTAAGTACTGAGGTTTGCACTGGAAGTTTGTAAAAAAAAAAGAAACTATGAGCAACATTGTATGTTTCTGGTTAAATCCAACAATTATTTATCTCAGCCTCTGGTCAATGTTATGACTGTTCAGTACTTGTGAATATCAATTAGAATGAAGCTTTATGACACAGATTACTGTGTTTGAGTGAAATTAATTCATCATTCATGATTTTTGTGAGAAAAGTAGTTCAGCTAAAAAGGTGGAAAATACTATTCAGAAATTGAAACGTTTTGACGCTTTTAGTTGAACTGCAGATATTTCTACTAGAACCTTGAATAACAACTGCAATTGCCAGTGGAGAAGTAGACCACGGACAAAATGAACAAGAACCCCAACCCGTGCTCCCTAATATTGGTCGTAATTTCAAAGCATTCGCATCTCCAATCACCTCCAACAGTCACCCGGCCACACAGACTTTTATGATTATCTTCAGTGTCACTACTTAATCAAACCTCGCTTTATGGCGGTCTAGAATGGATGTTGCGCCCAAAGCGAGAACAAGATCGAAATTATCGAACCATTCATTGCGAACGACAGTATGCTTCCCCAATGCTGTTGCTGTTGCCGTGGACCCAGAGACAGTGGACCGTAAAGCACAGCTGGTCCTGGGACAAGGGACAGCCGGGCAGAGTACAGTTCGGGAAATGAAACTCCGTTCGTGTGTTTTTGGCCTTGGTCTCCCGATCCCTCAGCCGGGGACTCTCGCTGCCACGACGCTCCAACGCTTCCAGCGGTTGTCTCAGGTGCGTCCATTTGGTCACGAACGGTCATAAAATTGTTTTACAACCAAATCGAGCTCTGGCTTGGGTTGGGTGATGATGGAAAGTTTTTTGTTGGTTCGTGGACCCTTTTCCAACAAACGGATGTGACGGTAGGGCGGTGTCAGATAAAGCACAGAGTTTATCGCCGTCACTTCCGCCGGTAGTGGTGGTGGATTTCGGAAGTCGGTGGTTACAACAAGGAAGAAGTTGATGTGTTAGGTCAGGAGTAGTAGGAGGAGGCAAAGAGACAATGATGGGGGAAGTGGTTTTGGTTACTTGTAGCTCATTCGATTTGTACCTGTTATTATGACGAATCGCTTGCAGAGGTAAGGAATGAAATTTGAAGTTCACCGGTCCAGAGCAGTTTTTCGCTCTGGCCCTCTGACATTTTGTCTAACTTTGGTAGAATGATGATAACACAAACCATCTCTGCAACGGATTTTCTGAATTCTAGCCCAGACATCCGCTGCTGAAGCGTTTGACAGGTGTGGTAAGATGGGAAGATCTACCGCATGTTCAGTGCCCGGAACGTGTCATTATTCAAATGCTGTAATGCCAAAAGTTTTGTGAAATTGATTGAAGCCGGAAGAACATTTGGGGTTGGCAAGCGATTGCACGATAGACGAAGCATGATGGTGGTATCCACTGGCTTTAAAATCTTGCAAAAACTCTCTCGTCCGCGTGAATCTGTGTGTCTCCAAGAGTTTCTAGATTGTCTTTTCCCACCCTTCCAGTAACATTGCAAAGTGCCAGCTGTCAGAAATGTTCCGAGGAGCAAGCAAGTTGTCAAAAGATGATGAACCTGAGTTGCCACCGAATGGCTACAGTAGGCGGTGAAGAATCATTTAGCGCTGAGCTTACCCAGAAACGCCAAAGATTCCAAGAAGGGTTGTTGCTACGAGAAGCTGTGCATGTGTTGTTAGGATAGGTATACAAGGCAAATGAAGATTCGAAGTGTGTCAGACAAGTGTTTCAAACGTGTTCCAGATGTATGGGTGCATCAAATCCTACAGCTAGAGGTAATAGATAGCATAGTATAATGGAATGCTTTAGGCGGAAGGTGGTCAAACGGTGGTAAAGGTGAGTTAAAAGAATGTCTATCGATCTATCTCCAAGACATGGTTTCTACATCAAGCCGGCTTCGTTAGAGGTTGTAAATTTTTCTGCACTCAGTTAAACTCCAACTCCACCGAGAGCAGGAGAGCTTCCCCAGCTTGCATTGGTTTCTAGAGGGCGGGTAGCAAACGGTAAAGTTTCCGCCCAGAGCAACCTGAGAAAAGCCACATCCCAGTGGTTGGTGCGGTTTTCATCGGGTAAAGTGAAGATGTACTAGCGCTGTAAAGTTGTTCCTTTTTGATTCGAACAGTGGTACCGAATTTCAAACTCCCACTGCGTCTTCCATTGCACTTTAGCCGTCACGGAGGAATCAATCTGTATTGATGGAATTCAGCGGTATTTCCTGAGGGACATGCCAACGGATAGGATTACTGCAAAGCAACTTCATACTTGCTTAAATGCTTATGCTGTTTTCAGTTTTCGTAGTTTTTGTTTTTTCTTATCTAATGGAACTCTTTTTAGAGAAGGCAATGATGGAAAAACGTAACGATCTTACACAGTTTTCATTTTAAAATGTGGCAACGGAGGTTATTGCTACTTTTTTGCGTGATTGGATTTATCTTGTTTTGAGTGTGTAGTTGTAAATTGCTACATGGCTACATTCTGGAGGATGCTACATGGAGGATGGTTATACCGAGAATTAGACCGTTATCGGTTGCTATTAATTCAATGCTGTTGGATTGAGCATGGAAAGCTATCCATGGTGTACAGCCACTCGATTCAAATTCAAAGAATCAATCCAAATCGTATTCTTCTGTAGAAGTTACCAGGATTGATCGCATTCGTTAGTAGCTACTACTGCATCGCTGCATTGAACTTTGGTTTAGTTTGTGTACGGTTGAGCTGTTCCTGGAAAGCATTGATTGTAACGAATGGTTTGCAATAGCTTGAACGAAAACATGAAATCGATGTTAACTACCGCTTTTAACTACTTAAATTTCATTTCATGTTTTACAAATCGAAATTATATCGTTGATCTTCCGGGCAATATTTTAAAAATGCAGTAAATGTAATTTGAGGTTAGAATTCACTATAAGAATTCACATTTGATTATTCATTTTAGTAATTGATTGCTGTCGGTATTACTCCCAAGCCGACGTGACTTGCATTAGAACTGTTTGCTTGCTTTACATCTTGCCGGTATCTTGAATCCAATTTGACAGGACCAGCCAATCTCCAGTGAATTTTATCGTGCCAAATGTGATGGATCCATGGGAATTTACCACGATTAGGCAGGTCACACTCAAACCACCCGGCATCATTCTAGACAGCCAAGTATTTGGCATCGACAGCGACAGCCAAAGCCACACTGAACGATAATAAAGCAATTCCTGGGAAGTAAATCTTGTCGGCTTGGCGTCTTAAAACATGGCGTCAGTTGTAGTCCCCTGAAAGCCTTCAACGCGCTAGAGCGACGTAATCAGCTGCCGCAAATCCGAAACGTCCATTAAGGGGGTAACGTCGGGGTAGTTTAGCTGTTGTTGTCACCGTCTGTCCGTTTTGTGTGTGATACTTTCGAGGGTCGTTTAATGGCCGCTGTGCGCTGCCAGCAGCCAACGGTATGCCCGCAAAGTACACGCTTTACTTTGGCTGCTTTTAAATGAACTTTACGTTCAAGGGTGCAAATTAGCCGGTACATTAGCCGCAGCAGCACACCGGCAAGTGTGACATAAAACGACAGACTAAACATGGTCACACGATCTGATACTTGTGGACTGGTCGGTCCTCCCGGGCCGCCGTATCACGAGTGAGCTATCACACTTTTAATCCTTACTTAAATATTTATAATTCATAAATTATTTATCGCTCACCAAGGAATAGCCAAAAACGCAAGCGCACTGTTGGGTGGTGCAGGACTGCGGACGCGCTTTGGGGGGTGCAGTCGTGTGTTGTGGTGTTATTTTCATGGTCAGGGTCTGGTTGCAGGATTTGGGACCGGTTGGAGGGTTTTCTGCGCTCTGCGTTCAAATGATGGTGTGAATAATTAATTGCTGCAGTTTTCATTTTAACGTTCGACGGTGGCTGCATAATTGTATTAAACATGGAAAGGTGCGAAAATGTTCCATTTTGTGTGTATTTAATTCTCACAAGGGGTGCGTTTGTCTGCTTCCTTTGGTATTTTTAAGCCATGAACTAACAGTATCGGATAAGGTTTTCTATGAATAATTCATGAGGAGAGTAAGGAGTTATTATTTTATTCCAAGCTAGTCAAAATAACCACATTTAATAGAGTGCAAAATCCTCTACATTATAAGCCCAACCATCTAATGCTAACTTCAGTCAGAGGACATTTAATGTGCTTAATCTATTTTCCCGTCTACTTAACGAGTAGTTCATAATTGAGTCGTCACAAGCACATCTCAGCAACTTCAAGCTAAAACTCTATCATCCGAATCAAAACCAGTTGCGAAACACTTCTGCACAGACGTACTGCTTCAGTGCACTGGCCGCTTGAGCAAACAAATCAACTGTCCGAAAGTGTGTAAGTATTTCAATTGCGGTTGACCCGAAGAGCTACACCCCTCAGCAGAAGCAGGCTCCCATTTTCTGTGGTCAGTGGCAAAGTTAGATAGAGCTGCGATTGCGAATTGCGATTTGGTGACCGCTCGAAAGATTGTCGAGCATTATCTTTTGATGATGCGTTCTAAGCTAC
This sequence comes from Anopheles merus, assembly GCF_017562075.2. Lineage (NCBI taxonomy): Eukaryota > Metazoa > Arthropoda > Insecta > Diptera > Culicidae > Anopheles > Anopheles merus. The sequence goes on along the minus strand of NC_054082.1, from coordinate 10,502,042 downwards.
CGCATTTAAAGCGGCTTATCCAAGCGCGGTGTTTGTGTGTGTGTGCGTTTAGTAAGTTCTACTTTCGCCTTGTTGTCGCCCTACGATTCAGATGCGCTTGGGCACCACCGAGAACATGTTTTGTGTAACCCATCTGCAAACAAAGTGTTATCGTCGCTACACCAACGGTGCTCATGAATTATTCAACTTTGCTTCTTGCATTTTATTTTTTGCAACATTTTTTCTTAGTGACACACTTCCAGAGCCACAGCTTCTGGTCTAAAAAAACAAGTTGTTTAGGAGACGATGAAGGTTACGAAAAGCAACGGTTCAAGATGTTCGGAGATTCAATATCAGTTTCAGTTTGTTCCGCGTTCCGCGTCTTGGAAAGCGTTAGCGGGGTATGCATTACAAAAGAGCGCCACACTTTTGCTGTGTTAAATTCTCGATTTTATCCCAAAAGGGGCGCGCAGTGTTGGTGATTTTGACAGTCAAAATGCTTAAGAGGCGGTTCTCGGGTGGAATCATATAGCTGGAAATCACGGCAAGATTATTGCCATAAACACTTATTGTACGCTCGTCACATTATCGAGCTGTGGATTCATTTTTCTTCGTTTCAAGGGCAATTTCAATTCGAACGGTTTGATTGTGAAAAAGCGTTTGAACTCAAAAAATGAAATGAAAAAACTTAAACAACCGATTTTTATTATTGATTTTTATTGGTGACAGTCGACGGGGAGTTAGCTTTTACCAACCAAAAGAAGTGAGAAGTGATATAAAATAATGTTTATTTTTAAATCATCTGAGAGCTGGTTGCAGCGCTTGAGAGGTTCCATTTAATTACTGTAATGTTTTGCTCAGCATATTTATTTACTTAAACATCTGAAGGTGTAGAGTCATGCATACAAAATAAATAAATATACCTATTGATAACGATTGATACGAAAGGTTATTCCAAACACCAACACAAATAGAAATATTGTTTTAAAAAAGCTTCAATATCAAAATAGAAAGCGGATGAACAATGGACGCAGCAATGCTTTTGTGAGCACTTTCCAATAATATGAGAATTGTATAGCCGAGTACCCAATTATTTTCCCCGCCATGGATTACCTCTACGATTTCGCGTTAGTCGATTTTACTGCGTGGATTTATCCGTCGCTGATGGTGCAATTCGACAGCACTAGAGTGATGCAAAAGGAACAACAACGAATGAACTACAAATCCTATTTTTGCAACGACCCAGATTCTGTCGGATGCGCAGGGTTCGCGTTTCGCAATTACACGATTTCCATGTGCATTGACCCGTGCACTTTTTTACTGCTGCCTGGAATGTTCTATTGCACGCCGGGGTAAGGCGAGCAAAAGCAAGCAAATTAGAACAAAGGATTGGCGATGTAGTCCAACAACAAAAAGTCGAATGAATACAGGGTTTCCCACGATTTATTGGTCAGTTCCCATGATTTTTTGGTGCGTTCCCACGATTTTTTGGTCGTATCCCATAGATTTTTGGTTCGTTCCCATAATTTATTGGTATTTTCCGATTGGATATCAATACAATTGGACCAACAAATTCTGGGAAACGACCAAAAAATCGTGGGAACGCACCAAAAATTGATGGGCGCCCACCAAAAAATGATGGGAACCAACCAATAAATCGTGGGAAACCCTGTAAAAAAGGAGGATTTTTTTTCGTCAAAATCCCTACCGAATGAATCAACTTTCCTCTCTCCTTTCGTTCATGGAGTGCCTTTTTTCGAATTGAATCTTTCCATCGCAGTTGCATTTGCCTGGTGTCTATGGTGACTGTGATCCAGAGTTGCTGTGGAAATAGGGCCACAGGCTTTCTCATTCAACGATAAATGAGCTAACAAAGCGCTACGGCGCAAGAGTGATGCCTAGGTTCGTATGGTTTGTAATTCTAGAGAAAGGGGGTTTATTGGGTTGGTTGTTAAAAAAAATTGAATAGAAATGTATTGTGAGTGAGAACATCCTTTGCTAGCTCGTTTGATTTGTCAATAATTTTCTTGTTTGAGGTCTGCTGTAATACATAAAAAATGATCTTTTTTGTTTAGTGAATGACTTATTATGATTATGATTGTTGTTAAATATGTTCGATTTACGAATATATAAAACAAAACATCAGTTTTCGAACTGCGATGATTATTCAACCTTCACCCCTAACCTATGCAGAAGAAGTGCAATGCTTGCGTGCAATGCTTCAGCGCATCTAACATGAAAATTCAATTTGTTGTCTCGGTCAATTGTCAAAGACCTGAGCCACAAGCTGTTGGCTACTTTTGTGTCTGTTCAGCAAACTTTACCCACCCCAGGGATAACAGTTAGGCAGACCAAACAGTGGAAAGCTCTTTGATTTTATCTGTCATCTGTCGAAATACTTGATGTACGCTCGAAGTATGCGATATTGTGTGTCCTAATTCGCGGTCTGCTATCCTTGCGGCGGATCTCGGTGCAAAGTGCGAGCGTTCATTGTTTGTTCGTGTACGCAAGGTTTCGCGGTCAAACACGTGTGCGCTCTCCAACACGAGCTCGCTGTACGCTGTAGCGTTGTCACAGCTGAGCTAGTTTAAAGCGAATGTGGGAGTTGCCCTTCAAATCACACACTCGGCGTGAAAGAGGAGAACATTAATTTGAAAAGTTTTGAAATAATACACTAAAAGACACTTTCATCTCGCCTTTGTTTAAGGATTGTGACCCCACGAAAAGAGGTGGTATTGCAACGCGCAATACCTTCCTACCGAGAGCGCACGATAAAACTAGCAACTTAAAGTACGGACAAAAAATGAAAAAAAGGGTAATAATAAAATGTCAGATGATTTACACCTTTTCGACGGTGGGTGACTTGACGTGCTATTTGGGTTTCCTAAAACAAATGGAAAATTCGTGGCTGTAGCCTGCTCGCTACCTTTTCCTTCGTTTCGCTTACACTTTTTCAATCCGGGCCCGGCTGCGACACGTTCTCTTCCCACGGTGTGTCTAAGCGGCTTAAAAGCTTTCTTGGGTTTCTTGCTGTTACCGAGAGGGAGCTTCCTTGTGTTTCCGCTTCCATCAAGGAGGAAGGATGTGTTGCCAAGCGATCGCCCTTTGAACGAACGATTCGTCGTGTTTCTCGATGCGTTTGGAGGCCGCACGCGGCAAGGGGTTCCTTTGTTTCACACCTTACACACAAGTATGTTTTTATTTCACTGCAGCACCTCGATGTCTTTTGAGGGTTATAAATTGTGCAAAATTTAACCTGCAGTGGATCGTCGCTTACGGTTCGCGACAGGTCCAAGGCCCGGTCAGGAGGCAGGCAAGTTGACGGTCGCCTATACATGGTTTTCGAGTCGTCGGTTGAATACGTTGCGTTGCTTTGGTCGAAAAGAAATTGCGTTTGAGATTTTATAGCATTCAAAGTGTTTGTGTTTTTTTTGTATGCTTTCTAAGTTTGAGCATGAGCAATGCTGCTTACCAGAGCTGACGACAGGCGAGCTAAGAATGGGGATTGGTTTGTGGTGTATGGGATTGTGATTTGATAGGGAAGCTTATATGGTTTGTGAAAGGAAAATGTTTAACGTTTTTGAAGTGATTTTAAAGTTGCGCATTTAATTGTGATAAAATGGATGCTATGGTTGCGTTTTTGAGATTAAAAAGTTACGATTTATATCTTGTATGTAGTTTTCGATACTATTAGGGTCTCGGAAAATATTTCACAATACTTTTCATTACGGTGTGCCGCTTATGTTTTGAAATCTTAAAGCCTTTAAGTCTTAAAGCAGCATAGCAAGACGCTCATGATGACATACAGGATGCATAAACTAGGAGGTTAAACACAGTTGGACACATTCGCTGGCAAACAAAATCATGAAACTCGAAGACACAACACAAACAGAAGCTTCCTGGTAGATAACGGTGGAAGCAGTGACCTCAAAGCCACAGCGGAAGCAGCACTGGTTTTGGAAAAGTGCTCGAGGGAATGTTTGTTCCGTAGCGACCATTCACATCAGCGTACGTACGGCGTATCTCGGGCTGGCGTGTAAGGGAATGTTGGTAAATTATTCATTCGAAACACGAAGCCCAGGGTGAACACCGAAACGAAATATTCGGACCCAGCAGCGGCCGCGTACTAGCGGCCTGGGAACGTGGTTTGCTACCTGTGAAATACTAGTGATGGGACTGATATATCTCTCATTAGCGTGAAGTAACTACGCCACAGGTGTTTCGTATCGGTGCCGTTTTCGGACACCAGGCTCACTGCACCGCGTTGTATCGACGTTGGAAGAATCAGCCCATGGCCTAAAGGCTAGATTAATTTGCACAGCAAACAGCAGGACTGTATCTACCGCTGGTCACTGAATAGTGACCTAACTTTTGCTAAGCTTTGCTGCAAACATTGCTCGAAGCATATAAAAAGCCTGTAGTGTGTGTTAGATACGAAGAGGACGAGAGAAAAAGAGAGATTCGATTTCTAGGGTGCTGGATGTAGTACCAGTTTTAGAGATAGAAATAGGAACATAGTCACTGAGAGCTTTGTCAAAATGAGCAGAAAATTGGCACGTATTTATGGTATGTCTGAAGGTGTAATAATATTTTCAAGTATCTCCATGGAGACGCATGGTCGTTGATGTGCGTCATAAGTTTTTTTATATTGAATCATGAATCATTAAATGTCTATTTCACCATGCTTGTGAAAAAAATATATTGTAGTCTTTTGAACTAGATATTTTTTAAGTAAAAATTTAAGAACAGTCATTTCGTCTGGGATCAACCCACAAACAAAAATTATTGAGTCTATGAAATCACCGCGTTTTTAAGTTTATGCGTTGTTTTTATTAGAAACATTGCTTTTGCCGGTGGGACAAATTGTGTTCTTTGACGGAATGATGGGTAAAAAGAAATTAAGATAATTTATATAAGTTCTACACCTCTCAGCAGCGAAAAATAAATTTATCTGTGGAATTTTCAAGTCGATTTCGAACGGTATACCATAATCAAACAGCACTGTCAAGTTTGTGCTGTTATCATTTAGCATATATTGTTTGAAACATTTAAAATCTGAATGGATTGGATGAATAATAAAAACTTTGGAAATCTATATTGAACATCCTTGATATGTTGCTTAAGCACAGCTCAAAAATTCTACGCACACGAAGCTTTTTATTTTATTTTCAATGATGTTCATTAGTATAGCTTTTGTCGATGAAACCGCACCGGAAACATATGTTAAGCCGTTGATGTCGTCGCATAAATGCTTTTGAAACAGATGGAAAACAGAAGTGCACCCATTTAAGATCCATCATGCATGCGAAAGGATGAACGGGTTTTAGCTTTTGAAAGTGTTTTAGATGAGCAGACAGTTTTCTCTTAACCGCAGTTCAATGTTCGCATTGAACAAAGGAACAAACTAGTTTTAGCTGCATCTTCTCTATGGTTGAGCGAAGAGACGGGTTTGAAATTTTCCATCCGTTGGCAGGGTGGATGATAAATGGGCCACTCGGACATATATTCAAAATTAAACTTCATAATTAATTCAGCGTGTCGTGCAAACGTGCTCAACTGTGACCGACTGTCCGAATGTGTGGTTTTATCGTTGTCCTATGAGTCCAATTATATGTATGGTAATATGATGCAGTAGAAATCCATATAAAACCAACGACTTATGTAGTATTGATTTATAGTTGAAGTCGAGTATTTTAACAAGTGTTTTGTGCATTTTGGTTACGCAAGTAAAAAGACGATGTGTGATTGTACACGTTCCGATAAAACATTAAATCATAGTAGTATGCCTTGTACGCAATTACCAATTCTTCAGAATTATAAAATGTCTTTTTTTGGATAAAGTTGAAAAGCAAAACAAAAAGTGTGGCCCACAACATGGGAGGAGAAAACTTCCTAGAGCAAAAATATGGAAATACCGGAAAAAACGGAAAACACTCTAATAAGTCAAGCAACAAAAGCATTATCCCAAATGTCTCAAGTTTGTTTTGTGTGGCAATAACTGGAAGTTAGAACCGTTCATAAATTATTCGTCTGTGCTTGTTCGAGCGTGTGTTGGTTTAAAGTATATGGCATGGCGTGATATATTGGTGTGTATCATTTTTTTAAGTATCGTTTGAGTTAAAAAGTTTAAAAAGTCCAGCCCAAAGGCTATCAAAAGTGAAGTTTTGTGAAAGACGAGAGGATATGTAGATGAGGAGAATGGGTGCAAGAGGAATGAATGTTGTTCAACAAACCGATATTAAAATATGTTTTTAAAGGGGTACGGAATTCTGATATTTAAATGACAGTGTAACAGATCATACAACTGGAACAAATCTTACAAATGTCTCGTTTTCCATGCATACCTATCATTCTTGATACTATGTTACTGTAAAAACAAATTGTTAATTGATTTTTGTTATTTTTTAAACGATTTGATGTTAGAACTAAAATACTTACAATATTATTCTCCTTATTGCTACAAAACTTGGAATAAAATTTTTATGAACATGTGGTAGTTTCCATTCCCTTGCATTAAAGGTACATCAGTAATAGTATGAAATATAGCGTAATCAAACATGAATCCACCGTTGACTACCTGGGCTCCAAACTTTGTAACAATGACAAATGGTGCTGTGCTGTGCTAGATGCCGTGACGGAAACTGTCGCCTTTCGATACACCGAATTTTTCTCTTTCTCTCTCTCTCTCTCTTTCTCTCTCTCTCTCTTTCTTTCTTTCTCTTTCTCTCTCTCTCCGTCAGATAGCCTTAGGATAGGTAAATAAATCATTAAACTTTCAAATTCTCCTAATGCGTGATGATGGGCGCCCAGCTGTCCATACGGACCGTCGGGGACATTTTCCCACCGGTTTTGGGACTAGATTTGTGGAAATAATCGTTAGACATTCGTAAGCTTCCCCCATCGTCAGCGCCATAGCACCATTCCTGCACGTGTAAGGATGCCTACCTCCCTCGTTTGTGGCGTTATCTTTTGGGGTTTTTGTTTCTTTTTGTGCCTTACAAAACTCACAGTAAACCAATGTTGACCGACGAACCGAGCATTGTTCAAGTTAATATAAAAGTTTGTTCTATTCAATGAGTAACTGTTATGGACTTTGCATCCGCCATTGGTATGCGATCCCCAGCTGGATCGTAAAATTTCACCTTATTGTTTTATTTCGATCTCACATAGAAGCGATTCGTTTGGTTGAAGTACGGAGTTACGTTTGTTGGGATATAATGGTGTAAAAATGATGGGTTTTAGAGTACTTTGGGACTTTGGAGTACGAAGGAAAGGGCGCATCAAAGAAGCTAACTTGTACATTTTTAAAGATAAAAAAAAAATTCAATATACGAGCTACCATCGGATTACAGCCGAGGCCATGCAGGTATCATTATAATTATATAAATAAATTAGCATGCCACAAGATCAAACAATTTAAGCTATCTCAGATTGATGCGGTTAAGCAACGGCCAGCTGGAAGTCAATGATTGCTGTTGGCTCACCGATGTGCATCGGTGCATGATGTGCACTGATAATACCATATTTGCTTGCTCGTAAATACCGCACCGCCTTTGATGCAACGAAGAACGCTTCAGTTCCATTTCTTAGAACTGTGGCGGTGCTCTCAATAAGTTAACGTCACTAAAGCGCTCCCTAGCGATGTGGTGTAGGCAAATGATACAATAAATGACTCGTCTGAGATCATCTTGGCTGGTGTTGCATGGTGCGCATCTGCCCCATAGCACAGGCTATGTTTGAGTAAGGTGCAAGCTTTCACGATAGTGTGCTTCTAGGTTCTGTATGAAAACTGGACGGATTTCCTGCAATCCTCGTTCGCAATCACTATGAGCTTTGAGAGTTGTCATTAGATCACTCACACTCCTGCAACGCGTGTGGTCAGAATAAGTTTCGAATGCACCAAAGGAGCGATGGCGGTGGCTAAAGAAGGAGTTTCTTGGGCGGTTAATGCACAACTTGACGTGGTATTGATTGTACTGGATTGTGGAAAATGGAGCCTTAGGAAGCAGATGGTGTCTTGGGAATTTTCAATTTGATTAGTAAAACACTATTTTGAAGATGTTTGTAATCTTCACTTGTGATAATATATTATAAAATATCACGTTTGAATTTAAGTTTTATTCATTTTTGGTTCAATCAATTGAAACTATGAAATGTTTGCAGAAAATGGAAATGGATAGTGTATTACTTCGATTTCATTGTATAATTTCTTCATGAATATATGTTCGCCTCGCTCGTGGTCCCTCACTCTTGCCTTTAAAGCAATTATAACCTTATACTTATCAAATTGTCCACGTGAAACCATTAAAACGATGGGGATAGTTGACTCGATCCAACCTCGAACGCAAATCATGTTGTTCTCTAGCTCACAACCAATTCACTTTCGGATCGATCGGTTCACTTCCAAACATCGCGGTGGTTACGTTAAGACTAATTTATTATACATATTTACAATTCACTAACACCTTAATCCTATTCTAATCCTAAGTCTGTCACCAATATATACACATTTTAGATCCGTCTAGCGGATTGCCTACTCATAGGCGCAAACACATGTCACACCGACAGGTTTAGTGGTGGTTCAGCCACCATCGTATGCGCTCGAGCTCTCGGTCCAAATCGATTGAATGCATCGCCCATAAACAATCAGGCACCAACAGCGCTTCAATCTACTTAACCAAACTCTGTACCGACGCTAGTAGGAAAACCTGGGAGGAGTTTGAAGGGGGGGGGGGGGGTTGGTCTATGGTGGCCAATCGTAAATCCAATTATGTTAAGATCCCTATTTACATATGGTTAGGGTTGAATGGTAAAGCACACATCTCGAAGTAATTTTCCTTCTTCGCTTTGAATTATGTTCACCCCAATGGCCTTCTCGGTCGTAGCCTTGATGCAATTCTCTCTCTCTCTTTCTCTCTCTCTATCGCTCTCTCTTTCTCTCTCTATCGCTCTCTCTCTCTTTCTCTCTTATTCTCTCTCTTTCGCACACTGTCTCACTCTTTACGACCATGCACAAGGTGATTGTTATTTAAAGGACGATGCAGGGCGATGACATTACAGAAACAATTTTCATCCACCATGATGGCATAATAATGTTGTGTGTGCCTCGACGAAAGGAGAACAAGAACATACTGCAAATACAAGCAGCATTAAATGGTAAAGAAATCCAGTGAAAAGGGAAAAAGGAATTCCTTGCAGCGTTCGCATCTCGCCATTGTCCTAGAGTAGCAAACAAAGACTTTTTGCTTGTGCCCCAATAAATATCGCTAATACTACATACGATGTATTTCCAGTTCGTTGCACGGTACAGCATAAATGTTTGAGTGTCTATCCACCAGCGTTAGTACTTTTCAACGACCTTCAGCAGACAAAACTATTGTGGTCCCGTTTAGCTGGAGTAGAGAGTAACAAAAAAAAAAAAAAGGAAAAACAAATCTACCACCATTAACGAGCATGTGGAGCAGTTTTTCGCTCATTTCATCCGTAAGCTGCTCGGTTGGCAAATATCTTCATATTGTTGTCACTGGTGCAGTGTTGCAGTAGCACCGGAGGAGCATCCCTTATGACCAGCATCCGTTTTTGCTGCCAGGGTTTCACGGTTTCACTGCAGCGTTTGTGTTCGGGCGGTGGTTTGCATGTTTTCTTCCCACCCATCGTGTCGTTCGTTGGTCGGCCAACGTACCACGAAGCAACACTCACATTAAGTCGATTCCGTGCAGTGGCCATGAAAAAAAAGCTTATTATTTCACATCGCTTCAGCGTTCCCATGGCGGCGTACGTTTCGCGTCGGAGATGCTTCAGGGCAGCATCATTGCGCTTGCTGGATTTGCTTCTTCTCTCCTATTCTGAATTGCTTATACCGTCATTCTTTGTACTGACGGAATGAAATCGAAGTGAAAATCAACAACAAAACATCATCGTAGTCTGCTATGAAAGGTGTACGGGAATGGCATCGCTTTGCTTTTCCCCCGGATGCTTTCCCATGGTCCAAACGAGTGTGAGCAAACATTGTTCAGCTTCAAGTGGTAAGCGAAGGCGGAGTATCATCATCAGGGTCTGACAATTAACGGGGTAAATTTTATTTACCACCATCTACCGAGGAGGGTTCCAGGAACCGGGCACAGAGCGCTAGACGGATCCCGCTGCTTGACTCTTCGATAAGCTTTACTCGCACACGAGCACTTGTGCTTGGTTGCTTTTTTGAGCCTCGGTGGTTAAGGTTAGCTGTCAGTGCAGCTTTTCCGGGAGGTTTTAGCGATGTGTGCCCTCCTTCCTCCACCGAACTTCAAAGCGTGAGCGGATGTTGGATTTTGCCTTGAAAAAATGAGTTTGCCATTAAGATATGTGATTAAAGCGTTTTCTGTCTGTGTACGATAATGTGTTATACTGTGTACGATAAGCATTAGTAACACAGCACGTAACGTGGAAGTTTAACTAGTTTATGCATCGTTAGTATGACTACGCATTCAATTTCAAGTATTTAGTTGGAATCATGCATGCATGCGAATCAATATTGTTAAGGCCGGGGGACACTGTCCGTACTCGCATCTGGCGGCGGCTGACTGAAGCATTTTGCTAAACAATTTGGAAGTGCTTCAGAAAATATCTTATTTTTCTATGTTTTGTACTTGATTCAGACGAGAAAAGTTTTGTAAAAGGTAAAAGCACATGCCCATGCAAAAACTACTTAATTTCGAAATTCGGCGTGACCATTCTCTCGATGACCAAAAAAACTTCCACCAGCCGCCGCCAAGATGCGCTAGTGTAAATTGAAATTACATTAGCGAGTACGGACAGTTTCCCCCGGCCTTTATAAAAAATGTTCCGGTAGGAAATATACTTTCAAATTAGTGATGTCATTGCCGCGAGTGGCACGAGGATATTAAAACATGTTCAATTATATCTACAAAATTTATCAACAGCAGACTTTTGTTGTTTGGTTTATCACAACGAATAAGTTACTGGGATGTTGTGGGTGGATGTCAACAATGAAAAACGCCAGAAACTATACTATACAATCAAAACTCAGAAGGATCCAAGCATTTGTTTTTAAATAACGAATTTCCACATAGTATCTTTGCGATAATCTTAGCAATTCAAAAGTTTTGAATTAATATAGTAACCACAATACAAAACCTCTTCACTTATGTTTTACATTTGATTTCCAAAGTTGTTACCGCCTGTAACAGAAACTCATATGATGTTGCTCATATAATCATTTGTTCGCCCTGTTAAACGTATGTCATCGAACGGATTTTAATCAGAGTATTGTAATAAACATTGAACGTGAAGTATAGATCTGCTGAAGAGTGCAATGCACTTGTGTATATTTACGGAACGTACATTTAATTTCGTTCCATTGCAATTAAATAATGAAGTGTAGGCATATACTGTGCAGACGTGAAGTACCGGTTGATGCAGAGGCAAACGCTGGCCATGGCACGGATGTGACCTTAATTTGATGCGTTTCCCGTATGAAAAGCACCCAATGCAAAAGCCCTTCTGTCAGCCATTCGAGCCAAATAATGGTCAATTTATCTTTTATACCATGGTTCCACAGAGCTTCTCGTTATTTCAATCGGATGGACACGAACAACACTGCCGCGGTCGCTGTTACCAGCGGCGGCCGCACTGGTATCGGAATCGCGTGCACGATCAATGACTTTTGCCATCGATAGTACCCATCGAGCCCATTGAGCCGTCAGTTGAACAAACAATGTGGCTCTCCAATGGATGAGGTAAAAAAAAATAGGATGCACTTGATGCATTCTTATATTGTTCTTTTTCTTGCTGCAGGATGTGGTGCTGAACAAAAAATGATTGGTGGAGTGGGATAAAAAGAGGAAATAAATAAATAAATAAATAAATGCAAAGCATCGCTTCCAACGCTCTTTCCACCCAGTGAGTTCCATCGTGTAACAGTGTTGTGTGTTGACGGATGGTTTAAAATAAATAGCCGTGCATAACGGAAACAAAATCACACAGGCAACTCTCTAGGTCGACTCTTTTTTTATCTGTTAATTTCCCTATATTGAGGGGCATGATATCAAGGTTTCATTGGAAAGTGGGCAGTGAATGGGAGGGTTAAAAAATGGTTCGCTTCCGAAATGGAATCGAAATTCAAATTGGAAAACGATCGGCAAGGAAAACAGCAGCCGAGAATAAAAACTGTATCGTGCATCAATTTAGGGTGCAATTCAATGCAGCAAACTTGAACTCACCCTTGCAGCAGCGTCCTTCACATACTGTATGCTGCAATGGAACTTTCGAATTGCGTTTGTACAGGGCAGGAAAAAACCATGTTAGTATTGCAACACTATGCTCTGTATGTAACTGCCAAATACAGAATGTGAAAAAGTAGTAATCCGAATGGTTGCTTAACGGAAATGGATAGGATTGTTGAGTTTTTGTTTTGTTTCATATCATAGCTGTAAGGGAAAAAAACTACCGACACATTTACTCATTCACACGTACCATTTTATGTTGGAGTTCAATGAAAAGGCGTTCAAGCCGGTTCTCGTCATCAACATTCTGCCATGGTTTTAAATTTGAAAAACGAAGGATCTCCTGGGGAGAATTGCTCGTCAGGAGACAAGGTGAGCTTTTATCCAAAACGACTTCATTACAAAACCTCGCACAAGTGTGAAGCGAGATCGAAAAGTGTCCCAAAAAAAGAAGATTTGCACGTGCTCGAGCCGCATCCCGCTCTCAAGTTGGTAGAGACGAAATTGTTTATCAGTCAAGTGAGGATGCTGTAGCGCCAGCTCATTCAGTGAAAAGGACCGGGCAGCATAAAAAATAAAACGGAAAGGCAAAATAAATAAAGGCAAGGAATAATGATATCAGTATTCAAAGGAAGAAGAGAAAAAACGTAACAAAGTAGGAGAAAGAGAGAGGCAGAGAAATACACTGAGTGAGAGAGAGAGAGAGAGAGATAGAGAGAGAGATTCCACTAAACACAGCAAACATGAAAATGGTCGCTAGAGAGGAAAACGGTGTGTTGACACCTGGGGCATTTAAAACGGCGACCAATTATTTGCGGCTCATCTCTGGTGGAAAATTAGATGCGTTAATAGGGACGCTTGCCGAAACGTACCGGAAGGCGATGGTAGGTTTGAGGGGAGGAAACATCTATAGCAAACATTTTGTAAATTACTCAGCAAAAAAGAATAAAAATACAAAAAACCCGAGCTGATATCCCTGGTACCATGGATGAAGTGGCAATAGTGGTTTGTACAGTCGATGGTGTTTTTAAATGGAACTTAATTAGTAAAGTGGGGCTCTCATTGATTTCATTTTGAATACGGTCATCATTTGGCTAAATGTGGTTGAGAAGCAGTGTTTAGGCTCACTGATGAACACGTTGGACATCAAATACGGCATCAAATTGAGGCATTTCGCGATAAATGCATCAATTATACAAGTAATTATCCTGTTGCTATCATTATCAAGCAACCAAGCTCCTTTAGTGGCTTCGACAGGCGTTGGTCAGCAAAAGTTTGCTGCACCAAATATCTAGACATGACGTTTTCATTAAAATAAATGACAAAGATTTTCGCATGTTCATGGGTTATCTTCCACTAACGAAACGACAATTGCACATTTAATAATAGTATTCCATGAGTCAGTGGACACAATTTTAAACCTCTATCAGTCGAATTCTAACCGTGATGGCCACAAAAGTAAAGCAAATCAAAGAACGGCACACTGTAGCGTCTATAACAAACTCCGTGCGGCAGTTTATTGACGTTGTATAAGCCTTTTCTGGCTTATCGACAACATCTTGGCACTATTAGACAACAATCAGAACATCGAAAGAAATCTCAATTTCGAAAGGACGACGACCATGAGCGATAAGGTGCTCCAAATAATGCTGAAAATGAAGACCGAGGAAAAAAATCGCTACATCACTGTGTTCGCTTGGCCGGGAGGTCGATGCATCCGGGCAAACAGTGAAATATAGTACATGGAAAACATTCACTGGTTTCGCAGCGGTAAGCAATGACGCCAAAACTATATTCGATCATTTCAAGCGAATTTTGGCCAAATTTGGAATTTGACGATTTTTTTTGACCGGCCTAACCCGCGAACCGGTCCAACATCGACCCCCAGCTGCTAAATTTCATCGAAACTGAGGCTAAACCGAAGAATTGATACAAATTGAATGTAGATCTTAAAAACATACCTACACGCATGTCTTCGTCCGTCATGGCGAATGTTCCGGATAATTGATGAAAAGTAGCTCGTAAGGTTGTAGATTTATTTTCGCAAGTATGCTTAATTATTAACTTTTGAAAGTTGCTCAAGGAAATAAATTATCTCACTTTTTTTCTTCAGTCGGCCGAAAAGTCTACTTTTTAATAGAAACGTTTAAAAACGCCTATTGTATACTCGACTCCAACATGTTCATCAATTATTGAACTAAACGTTTCCCAAATTAATGTACTTGCATGCAATCATAACAAAAACACTCCAATTCAATAAAATAAATCAGAAAGCTTTTTAGTTATAAACCAGCTATTGTTTTGTAGCTGGCTGTCATAGTTTCTTTCATTGTGAACACCAGCTGACGACTGATAAGCTACAATCCGTTGCTGCAGTGCACAGTGTTGCCCAAATCGTGCGTCACATATCGTGGCACGATAGCGCGCTTCTACAGTGTGAGCAAGCACGCCCAAGTCGTCCGAAAAACGGTCGTTGCGTCGGTTTTCCGCCCTGTCAAGTCAATCGGGTTGCCATCTAGTGTGGTGCTGTCATCTATTTTTTGAACGACTTTGTTTTCCCTCAATTCATACTTTCACCCGGCTGTATGTGCTGATGGGAGTGGCCAGGCGGTGCGTTGACTGCCTGTCGACTGACTGCGAGAAAAGTCCAATTTTCCGGATGATATCATCTAGCAGCATCTTGAAGCACCGAGAGTGCAGGGTACTTTATAGGAGGGGAGGCTGGTAAAATGATGAGCGGAAAGTAGTGGCGGCGGTAGTGTATGGCGTTATTTTTCCACCCGGTGACGTTATGTGCATGTCTTTAAGAGCATTGCCGCAGGAGTAGACAGCATTCGTGGACAAAGGAAAGCAGGGCGAGAGAAAAGCAAAACCAACTGCCTTAACTCCCTATCCCCACTTCTTTTTCCACAGTGAGAGTGAATTGTGTGGAAATGTGAAAAAAAACCCATGCCAGCGACTGGTGCTCTTTAATGCTGGTTGGTTGAATCATTACAGGAGAAAGCAAGCAGAAAAAATGTTCACGTATGTCCTTCCGCGCGTTGTATGGTATTAGCACGATAGCATGAGTACGTGTGTGTATGTCAGTGGGGATTCTGTACACTTGGTTCGGCGGTCCCATTATGTGAGCCTAACAGCGTTCTAGCGTTAGCGCAACGAGACCTTGAGAATTTTCCCGTTTGTTTGCACTCCGTTACCCCCGCGAGAAAGCTAGTTCGTTACTTACAGTGCGGCACAAATCGACGTCCACTAACGCGTGCTGGCTGAGTGGTTGGCTGGCTCGCTGGATGACTGACTGGCAGAGGCTGGATTTTCTTGCACTCGTATCCCTACCCTTTTTCTTCCCATCAGCCCCATTCCGATGAGCTTCCCGCCCAGCTGGTTTTTACCTGATCTATTGCTAATGTTAGTGTGTGTGCAGTGTGTGTCGGCGAGCGTGAGAATCTGAAAAGGGAGAGCACATCTCTTTCTTTCCTGACTTAACATGCTGTGTAAATGTTACCCCTTCCTGCAGTTGTTGTCTATGGGAATGGTTAAGTTTATGGAACGGAAAGATAGTTTCTTGGGTGACGCAGGGGAACTATGAACGGTGTACAGTAGGACTCATAAACATTATACTTAGTGGTCTTGTGCATCTACAACCTGCTCTCGACACATGATTGCGAATAGGTTTCGTGTTGGTTGTTCGTTAAGCAAAAAATGAAAATGACAGATTGAGATATGCAAAATGAAGCATATTTATGGTAGATAGTACGGAGTACGATATACTAAAATATTTAGTAAACTGAGCAATACGGCAAACCTGTTCATCCTGAATAAAATTTAAGATTCAGTTATTCACAGGGCAAGCTTATGACACACGTAAATTGAAACCTTGCATTTTAATTACCAACAACATTTTGATTTTTAATCATCTCGTCTCTATCTCTCTCTCTCTCTCTCTCTCTCTCTCTCTCTCTCTCTCTCTCTCTCTCTATTTATATCATTATCTCTCTCTATTGACATATATCATTATCTCTCTCTAGCTCTTTCACATACACCCATAGTCTCTCTCTTTCATTCCTTAAAGATTCATATTTTTTCCATTTTACCTACACACAGTAGCAGCCTGCAGCAGCCCGCGATGTGAAACTTCTTTTCCGTACAAGACGACACGAGTGTGTTATTGCCACTGCTCCTCTCTCCTCCTCTTTACTGTTGCTGTACAAGTGGTTACCCACAGCCATCATCTATGGCGTTCCCTTCGTTGTTCCGTGATTCATCAGTGGCACACGAATGCGGCGGTGTCACTTTCTTTGATTTGATTGCATTTGTACAGGACGTGTTTTATTCATGCCTTTTCCCGGAGTTTTCCATGGCAGATTTTTGAAGCAGTACTTAACGTACACATGCACCCTACACACACATACAGACCCATACACAGAAATGTCAGGCGTGCAAACCTCCACCATCACTACCACCATGCCTTGCCACAATCGAGTTCGAGATCAAGTAGCGAGCGGGTTGATCCACCACATCGCGCATAATGCCGGTTGGCATTAGTTGATGCCACTGCGTGTATGAAATAAGAGTGTAGTAAAAGTTTTATCACAAAAACCTCCAGTCGAGTGGTGCAAGTTAGTGGCCCACTACTGCTAGCCGCCCCATCTCCACCGTAGGGAGTGATGCTGAATGCAAACAAACTTTCCCTGCGGTACGGTACGGTTTATTCTGGTGAGGATTTTTTTTCTCTGTTATTTCCCTCTAACACAACCCCAAACCAAATGCTCCCTGCCCCGGGACTAACTGACTACACCTCCATGACCGATCCGAACACTTCTTTGACCGTCCACCGTGGCGCGGCATGCTTGGTTTGCAAACCGGGTGCACTCGTCGCTGGGAGAAGCAGTGTGTATGTACCGACGATGCGAGCATTGTAATTAATTAGAAGTATTTAACTTTCTCCGAACGCAGCTGGTGCTTTGGTCGGGGTTTTCGGTTTTGCTGGTTGGTAATTTTCGGGGCATGCTGCTTTTGCGGGCAACACCACCCGGGAAGCTAGGACAGTGCCTGATAAAAAGTTCTCGCACCCACAGTTAAAATGTGGGTCTCATCTAATACGGCGAGTATTAGCAATGCACGATGAGCTTGCTGCAGCATTGTTTGAATAGTTGCCTTGCATTAGTAGCAGGAGAATGAGATCTAAAATGTAGCGTAGTGTGCAGCATATTTGTCTCCCAGAAACCATATGTTAGTGACGGTGGGTACTGTAAGAGTTTCCCAAGAAAGGAAAAAGGACGTAATTGATGCTCACAACGACCGGGGTTGATTTTTGCGGGAGCAGTGTTTGTTAAATTGATTCCCGGGCAAAGTTGGGTGGGATAAAATTGTGTTCTCTACCATTTAGCCGAACCCCGTGCTGTGCGCCGAAAGAGTTAGCGAAACGGCACGGGACAGCTTGCAAGTGGTTCGCCCGTGCACACCATGCCACCGTTTCACCAAACACTAAACGTGCTGACAAGAAACCGAATTAGCACATGTTTTGGGGTGAGTGATGGTAGGCGCGGCAGTATACAACCGTGTCGAGATGTGGTGCGCGCTGCTTATCCTCGTCCCGCATACTGGTGTAAGAAGACTCATTAGCAGCAGTAGTAGAACGCGGAGGGCTGATCGGGTGGCGCTAAGCAAACGGTGCACCCGGCAGTACGTGACATGACGTGTATGTGTATCGAACAATCGAATATCCTTACTGGCAGCGTACTGCTAATGAACACTTACCGCCCGCCGCCAGACACGGTACGGTTTGTACGGTTTTGCAGAGCGAACGGAAGTAACCCAATTATTGCTTGATTGTTTTCGATACACTTCTGAGCGCAGGGGTTTGGCACATTTTATTGACTCTCAAAAGCATACGCGCTAAACGTGTTACCGGAGTCACTGCCACTGAGTGTTGATGGTTTTGTGCGAATGGTGTAACCGTGGTGGCATGAAATGGTTGCTGATAATATGGATAATGATGATTACGGAAAATAATAAGTCATTCCCTATCGTATGCAACAATGTGTTTATATTCAATGTGTTTTCACATTAAACATGCGTGCTTTCCAGGGATGCTTGGGCTGTAAAATAATCTTTAAACAGTTTAGCGTACAGCTCCCCCTAACCGCTATGTTGCAGGATGTTGCCCCGGCGCTTTCGAGCTTTTAATTTGAGGACATTTGCAGCAACGCTCGCGTCATTGTGTGGGGAAGCTGGTGATACGAGTCAACTATGCGCGCTTCGACTCTCTAGCCAATTCCCGAATCCCGGGCTTTGCTCGAACCCTGGTGGAAAGAAAATCCCGGTCCTCGTTGAAAGAAACCCTTCAAGCCCGAAGGAGGCGGCTGGTGGCTCACGCGATACACAGCTGGGTTGTGGGGGGCGTACGAAAAGAGAACGTAGAAGAAGGGTACAGTGTGAGGAACAGCTTCGTGTACGAAGCTGCAGAACACTTAGCGTTTGCTCGGTGAAGGGGAACTGAATTCTAGCACAGAGCACTCAGTGTGCGAGCGCGCATTTTCTCAGTGTTAGGAATGCTTGAGTTGTTGATGGTTCTTTTTTTTGTTTTTGCCGCGATGCTGGGAAGTGACGCTCTCCCTCTCTCACGAGTTAAAGCAAGTGTCTGTACGCAGCGTCATAATCTCTGTTTAGGTTTAGTGCATACCGTGGAGCATTATTCGAGCAGTTCGTGCTGAGCGAGAAATTCGAGCACAACCCCCCACCGAGCTCAGCTGTTCGTGCTGAGCGCAAAACGGAAGCGAGTGTTTAGTTGGGAGAGTGAGTGCCATTCCGATTGAACGAGAATATCTCCCCATTCTTGCCTGCTGGGGTTCGTTTGCAATCGACGCAGCGTCGTCTCGTGCCTAGGTCGTGGTCGGTTTCGGTTTCGGTGTAGCGTTGCTCACTATCACTATTTTTCCCACCCGACCTTATACCCGCTCATTGCCTATTTTTCCTCCATTCGTTGGTGGCAGAAGCGCCAACAGTGTGAGTACTCTCAGTCTCGCCGATTGACGCGCCGATCGTGGACGGGTTTTTTCGTAGCTCTCGTAGTAACTGCGTGTGTGTGTGTGTGTGGTTCATTATCGCCTTCCTGTCAGTTATCAGTGGTGGAAGGTTTTCTGCACTATCAAAACTCCACCGACCAGTGCTGCCAGTGTTGCCGATCTCACCATCCCGTCACTGTGCTGCGAGTGAGTCCTGTGTGAGTTTCGGTGCCTTAGAAAAGGTGTTCAGGTTTTGTGCAAAGTGGCAAAACACATTGCCAGTGCGCCAAATGTCATACGATGATGAGCGGCAGGAGGCGTGAGCCTTGTCCACGTGAAGAATCTGTGCAGAGCTGTAAACGCGCCAAATGTTCCGACATTAAACTCAATTTCTCGTGAAAGCAAGGCAAGCCCTACTGCACGTTCGTATCTCGTGGTGTGATACAGGGCCAGTGAAGGAAGATAATCAGTGTGAGATCTCAAAGGACACAGCTATCAGAGGTTGATGATGCTGATATGGGGCGTTGGGTTCTGCAATGGCGCCCCAAATGCCCTCAAGGCTGTCGTAGGTGGAAGTGTAATAAAAAGGGTTAACGTATTGTAGCCGCATTAAGAGGAGCAACCTCTTAGGTTGCTTAGGGTTGGGAAAAATGTTCTTTATGGAAGGTTTGCTGACATGAATTTTGTCTTGGTGCCAAAGTGCAGTTTTGATGATGATTTTTGTGAGTTTTGGTTTTCTGGTTGCGTACGTTGAGTGCCAGGAGGTCACAAGGGCAAACATTTCATGACGGTTTTTTTTGTTTGTTTCAAGCTGGGCTGGTGAGGCTCACCAAACATTTCTGGTAATATATTATTCCACTTGAAGAATTTTTGTTTGCATTGATGCAAAGCTTCGGGCAATAACTCGTCTGCAAATTGGAGCGGTGAAGTGTTTTTGCTGGGAAGTTTTTGTTTTTGCTTAACAGATGGTAACGTCCACTAACGATAGATCCAGTGTGTGCGTGAGTGTGTATGCGTTGTTCGAAGGTTTTCAGGTATATTTTTGTTTTCTTCTTCAACCAGAAAAAAATGTGAATAAAAATAACGCGTGAAAGTGTACCGAAACGGCCGGAAAATGTCATCCGTTTGGCCGTCACGACGCCACGGTCCTTCAGACGTCCCAGTAGTAGACAACAGCCGCAGGAAAAGATACCAAGCAGAAGCAACCAAAAGCAGTAGCAGCCCTGCAGTGTAGTGAAATGTGGTAAAAAGTGGTGAAAGGCAATGTTTGCGAAACAAGCGAGCTAGATTGTGTTTCACGGGGGTAGTCAGCGCGACTCAGTGCCATTTTTTCCGGCAAGTTGTCGGTCATTGTTAGCACAAAAACCTGCCTCACGGTGATCGATTGTATTTGTGTCGTGCGCGCCAGGTTCGCGAGTGTGTATGTTTATGAGTAAATGTTCGGGGGTGCCGGTATGTGGTGTGCTTTTTAGTTTTGCTTGTGGCCCCTCGTCGGGAAGGAATGGTAAATTGGCATTTTTGGAGCGTGTGCGGCATTAGTTATTTTCGGTGGAGTGAATAAAAAATAAACCAACACAAAAACGCAACATCCATATTTCGGACGAGCGCTCGGACGGACGGATGGGTTGTTTGCAATAACGTGTAGTCAAGGAGGGAGAGAGAGAGTGCGCAAAAGGGAACGCAAGAGAAGACAGCGAGAGCAATTGTAACGCAGTGTTTCATCGTCTGCTGCTCAGCATAGCTTCAAACCCAACGTGCAGGGGAAAACTTCAAACCGAAACCGTTAGTATCTCATTTCAGTGTCGTCTGTGTTTTTGTTTTCGTGATCTTTAGCGACGCGTACGCACGTCCTCGGCATAAGAGCATTATCTATGACCATTATCTTTTAGCATTAATGGGCCTCGGCATTCGGGATGATTGAATCAGTTCCCAGGGCAGCAGTTCTATGTCGATAGACGTAGGGTCTTAGGGACGTAGGGAGTTACAGGCGCGTTCAAGGTTGGCTTTTTATCATTGTTTTTTTCTTTCTCTCTTTGACCTATTTTCCGTCACAGCACGTTCGACAAGGTAGTGTGAGGGTTTTTTGCTTGAACCCAATATTGTCGAATTGCTTTGGGATACTGGGAAGAAAATTGTTTTTCAAAAAATCATTTCACTGACCGATCGTTTCTAAATAGCACTGCTATTTTGAGTTTTTTTACGGCCCACTAAACATGATTTGAATACATAATGAAACACAGATGTCCATATGCGAGTGGCAACGGAGGTGTCATCTGCACCACTTGCATCACGCTGGGATTGAGTCGTTCGTTTGGTCGACATTGCTACGAAAACTGGCAACGCAGCTGTCGAAAAGTGAGGAGCAAACGAGCGTGCCGCATTAAAATTAATGATGCATCCTTCGAATGCGCCCTGGGAACGGTACTTGCGCGAGAATCAATGTCTGGCGATTTCGAATGCCCATGAGAATCCAACAAGTGTTACGGTACGATGGTTGGATATGACAAACGAATGAAATTGAATGGATTTTACATCACACTGTCCGGGCATCAAACCTGTTGAACGTTCTGTGTGTACCGGATTGTGGGCATTAAACTAGTTTTCACATGTGTTCAACTATGGAGTAACAGATGTTTCTGATGGCCAATCTAAGAGCTGAGGATAGTACGTCTTAGTTAAAGCATAATTTATCCTGCATCTCAAAAATAGAGAACATTTGGATTTTTTTCAAATTTAACGGAAATTTTATTGGCCAATTCTCCATACACGTATTGTTCTAAAAACGGTAGTCCTAAATTATAGCTAAAAATCTCATAGACATGGTTGTGTGTGCTATTTGCTTACGTTTAATGACTATATATTTAAGCTTATATCATGAACTTCCGTGTATGAATTGTTAGTGATGCAATGTAATTAACACACACAAGGTTAACAGCTTTTTCTCAAGAAGCAACTAAATAGATGGCAAATTCTTTTCTTATTGCTGTCGCTACCCGACCGGATGCATGATTGTTTACACTTTTTCACTGCTGTAACCAAGCGCATCCAAAGGACTTTCACGGAATTTGAGGGAGGATTTCTTCCAAAATAGCTTTTCCAAGGAATGCATGACGTTTTGTTGAATTTTCCATCCCAGCGTATTTATCCTGGCGAAGTTCCGGATTGTTTAACCATTCTTTGCTATCATTGTTCGCCCCAAAAAAGGTACTATGGAGTTATTATTTCGACGGAACGCGACAGAGTAGACTTGTTGGCGCTAACTGGAATTGTGTGAAGAATGTCAGAGTGTCCTCAAACAGGAAGAGGGTTGTTTTTATGCCGTAGCTTTGTGCAAAGGACAGATACAAAATGTATTAAATGGTTCCGAGAAGAGCTAGTGTTGTAAATAGGTATGTTAATATAAGCTGTTTGAAGCATGTTTGAGGAACTCAGCTTGTACTGCAATGACAATCGCATTGGTAGAGGTATTTTTTGGTTGGAAATGTGCATAGAGAGGATTGCTAAATATGTTAAGTTAGCTGCTTTATGTCCGCGCCAATCCTCTGTTGTTATTCTAGCCGTTGTCGCCTTCTGTGGCCAGTAATTTATATTTGATTTAAGTCCGCATTCAAAACGCATCATGAAAAGCCACAAATCCGTCGGCCCAGCGGGCTCAGCGTAATGCCAAAACAATGATGTAGCATGATCGATGGGCTGTACTGTAAAAGGTATTGGCATCATTCTGGTGGGCGAATGTACGTTTTTAGTCCTAGAGTCCTCTGCGTACCTTCGCCCGAGCGAGCCAGTGCGAAACGCAAGGAAACAAATTAGTTAAAGCACAGCTAATATTGACACAACAATAATGACTTTTCCGCACTCTTGCTTACCATTGCTGGCAGTTAGACTGACGCCTGGTAGCCATAGTGACGGTGTGTTGCCCTAGAGGATGGGAAAGGAAGCACGGCATACCCACAGCATTATGTTGATTTTACGAATCTCTCGGCTTGTTGTACGACGAAAGGTGGGTAAAATAATTTCCTCCGGCCCAGAATGGTCGTTGACGAGCTGCACTGGGCGAGCGTGGGCCATCCATCGCTATAGGAAATGGGCGAAGACTTGACACAATTTCTATTTGATCATTCACCAAGACACGAAGGCGTTTTTTTCTTACTACTATCTCGTCCCATTCTGACTCGTTGGCTGGGGTGTGATGAACAAGCCACAACACACTCTTAACGGTCGAAACGTACGTCTAGTGGGAAACGAAACGCCTAGGAAAATGAGCGCTACTGGTCGCCCGACAGGCAAAGAGAGTTAAATTTACAGGCGAGGCCCGACAGGCAAAGAGAGTTAAATTTACAGGCGAGGGGCATGTAGAAACAGGGAGAAGGGGTCGGTCGAATTTGTATTGTCCGCCATAGTCGAGCGGCAGTGATTTTTTTCCGAATTGAGAGCAAGCGCGCGCAGCGCTCTCTCGCTTGCCTTCAAATTACACGGGGCGCTCTCGCGATACAAAACAGCTGATCAGCTGATACCCCCTCCCTCCCGTTTCTTTCCTCTCGCGATGCGCTGGATGCGCGGATCAGCTGTTCCCCCTCTCTCCCGTTTCTTTCGGTTTGCGCTGCGCTGTTGCCGCACTTGCGCGCTGCGCTGAACACCCCTTCCCGCGCGTTCTTTTCGGTTTGCGCTGCGCTGTTGCCGCACTTTGCGCGTAGCGCTGGACACCCCCTCCCCCTCGTTTCTTTCGTTGCGCGTTGTGCGCTGTGCGCTTTCGTTCACTTTGATTTGCAGCGTAATAAAATCGCATGCATCGAAATAAAACTTAAACACATCAAGCTCGGTTGATATTTTAACACTTTATTGAAACTTAAGGCACAGTTCCACACATCGCTAACCACAATCTTGCCACAAAACCACACATATTTTTTATTATAAATAATAAAAAAATCGTCACTTCAAGCACCCGCCTTACTGCCTGTATGTTGTGTATGTTGAATACTGTAAAAAAAGCATTGAAGTAAAGCAGCATAATTTACATATTCATGTTGAATTATGAAAGATTAACGCTGCTTTATTTCAATGCGCACAACACTTCAACACTTGAAAATACGACCGAGGCCGTAATAATGTGAATTGAAATAAATAAAACTTCAACACTTCACTTCAAATTACATCGAGCGCCCGGGACTTAGGCTAAAACGCGCGCGGCCTCACGCTGCGAAGGCTTGAACTGTACTGACGATTTTGTGTGGTAGCAAGAAAGGGAACGCACGAGGAACACTCGCTGCACTAGTGCGAGCGAGACACCGACACCAGCAAGCCGCTGCGAGAAAACCAAACTGAGCGCGCAGGCTGAAAGTGAACGCACACATTCACACATGTGTGATTGTGTAAGTGCGAAAACTGTGTAGAAAGCAAAACACGCTCTCGCCTCCTAGCAATTCCGCGTATTTCCAGCCGTCTCTCCCTGCTTCTACATGCCCCTCGCCTGAAAGACGCACACTTTTACATTCTCTTTGCTAGTAGGGTAGTTATCTGTGCTTCTATACAGGTATAAATACGTTCTGAAAGATACATGGAAAAGCACGGCGGCAAGTAAGCCATCGTAAGCGAGTCTTGCAAAAACACATTGTGGTAGGGTGGATTTGGCAGTCGCTCAATTCAATTGTGGGCGAAAACAGATTTTCCGTTTATTCAAATTACGCCGATTCATGTATTCGAGCAGCGCAAGGAAAGAAGAAAATGTTGTTGATCATGTTGCTCGTGATAGGGAAAAGTAACAAGATAACCAAAACTATACCCAGCCAAAGAGCTGAAGGACGGTACGCTTCATGCGGCATACGTGTGCACGTGCGAGAAGAGGAAGCTTCATCGATACCGATCGGGCCTCTTGTCGGTTGAGTTCAATATTGGCGAGAAAAGATTTGTTCTTTTGCTATCGCTGCTGGGGAGATACTTTCTACCATCGTTTCTTATGCCTGACCGTTTTTATGTTTTTTTTTCTCTCTCTCGTACCGATGCTATGATTGGAAGCCGTGGTCGGTTACTGGCACCCGATCATTTCCAATTTTCCGGTCTGCTAGTACCGGATAATCCTTGATGATGGCTTTACGCCATCGAGACGCAGTCTGTGTGCAGTTGAGCCGGTGCCAATGAGTGAAACCCCAGACCTAGACATGGCTCAAGTGTTAGACTGACAGTAAAATATTTGATACAACGTGTGGTGAAAGTAGTTCACTAAAGCATTCGCCCTCTCACTATTTCCCCGATGAGATGGAACATCGAATGACGCTTCCGTGTTCTTGCCAGCTGGTGATGAAAGAGGCCTCATCAGCTTTGCCACCTGGTATGGGGTACTTTGTGCAGGAGATGTAAAAAAGGCTATCTTGGTTGAAAAGGTATGTGGGTGTGTGTGTGTCTGCGCCTGACAACAAGCAGGTCGACGATAAGAGCGCACCGGTGGCATCGGTGTGGTATTACTTAAGAATTTAATATGCTTGGCTCCCTGGGATCCCTTCGGAGTATCAATATTTTATCGTACTCCCACTAGAGGAAACCCTTATTAGACCGAACGTTGCGCTGGTGTTGGTGGAGCATGTATTACACGGGACGGAAATGAAGCCACATTTGCTGGTGGGATGGAGACTCTTAAGCTCAGGCTGTAACGCCCTAGAATGAGAAATGTCAGCATCTCGCTTGGGAGACTCTGAAATTAGCACGAAGCACAAAACAACAACAGCAAAAAAGAATTCATTCTGGACCGTCGAAGCTTAAAGGTATAAGGAGGCAGAGCATGATACACGCTACCCATCGGAAAGCTCGATATCATGATTAAAGCAATTAATAATGGGAAACCAAGAAAATGCTGCCGGCTATTGTGAGGCAGCGAGGACCGGGCAATTTCAGTCGGTCCCGGCTCCCGGTCCTTCGCTGGCAGCCGGGTTGCAGCCGCGTCGCACACTTGGGCCGTTAAAGTCATCCCGGGCAAAGCTTTGTGCTTAACAAAGAAGCGTTAGCCATTGCCGAGGTGCACCGTGTGGGACGCGTGGGATAAGTGGCTTGGATCCCGGTGCTAATCACCGTTGTCGACGAAGTTGTTTGCTATCGCCGTACCCAGATGGTCGATGAAAGGGTTTCGCCTTCGTGCACGAGCTCAAAGGCGTAGACTAACCCAAGAAATGCTGGGCTAGTGATCTAGAAAGCGTTTCTAGAGTCCCTAGATCCGCTCAGCCCAGAATGGTGGGACGAATCCTTTGTACGGGATGTCCCGGCGTGAGTTAAAAATCTCATTTCCAACCAGCTGACGGTGGTTTCAAAAATGGGTGAAGTTTGGCCATCCTCACCCGACGTGGCCGCCGTTCTCATCGCGCAGATCCAGAAGCTGAAGTGAAACAGTAAGACCCGATGAACGTATAGATGGAATCGTTTGACAGGTTGATGTTCTGAGTGAGCGACTAATAACAAAAAAACGACCATGGAAACCTAGCATTGGGGATAGAAAGGGTTACATCTTGATGGGAGCAAGGGGACAGGCAAGCGAATCACGAGCGTGACCACCCTGTGCTAGCCGGGGTGCCGTACTAATTAGTTTTAATTGGTTTACGGCTAATTAGTTACGAGCGATCTGTCGAAGACACACCGACATTTTCGTTCCCTGGACACTATTTTGCGGTTCAACACTTACCATCGGGGATACGGTGAGTGTTCGTCCCAGGCTTAGGATCAGTGAAACCATCAAGGTGTAAATTATAGAGAGAATAGACACATTGGGCAACACCCGTACCCTTGATTACGTTGTAACGAAGCCGGAGTCCGAGATCCTTCTTGTTTACCCGGGAGCAAGTGGGAGAATCAATCCGGATGTAAATAAATGATCGCTCGGAGAACGGTAAAGAGTTTCCAAACCCGGGTTTCTGGCTCGTTGCCAAAACAAACGTTGGTACAAATCGATTCACAGCTTCGGTGGCGTTCAAAATGAACCGTACACAAAGCTGGATTGCACCGGAACCACTGGTAGCGGTGTGTGTTTCCCCCCTAATCCCTAGCTCGAATGTCCTGCTATAAACATGGCACACTGCCTCTTGCCATAATATCCAGGTCAGAGATCGGTAGAAAACGGATGTTTTTATTTAATCTCTCAAGTGTACATAAAACCAGCATACATTCGCTCCACTCTCCTCGGGTGCTTGATATCAGCCGACCGACCTCTGCCAGGTTCTATGTAGGCTGCTCGCTAGGCACGCTGCAGCATTGCACACAGCAGCAACGGAGACGATCGATGCGGGCCGACTATTTTTATCCACCAACAGCACAGGACCGTCGCAGCTTGTGCAGAAGTTTTTCGAGGTCACGGAGTCGAAAAATGGAATACCGCTTCGGTTGGTAGCATTCGACCAGGTTTTGGTATTTTCGGAATGGTGTTTTTTTTTTTTTTAAACTAGAGCCATTATTTGTATCATACGGTGGCGTGTGCTTCGACTATACTAATGGTTAGTGCATTTCGGAAGCTGCCATCGTCTCATTCTCGTATTTAGTTTTCGAAGCATTGTTATGCTCAATCATGGTAGAAAAAATAAAAACGTTTACCTAGATAACTCAACAATGCTCTCTCACGTGTTTGTTTCTTTATGTCTGGTTACAGTAGTGGTTGTTGATTTGTTTGAATTTATATTTATGTTCATTTCAGTAAAACAATCTGAATTTAAACACGATTTTGTCTGAAAGAATATCCTTAGAAATGAGGTAACGAATATTAACTCAACCAAGGTGGAATTTATTGTTGTACAAGTAGCTTTGATGGATGAATCCCACTGTAAGCGAAGCTGATTAAGTTCATTCAGCCAGGCGCCTGAATACATTACGATCCGTTTTTCTCAAATGAATCTGTTCCTCGTTTCGTTGTATAAGCATTTGCATTCATTAAACACCCCGTTCGACATTCGGCATCGATCGATAGACACAATATCGTCGCTTCGGGAATGTCTCATCGAACGTACTCGAACGAATGGAGATACTCGTATCGAAGGTGCAGGAGGAATGTGTAGCCTATTGTTGAAATTAACTTTCAATCCATTACCTCCGTGACAGCGGCTCCCGGACACTTGCTTGGCACAACCGAACGACGAAAAGAATGAAAGTCGGGGAGAGAAGGTGGTCGGGGGCAAAAAGTCATGGCTGCAAAAGAATGCTTTTGGCACGTTCCTCCTTAGTGTGAAGTCAAACATTCAATTCGACTCTTTGTCGGATTCGTGGGGCAGGTAAGGGAAAAGGCTGCCTAGTTGCGATTGGAGAAACGGTGGACGAGAATTTCACATGATGAAGATTCGCAACAAACGAGAAAGGTAGATGACGCCAGCGCCAACCATTCATCCGTTCGACGTTTGATCCTCTTGGCTTGATTACTTCATTCAGTTTTCAGGGGCAAGAAAAATGACTTTCGTCAACGGTTAAATGCTGCTGAATGATTTACATTTGCGAAAGGGGAAGGTATTTTGGTGATGAAAAAAAAAGTCAGCTCTCGGGCGGATACCCGAACTCTGATAGGCGGGAGCCCACATCTAAGGAAGAACATTAGCATATTCGATTGATTGGAATGAATTGGGAGGGAATGGGCTGTCTTTTTATTTGCGGGGAATATAGGGTGTATTTTTCTTTCCATCATTCGTGCTTCATGGTTGCTTGCGCCCAACGCAAACTTCCCATTTATAAATCGAGCTCATCTCATGTCAGTAAACGAAACGAGTTACGCATGAGCTTATCCGGCCGGATGGGTAGCTTGAAGGAGAAGATCATGAGTAGGCGTTTTTATTGGTATGAGAAAATTAATCGTATGGAAAAATTGTGCAGACAACGTACGTAAACCATATTGGCAATATATATATATATATGGGTGTGTGGGGCCAAAACAGAATTCAAATTGCTTACTTTTAACATGCGGCTGTGGTAAGGTTCGTTGATGTATTTTGAGTAAGAGCGGCATTTTGAGTACTTGTATGTGTTATTCGAATTTCGCAGTAGCATTCTTGCTTTTTTCCGACTTTTTCAACCATTTTCAAACACGCTCAACATCACGTCCGGCGCCCAAGTTTGAAGCGTAGGACACTCGTCATGCTGGGGCAATTTATCATCGAACCAATCGAACTTTTCTTTTTGGACTCGAAATTATTGTCACTTTGTCACCGGAGCCCCATTACCATACCATCGATTTGGCTATGCGAAAAGTCATTTAGATTCATAATCACGTTCCTGGTGTCCGTTGGCACTCGAACCGAACCCGAAGGACGTAACCCGCGTAAGCGAGCGAACCGGAGCGAGGCCAACGGGCGCGGAGGCTACAGTGTGATGGTTTTATCGAACGGATTTGAGCCAGCTTTGCGCCTGACAATTGACGGGCGTTATCATGGGCGCTCCAGCCGGGGTGCACGGACTTTCGCGCAAAGTCCATTTCGCTGTCGGGCGCACGTTTTCTGACAGCACATTATGGATGTGAAATGTATCATTAAACTTATCAAACATTCAGTGTTTTTTGTTGTCCCACCCTTTTTCGTGCACTCTTTCCGGTTCGTTTGTCCGTTTTGTTTGGCGATCGCGGCTTCTTGAGCCGCCCGCGCGCCCTTGGGGAAGTCACTTCCGACACGTACGCCATCGTACAATTGAGCTTAAACGCTGATGGCAGCGATTCGCCGTTTTCGTAAATTGCTCCTCCTGGTATACAAACCCATCCCCCGTTACCTTTTGCTTCCCCCTTGCTCAAATGCATCGCAGCTCTGTGGGTTTGCGTTTTTTTCTTGAGAAAAAAGGATCCCTACAAAAAAGAGCTTCGTCCTCTATAAAGGATGCTCTGGCAATGGGGATTTCATAAATTTTAAATTGAACATTCTTTCAACCAACTGGCGGGGCGCGACTTCGAAGTCCAGAGGTGTACCGGAGTGCTGTTCGCTCAGTCGGCGGGAGGAGGGAGGGAGTGGGTACGAATGGAAGGGACGGTAAAAAAATCAGTGTTTCCACCTCGATTTTGGGGCACTGCTTGCGTAAACGAAAAAAGGCAGCAGTGTTTCTTTACCCCTCGCGTTCGCTGAGCCCTTCGGGCCGACCATCGCTCGGGAATTGCCGCCCGGGACCAGCGTCACTTTGTGGAAATGGTCGTCGTCGTGTACGCTACACAAACACAGCCATATCGTGCTGGCAGCAAAGTGCCCGGCCTCTCCCTTTGGGATGGTAGTGTATGGGACGACTGGGTGCCCAGTGCCGTTGAGCCATTATGATTCGCCTTAATTCAATAAATTCCATCAGCAAAAGTGTGCGATAATTTGATAATAAATTCGAATAAATAAATGTGTCTGTAGCGTGTGCTTGCAGCGCGGACCGTGTTAACAGCGAAAGGGGAAAGGGTGTTTGAAGGCCACGAATTTGCATACGGCACAGTTATGAGTGGCGGCGGAAGAAGAGGGTCATCGGAGCAAGGTTTGTTGATGCGCTTGATTACTGTCAAAATGTTGGTTTGCCGATGGTTTTGCCCTTTCTCGAACCGTTGCTGAATGTGCTGAAAAAGGGATGCTTTGAGCGATAAAACAACTTACCGTGTAGTTTCATGAGATGTAATAGGTCAGTCGTATTTCGAGGAACTCTTGACCAGTTCACAAGTAATACTAAAAACACTGAACAATAATATTTAATAATGCATCACTTTGTTTGACTTTAATTGCTCTTTGTCGGTGAAAAAAAGAATAAAAACCCCTAGCAACTGCACGAGTTCAAACTGCAAATAATAAAACCGAGGCCGTTTACACGCGCTACGCCATAAATTAAAATTACCCGACAATCACAACGGAACAATGAAAAGGCGAGGTTTTTGGGTTGGGTGTGACGATACACACTACTAAGCGTTCCTACCTGTGCCTACACCGGGGTGCAATAATTGGTCTTGTTTGTGTGCATATTAAAGCGCGTAATACAAAACCACACACACACACACACATGAGCTCGCGACAAACAAAACCTACACTCCCATCGGAAGCTGCGGCACGGTCTCTGCAACTGCATAACTGAAAGCAAACTTTTGAAACAATCCACCGCCCGGGAGAGGGAAAAAAAGAGCGTAGGGACCATTAAAAATCGCACGGCACTACGGAATTGGGTAATGCAGTAAAAGTGCTGCATTGTGCGTTAATCATAGCGGTGGTAATTTAATGAAAGTGGCGTCCTTTGTGTATATTTCAGTTTTGGGGGCTTGTGGAATTGATTTACGGCCACAAACAGCGTTGCAGGAAGATTTTATTATTTTACTTAAGCGTAATAGTTCTCGTTTTACAGTAGTTAATGAAATGATCTCTGTTTTGATATTGATTTTATTGAAAATCCCAAAAATAAAAAGCAATTTCCACAGCCCCCGTAGAACAAACAAATTTTACTTTTAAACGCCTATTTATGTACAGCATTTTGTGAGGAAACTTGAGTGTTGACTATGCATCTGTTTTTATCTGGTTTTTTTTAAAGAAAATCAAACGATGTGAATTTATAAAAGGATAATTGCCTACAAGCGATGTTCAGAAAAAAATAATAATAATACAAACCGAATGTACAATCTACTCTCAGCACTGGAAGAAGCACTCTACGTCCGCAGCCTGGCACCAGCAGACGATTAGAAATGTTCACATTCCGCTGCACTGGCCGGTTCGGTTAGCAAAATGTGAAATAATGAAACGAAGACCGCACCGGTCATTGCAGCATAGAGTGGGCCGCACTCGCTCGAAAATGTGATCAAATTAAGTAAGAAGCTTTTCCAGACCGTGAGCTGGAAAGTTTCCGCTTCTATTTTAGCTCGTAGCGCAAAACCAACACTTCAGCGCACTACCTTTCGCGCTCGAAATGCGCAATTTAAGGACGAGACAAATAAACCTGCGTAAGAAATATTAGAGTGTGTGTGTGAGAGAGAGATAGAGAGAAAGAGAGAAAAAAGGGGAGTTGAAGGAGTGGGAGCAATATTAGCACACCTGCAAATACATCGGAGAACTGGTGGAGCACTTTTTTTCTTCTTATTTGTAGCTTGAAAAGGAAAGCAAAATTTTCATCCCCCAGCACGGGTGCGATGGGTTCCCAACCGGGCTGGAAAAGGATATCCTTCGCTTCAGTTGCTGACAACCTCTTCCTGACCGCTGGCCTGATGTGAGCATTGACCTAGCTGGTAATGGAAGCAGTAGCAGCAGCCGTAGCGTATTATCAGCGGCATTCCTTCACCGTTTCTCCATTCGGAGTTGAAATGTTGAAATATGCCACTGGGCATCGAAAGATAACGGCCGCACGCCCGAACTCAGCAACGGGACGAGATTCACCGCGTGTGCTAAAATGGAGGAGCTGGCTGTAACTTTTGCTGACATTTATTCCGCCTCCGTTGCTAGGTCGTCCACCAGCTTAGGGTAGGTTCAGTGCGCACACAAGCAACATGGAAACGGGTGGCACGAGAAATACTGCGAGCGGTTCGTTTCGGTCGCTTTCCACCGTGGAAAGGATGGCTGAAATATTTTGAGCATGTCTGAGCAATCGTTGGAAAAAGCTCGTTTGCTTTCATTGCCGGTCTTGGCTCACAGTGGCCGCTTCTCATTTACTACGTTCATTACTTCGTAACGCAATGTTAAAGTTGTTGAAAAGTCTGGTCCCGGAATGTCGCAAGATTGTATCTGGAAATTACATGGCTCAATTTAGATGTGAATATTTCAGTTGGTCAGGATTTTGTAGCTGGGTGGAACATGTTAAAACTAAAAGAGTTAGCAACTAGCAGCAGTTCTCGTGTGCTAAGAGATATTGTTTTTTGATTTATCGCAGCCCTTTCGATGGATGACAAAAAAGAGATTTGAAACTGCTCCGAAGAGTTATAAATATAGAGTTTAAATATTCGTTCAGAAATTACACATGTTACCAAACGTGTGTCTCTCACTGTAACAACAAGGTGCATGCAACTATTCTAGGATAGTGCAATCATTTTCCAATTCTAGTCACCAGTGAATGAAAGTGTCCATGTAGACCGAGCAAACTATTTCACGTCCAGCGAAGGACATGAGCGTATTGTAGCTCCGAGGTCCGGGAAGTTATGTTCCCGTTGAGTGACACTCATACAATTACAGCGCTCTATAGCCATCACTTTTGCTACTGCTGCTGCTGCTGCTGACGATGCTGCTGCGTGGTGTGGACAGCATATTTCCCACTACAATAATCAGAGTCATGGTCAAATGCGTCGACGCTTAAGTTCCCGCTTGTTGGCGAAGAGGGCAGTGTTCGTGTTTTTTTTTTGTGCAGATTAAAGGTTGGGAGCATGTTTACTGCTCTCGAACACAACATTTGCGTGAAGGTTATAATAAAATACAAACAGCAAGCACTAGGGGACGGTTGTAAGTGGGCAAATGTGGCCAAATTCTTGTCGCTGCCTCAAAAGATGCATTGGTATGATGAGAAAAGTTTTACCTCTGGCTTTGCTCGTTCGTTCTCCTAGCTCTTGCGTCCGATTCGGTGTCCAGTGGGGAAGAAATGA
This sequence comes from Anopheles merus, assembly GCF_017562075.2. Lineage (NCBI taxonomy): Eukaryota > Metazoa > Arthropoda > Insecta > Diptera > Culicidae > Anopheles > Anopheles merus. The sequence goes on along the minus strand of NC_054082.1, from coordinate 10,468,332 downwards.
TCGGACATTTATTGAGAAAGTTTGGAGATGTCTTTGTTATGCCGTTTGGTCTTTCCAATCTGCCACCTTCTTCTGGTCTGGATGGCTACACTGGGGGGTGTTGAGGTGATGCTGATAAGGCCTGGTTAAACCGTTCCGTTTGATTTCATTGAGTGGCATTCAGCGTTTGGTGATATTGGGGACTACATGGGAGGTTTTGCGGAGAGCTACAAGGGAAAGGATTTTTTAAATATAAAATTCTTCGGCGGTGGTAATTAAAGACAACGACAAACGTATGCTAGTCACTGACTGTCACTATCAAACTAAGAAACTAATAATTGATGCCTAAGAAGTTAATAATTGGTGCCATCTTGTGAAACTATCGTAATAAGCATCGTAGTTACGACAGAAATGGATTTTATTTGCATCTGCACGAGAGTTAGAAGACATGAACCATGTTTGACAGCTCACCATCATCAAACATAAAATTCTTTCAGATTTTTCTCACATCTATGACACCACAATGTGTACAGCTTTTGTAGCTACAGCTTGACGAAGGCGTCGAAAACACAATATTGACTTTAGCAAAAGTCTGTACCCACTGTCGCGACTAACAGCATTTCTGACAGCGCTATGCGGAAGCGCCCTTTCTCTCTTACCCCACCGGTCTAGAGTGAGGCGTGTGTGAGTTGCGGTTGTGCGGTCACGGGTAAACGTTCCCCGCAGGCTCCGAAATCTAACAGATCTGATGTATTTCTGTTTATGTTGTAGCCAAAGTTTCTAATTCCAAAATCAATAGCCTCGATGCTCGTGAATGCCCGCTTGTCAATTGGGTCTGGCGTGTTGCAGGTTTGCTCCGGCTTGGAAAATACGGCGAAACAGAAGAAGTGGAATCAATTAAAAATGCGCAATGTATTTCAGTATCTTGCATTTGTTTATCACGACACGTGCGCGCTCTAGTGGCGTTAATCGGCTTTCGAAGTTCGGTGTGCGTCGATAAGAATGAGCACTTGAGTGAGGTATTGGTATTGGGCGATTTTTGTTAAAAAAATATATTTCTACTTTCATCAATACGCTTGCAGAGGAGAAGGAATTTAAATGAAATATTGACCATGGTACGGCAGTGTCAAACATTAGCGAACGTAACCCAGTTTCGTGCAGAAGTTTCCAAGGACATTCAACTGAGCGGCGATCCCCCTCCCCCAAAACCAGGCACCGGTTAAGCGCATTGCCAAGGCGACGGTCAAACTGTTATTGGTATTAAGAAAGTTTTAATTAGTTTTTTTTTGCGTTCCTTTGCACCCTATATATTATCTTCCAATTGTGCGCACCGTGTCTCGGGCGAGAATCGGACACCGTGGATACCGTGGACCGTGATGTCTTAACCTTCGTCTCGCACGGTGAACTAATTGTAGATAAGTTTTCCTGTAGCAGGACGCGCAGGAGAGAAAATGTGATTCTCATAGCTCGTGCTTGAATGGCGTTTTATCGCTTCCACCAGAAATTATCCAACTTTTTTTGCTCTTCCCTCGCATGGACGCATTGCCGCTTTTGTTCTGGCCAGTTTTCATTTTCTCACCATAAACACCCAATGAACGTTGGATGCCTTTTTTGTTTGCTGTTTTTTTTGTTCTTTTATTATTGTTGCACATAGTTTTTCGAAGATAGCACCGGAAACAGTGCGTGAGTAGTTTTTTGTTTGCTTTCGCCTTCGGGGTGCTGCGCACCAAGCAGCTACAAAACTGCACACCGAGCTCGCTCAACCTTGGTTCTAACGGTTTGCCTCGATTTTTCCCCGCCCGGAGAAGTAATAATGGGTTGGAATCTTTGAAAAGTTTTGTAGCTTCATTTAACAGTTTTCATTTTGAAATGGAATGAAGTGTAAAGCGCACATACAATGGCGTGCGCTAGGGGATGGTATACAGCTTGGTGTGTCGTGTCTGCCGTTGCTTTGTTGAATATGAAAGCAAAAACAATGCTCAGCAGTTTGCAAACATTCTTGATTTTTATTGATGATGCAAAAACTAGTTATCTTTTTTCGATTAGTGTAGCTCCGTTGTGACGGTACTGGTAATTGAAAACAGAAAAGTTTAGTTAGTCTCCCAGGATCGTGTTTCCTTCTTGCTAGCTCTACTGGCTAGTGATACAAAATGGCGCCATAGATTATTGGGAAAAGTTGGCACAACTTAATTTAGTTACAAAGTTTTGTGAAGTGAGTAGTTTCCACTTTTGGTCTATCGTCTATCGAACAATGCGTTAAGTTTGTGTTTGAAATTGAAAAAAGAGAATCAATTTAAATTCCGGTTTGAACCCCAAGATTGGACAAGCAAGTATGTTGGATTCAAAATTAAATTGCTTTTTCATGGGGTTTTCTTCGAAATTAATTACATGTTTGAGTCATGCAATTGAAAAATTGAAAGGCTTGATGCTTCCATAGACTATTTGATAAAAAAATATCTGAGACAGAGAGCAAAAAATACGCAAATAATACGGTAAGCTGGCTTGACAAGGGCTGCTTTTTCGGCAAGTGCTTTCTCTATAATCCTTAAATTCCTTTCTTCACCCTCTTTTTAAAGGGTGATAACGAAGCGGGAAAAATGAGCTTTGAAGTCAACATTCCTTGTCATCTCCTCGCCTTGAAAATTCGGGCCCCAGTTGTCGCTATACCCGCTAGCTGTGGAGCATAAAAGAAAACTTTGCACTGTAATTGTCGTCGAAAGTCGACAAACCGCCCCTTACCGCGTAACCATACCAAGGATGCGGTGCTATGTACACTTTAATTTGTTCGTTTGTACGCTGGCACAGGCTGCAACGTGGTTATGTATTCACAGTGTGTATTAGAGTGTGTATGGTTTGGTGGCGCTTTCTTCACTGCATTCCTCGAGAAAGCTACTGATATTTTTTTCTCTCCCGGGACACAACCACACGAGAATCAGCGTTTGCACGAGCAGCAGCTTCTGCGCGTGGGAAGTTTTCGTTTTTCAAACTTTGTATCCTCGCTCTAGCTCATCGGTTTGGTGCTTTTTCCTCGGTGCTGCTGCTGCTGCTGCTGCTCTTGACAGGAGGATGCACTTGCACAAACGGTAAAGGAAACACTTGCCGCAAAACCGGGAAGTGCCACTCGGTACCGTGGTGGATGGTAATGACGGCCTGGGGCTGGCACTGGTGCCGGCCGTGAGGTAGCTCGGCGTCGGGATTCTAATGGTGTGGTTGTGCTGATAAAAGCTGTACCATATTTTAGTAGGCCACTTATGTGCTGCGGTCGGGGTGTCATTGTGCGGCACGTCGAAAGCAACATGACAGGCTCTCTCTCTCACAAACACACACACACATACACGGCCATGCGCTAAGGTGGAATGTTTTTGAATGTCTCGTTAAAAACTTTTTCAATCGAGAAGCATTTCGTTTTCTTCCCTTTCTATGCGCACGACAATGCAAGAAGAGAGGCAACGAGGAAATAGAAAATCAATTCATGGCAACGAAAAATAGTGGAAACCTTTTCTGTGCACAGCATGTGAGGTTTTTGGTGCAGCAAAAGAATAACAGGCTTGTATATTGTGACTTACATTGTAACGTAGGATGCTTTTCCCCCCTGCGTGTCTTATGTGAGCTTAATTTTATCTACCTCTATGCAGCAAATGAAACGAAATCAAAAAGACCACAATACGACGGTACAAATTCGACGATGTCGAAAATAGCAAACCAGAGAATCAGACAGTAACAAACATTGGAAACCGTGCGTTTAACAGCTTTCCCCCCCCCCCCCACACACACAAAATAAGGTTGTCCCCAGACTGTACGGCCACACATGCTGCAGACAGGGTTGTGGGATATCATAATTCAGGCTTGCTTTAAGAAGCCTTGCTTGAATTGACTACAGTTTATGAGGGTACGTTGTCGCTAAGCCTCCGCCGGTGGGCCCGGTACACATTTGGCACAACCGGTGCACCGGTGCGCAAAGGATTAAGGTATGATATGTTTTCCAAGCGGATTAATAATTTGTTCCCCGTGTCGGTTATACGCTCTCATTCTTCTTCTCTCCTAGTCCTGTTTCTGGGTGACATTGCTGTACAGCTACATGCAGACGTGGTTGTTGCGGAAGTGATGTTTTATGTTCATTGTTGGGTCCTTCCTTTCCAGTTCATTGGGTTAATAGGGAATTGAAGATAAACGAGAAGAAATACGCAATGCTGCGTTTGTCTGTATTTATCCAACAGAGGTAAAACAAATTCAATCGAAAATTGCTTTGGTAACAGTTTGATGGTTTTAATTATTGGTTTTAATGTAACTGGCACATTAAGCAGAATTTTAAAAAAATCTGACAGGTTTTTCGTCAGGCTGTGTCCGTACACAGTACAATATCAATATCAACTTTAATAATTTCACTTCGGCCCTTTACTCCAATTTACAGTGTTGTAATGGCATTTTATGAATTCGAAAAGAAGCTTATGTTGCTGAGTTTGTAGGAAAAACCCCGCAGATGCTTTTTCGTAAAGGTAATTTACCAATTCAAGCAATGTATTAAACGACTAGTCGAACAAAGAAGCCTTTGGGTAAAGGTTTATTTCCTTTACATTTTCCGTTCCTTAAGGAAACCACAGTTCCCTTGATGCTTTGAACACCAAACCATCAAACAAAGTATTAGTTGATCGCTGCTGTAGCAAAGCTAAGGTCGTTGGTAAGCGAGAGTAATTAAATTTTTAGTATCATTCGTTCGTGACCATGGTCGATAAGAGCGCCGTTGGTCAAATCTCCTAACCAACGCCATCCCCTAGACACACAGGGCTAGTGCCATTTTTTGCCATCAAGGAAAACGGGTAAGAGTAGTGGGATTCAGAGAGAGGTATACGGAGAAAAAGAAAGAGAAAGAAACAAGGAAAACGAACAAAAATAAACCCAACTCAGAGATCAGTCCATTTCGACCAATTTTGCCACCAAAATAACATCGTAAAATGCGCCACCTCCGCACCTTCTGTTGGTGGGGCGTGCCCCGTTTCTGTCCGCATGTGGTTCCATTTCTGGACGGGCCCGCACGGTGCGATTCGATTTCGTTCTAGACTCAATTACTGCGCCTCTTCGGTGGGTCGAAATGTGGAGCTCATATTGCCATGGCAAGACCCGGAGCAGTGGTTTTTTTTTATTAAATTAAACAACCATAACAACCGATCATAAAACATCGATTATTTTGAGCTCTCGTAAAGTTCACTCCCTTCGTCTGCCCGTTCGATAAACGCGAGCGGTCGGGGGCATCGATTGACCAGGGCCGAAATGTATGGCAGTTCGGTGGTGCAGAAGGCCGGAGCAGTATGTGGCCGTGTGGTGGCGGCTCGGTTCGGTTTTCCTCCCGGTGACCTGACAGCCTCCGGCCTGTCTGGCGACGTCCGGTCGAATTGGAGGTTCGTGAGTGGCAGTTATTACGGCAGTTTAGTATCAATTGTGACTGACCCCTTGATGCTCGTCACGTATGCGACATTACACCGGGCGAGGAGTGGAAGAAGGTGGACGGCTGCCGTATGGGGAACACACATAACAGCGATGACCTCAGTCACGTACCGAATAAACAGCATTCCAGCAGGGTTGGGTCGGATGGAAGTGTTGTGTGCCATGGCGCAGGGTGTGTGCAAAAATATTTAATTACGAACTTTGCCGCAACAACATACACATTTTGTAGCAAAGTGGTTTTTACTTTGGAGATCAAAAGGTTGTTTACTACAAAAAAAAACTATCTCCGTTGATTTGGGAACCACATTCAAAGTCAGCTCCCACGATTTTTTTTTGCTTCCTTCAAACGTCCTGTCGATTTGACAGGCAATAATTGTCATGAGCTTGCCTGGGAATGCTTGGAGTACGCTTGGAGGTGGCAATATTGCACGCCAGCTCACTAGATTGATTTGTAGTGCTTCGTCACCTCCTCAGGCCCAGATGCAGGGCAACCCTCTCGTTTACTGCCAAATTTATCGCCCATGACCCGCCCTTAGACATTGCAACCAGCGTAAGTGATGCCGAGCAGCGAGTGGAGCAACATCGTTTTATGTACCTCCCTCATCTGTGTGCGTGCGTGTGTGTTGTGTTGCTCGATGCTTGTAGCACAACGTGTCGGAGGCACGTTAGTCACGTAGCGTAAAGCAATCGTCCGTTCCCGGCACTCGAAACCGCAATCGGCCGCAATCGAGTGCATGTGCAGCGCAACGAATCGTTGCCACACGGGGCCAGTTTAAGAAGTCGAACGAGCTCATGGAAGGGTGTCTGTTGGATGTACGGGTTCGAGAGAGGAAAAAAACAAAACGGAAAGATCGCTCGACAGCCATAACGATGGTATGCTTTATTGATGCACCCTTTGCACAACGGCTCGGCTCGAACCTTGCCCCGTGTGTCGTGTCGTGGCGAAACGAGTCGATCGCAATCGGTCACCGCTATGGCGAGAAGAGTGGCAGTTGACTAGCGGTCCTCTTGGATGATGTCATTCCGGGACGGTGAAAGATGCGATCGTGATTATGTTGCTTCTCACGAGCTTGATTGACGATATTGGCGTGATTGCAACGCTCTCTTTCAACGCCTGTCAAGAACTAGGGCTCAGTTCCAGTTGCGAATGTCACTGCTCGGTGACCGGTGTTTGGTACGGCGTCCTAGGCGATGGGTAGAACCGACCAATAATCTTGGCCTGGAGCTTAATGGTATCAATGGCGTACCGTAATAGGATGGTCGTGGTATGGTTGCTTGATGGCCCGGCCTACGATTTCATTAGCAAATTAGTTCTTACGTCGTAGTTTGTGTAAGGTGATGGGCCCGCTAATAATCACAAGTTATCAGGAAATAGATTTGGGGCATTTTTTTATGCCTACTCTTTTAATAGAAGGCGTTTTTTTCGATCGCGGTTGAGTAGTTCATAAAAAAAACTACAGTTGATAGGACAAAATGAAACCAATCCTTTAACAACTTCTGGTTTTATAGAGCTTTCTGTGCTAGCGATAATGTAAATAGCTTTCCCGAAGCTTTCACCGTTGGAACTGCCAGCATAGTGACAGAGTAAAACTTGTTTAGTACGGATTAAAAGTAACTCTAGCTGGCAAATCGGATTTGCTGCTCCGTAAATTGATCGAGTGCGTCCAGAGGCAGCTTAAATAAATCCATTAGTTCCAGCAAGTGGAGCAGCAATGCATGATGCCGACTTGCTGGTCCCGACCGATGACAAGATACGTTTCAATAATGCTTCCCAGCCCGGGCGATTTAAAGTTCCCCAAATATTCCAACTCGTACGCATTTGACACGGGGAAAAAGGGTAAACGCAACGTGCCTGCTGCAGACATAATCTACAACTGCATTACCCAGGCACTTGAGTGGGGTTTAGAAAACTTCATCCCGTTGCGTACACCCGACTGCGAACGAAACGAACGATCCGAAGGGGGGGGCGACACACGGTCCACAACGAGGGTTGCGGGTGATAGTTTTCGCACAAACTTGTACGCCACGGCTTCGTATTCAATTTCGTCTAATGCCACTGGAGCGAAAGTTTCGGTTGAGTGGGAAAACTCCGCCCGGCTTACCCCGGCCTGCACTGTGCACTGGAGCCCTCATTTGGGATGTTGAAAGTTTGGAAGAATTTTGCAACCTTGCTGCCGCGTGTGCAGCAGGATGGAATGTTGACGCACCGAGTCCGTGCCGGTTGCTTTCGCAGAGCTGGAGTTGGGGATGAAAGCTTTGCTCCTGAGACGCTTCCTGAGTGGCCACTTGGCCCAATGAACTTAAGTCAACCGGGTGCTCAAAAGCTGTAAAATCATCATCCAAAGCGTGGCGGTGAAGAACTGGAGCACTCAAGTACGAATACCATCTTTCTGGGCAGGCGCAAGATAGGTCGGTGCCGAGGGGCATTAGTTCGTGTGATTAAATTCTTTGGCTTGAGCTTAAGGTGGTGATGGTTTTTTTTAACATGATTGATGTTGTTCACTGTAACCAAACTCTTATTAAGCTTTTCCATTTGTAGAATTCGATAAACTAGCTAAGATCTGACATACATTCTAAGCTAATAATAATAAAAACGAAAACTATTTCAAACGGTTAAACGAGCGCCTAACGAAGGATCAATGTACCTACTGCAGAAGGAGGCACAAGTTTCCCAAGAAACAGGTGGTCTTTTGAACCACGAATACAAGTTTTTGTATTCTATTGCCAGGTGGCTTTGTGCGAAACTTTGATTGTTCGTGGTGTTCTCAAGCGTGGCAAGATTCAATTTCATGTTATTTGCAGGTACATTGCACTCCCTGGAGATGTCTTTTACCTGTTGCAGGAAGAAAGTTACGTTTCCGTGGCACAGTGCATAGTAATCCTACTCTTTTGCCTGGCTCAGTGTCAGCCGTGACTGATTGGGGGACACTAGACAATATCTCCGCAGCGTTGTTTTGTGATCTTTTCATTTCCTCCCTTACAGAGCTAAGAAAGTCAGCATACGACAAACACAAGAGATCAGTCAAATGAACAACAAAAACAATAACATACCGTATGTCTTGTCTTACGATTGATGAAGTTGCGTTGTTTTGTGGGAAACTCCGGTACCCGGTCGTTACCCACTGCTGTTTGTGCTTAAGATATCATTAATTCTTTGTACGGTCAATAGTGGATGGATGTGGGCGGATCGTTCCTTCGCTTACGAACAGTGCACCGCGTGCAGAGGGAACGTTAGACACGGGGCGGAGATGCAGGTTACAATTTATACACCGCACACGAACGTCGTTTGCATGCGGTGACACAACGGAAACAAAGTAAAAGCGCTACCCATCTCCTAATACCGCAGTTGATTAATGACCGTAACGCTGCACAGGCGAGGGGGCGAGGGGGTATGATTTCATCCGAAAATGTTGTGCCTTTCCGAAAATGCTGGCCAACCCACCGGGTGTCGTTTTGGCTCCGCATGCAGCCTGCCGGTGGCATCAACCAATGTTGCCGATGTCACTCTGCGGCTCTGTGGCCCGGCGGTCGCTCACGGAAGGTGCACACGTCGGGGCCGTAAGTGCGTGTTTTTTTTTTCTGTTGTAAACCGCAACGAGCCCACGAGACGGATTCGCATCGCACCGGGAACCGTTTAGCCAGTGAACGGAGATTGTTTTCTCCGCGCGTTCTCTGCCCGACAAGGAGAGAAGACGGCACACACCGAATTGCTTGGAATGCTGCCAAAAACGCAATCAACGCAGAACGCTTTTGCTGTGACAAAGTTAAGCACTGAGCAGAAGCAGATAACTACCGTGCCATGCAGGCAAGATGTGAGTGAAAGTAATTCTGCAATTTAAGGCATGTGTGGGTGTGTGTTAGGCATCAATGTGGCGTTGGGGCAGTTAAATTGCACGAAAACTCAGGCAACATTGTAGCATTTTTGTGCCGTGTACCGCCGGCAAAAAGCCGCAAGGGGGGGGGTGTTTTGACGTAAACTCGGTCCAAATTGTTTCGTCAAGCAGCAAGGAGCCAAACAGAAACCCCAAGAAGATGATTCCGACGGGGTGACATACATGGCGCGGCATGATTTTGTGTACATTTAGCAGAACGCGTCTGTCACATTCCGTTCCAAGTAACATGTCACAGTAACGGGTTTAATGGTAATAAATGTGTTTGCCAATTTTGGGTAGATTTTACACGCTGGATTTATATGCTTCATTGTACAACATGACATTGTAAACGTAACGAATCTTACATCAGGGTTACAGCTTCTCCTCTTTTGCGGATGGATTCGTCCATGTTTGGTATGAATGTGACTGCGGCGACACTGTCGGTTGTAGAATAATTTGTTTGTTAGAGAAATTGGTCTTGAAAGGTTACACTTAATCATTGTCTTATGCAACTCTCCGTAACGTGGCAGACCCGCGCTGAAGCGCTTCGTGCTGTGACACACACACATACACACACCCATACACACACAATACACATCTTGTGTGCGCGCTCGTAAGCGTCACTGCTCATTTGAAGCGCCAGGAAACATTACTTAACTCTCGCAGCCCGACAATGTGTCACCCATGTCGGAGCTCATTAAACGTCTCTTAATTTGAAGCGCGTCCCTACCAGTGTTATGGTCCCAGGCCGCGATTCAGCACAAACGAAATGCCAGATAGGAGAGCGACACCACCGGTAACGGGAGGATGTCCTTCCCGTCTGGACGTGGACGTGAGCCGACCTCTGAGACACGACACTTGCGCACCGCGTCGTCTGCGCCCGTCTGCCCGTCTGTCAGCTCCGGTGGTGCCGGGAGGTACGAATGAGCGCGAATTTGGGCCGTGCCAGAGCGACTGGTTGGAAGTGGATAGCAATTGGTACAATTTAGATTTAAGCGGCCGCAGCAGGAAGACGAGAGCGATTAGCGTAGCAGCAGTGGCGTGGTCGGTTACGTTTTGCCATTTTGCTCAACGGGTTCGCTTGATGGAATGGAGATTTATAGCTCGCGTAAGAACAACACAGTGGAGAGAGATAGAGAGTGGAGCAAGTGGGAGTTGGTCTGGCTGGCACACCATCCCGAGATGGGCTAGAATTGAAGGAAAGGATTTAAAGGCATCCGGGGTGTGGCTAGATGCGATTTAAATCACAGCAAACGGAAACGGAATCATCCGTAGCAAGCGTGGTGCCATTTCTGGGCAGCGATGATGCCCCGTCGGCAAGGCAAAGAAACTGTCAATGATTTATCATCACCTTGAGCAGTGTCGCGAGCATCAGTGTGCGGAAAACAATGTATCAATAAATTAATGCCACTCTTTTGGCCAGCCGATGATGAAAGCGGTCATAAATTCTAACCCCACTGTCAGGGAAACAACCGAACGACATCATCATTCAGTGCTAGTGATATAACGCTATCAACTCAAAGCAAAACAAAACACACCCGAACGATTTGGCAGTTGAAGTAAGGTTGATGTTTACCAAGCTGCTCCGATCGATTGCGTCTGGTTTGTGGCCAATCGGGCGGAGCAGTCTGTGAGCAACCGTTTCGCAAATAGATTCACACTCATGAGCGCTCAAGTGCGGCTTGTTTGATGGATTGGGCTTTAAAACGCTGAACACGCCGAATGGTGTCTGCCTCAATAAACTTTACAATGTTGTATGTTTCATAGATTGGGCGAGCGCCATATGGTTTAAGAAAGCCGAGCAAATGTAGCTTTAATGTAGTGGATGGTACTTAATGCCGGTGGGGTGATCATGCGTTCTATTGGATCAATTTTATGATTGTGTTAGGTGGTTAAGGTTTAATCGCAAAGTGCTCAGTACTCACTGTGAGGGCATGAAGTGAATGATGGTTTTGTTATTTCTAGAGTAAAAATCACGGCACTTGTCAGTTTTGTTCGTGTAGCAGTGATAAATTTGTCCATCAGAGTGATTTAGACGTATTATACACCGGTTGCGGTAATTAGAAAGATGAGATCACGAGTAAATAAATGACCATTTTTTGCATTTTCATCGCCATGATGGGTTTGGTTGAAATGAAAATTGTGTAAATGTGTAACTTTTTATAATAAAATTGAATTCCACATATTGTTTACGCCTGAAACACCGATAAATTAGTGAAATGGACTAGAACAACACATAACAAGTGTAGGGACAACACCAGGCCGTGTAGAGCGATAAAATGTGCGAGAAAGTGCTACTTTTACAGCGAAATAAAACATCGCTCACGCAAGGTTCATGAGAAAAACGGTAAAACACATGATCCGTAACATGTTTGGCGTTGTCGCTGGTGCTTAAAAGCATAAATAAAACTGTCCTCCATGCTAGTGTGTGCGGCATAAAGGACAGTGATCACGTACCAACGATTTGACAATGTTTTAATGCATCGTTTGCGTTGTCTTGCAGATACTAACATGTCATTTTGGAACCATTGATTCAGCCTGTTTATGGAAGCAGTGCTAATCATGTTTTCTTGTGCTCATTAGGGGATTGCGAGGCTAGTCTCTTAATTCCACAGGCTAATAAATGCAGTCCACGCTATTTTACAACCGGAAGCCGAGCGCAAGAACGAAGCGCTCCGGGTGTTTGAATACAAGCCTCTGCCCTTTCTTCTGCCCTGGTCGTAAGCAGGGCTTTGATGAGGCTGTAACACTGCTGTAGCCCCTTTTTTTGCTGCGTTGACTTCTATTTCCGTCTATCTAATTATTATGCAGCATATTTCGCGCCGCGTTTGGTAGCGGGAACGCAAGGCGTAATGTTGTAAAGAAAAATCCCTTAAAAATTTCATTTCCTTCTCGCTAATGAAAGTAGGCGTTCGGGATCATCTAACGCGGTTGCGCTCGTTCAAAATTCACGCGAAGAACGGTCTTTTGTTTTCGTGTGGCCTTTTTTTTTTGCTCCCTAGGCGACGCCTTCCGTAGGCGCAGCTTTACTCATTGATGGTAGGGCAATGTGGAAAGGGCAGCTAACCAAGGTGGCGCATTTTGGGAATCCCTCTTTTTCCGTTTTCCGCTTCATTCGTCTCTGTAGCTGGCGAACGCCCTTTATCCTTACTGATTGTACGGCGAGTGCGGTGTGGTGATGCGGCAAGGTGTCGCCAGTCGCTTGGCGGCGCTGTTTTGTGACGTGCGGTACGCTTCAATCGAAATAATGGTTACCTTCAACTCCACCCCCCTCCTATCTGTCGCGCGAAAGGTGGGCAATTTTTAATTAAAACCATTCGCCGTCCGGCATAAGCTCACGCTCGCGCCCAAAGAGGATTTTCCCGTGTGACCGGGCGGGCGCGGTTTGAATTGCAAATGGGAACGGTTTTCAGGGGGACAAGAGGCCGGACAAGCAGGCAAGGCATAATTAGCGATTCCACGGTCCATCACACCGTCCCAGCGAGCTGGTGGGGGCCAGTTCGATCCCGTCTCAAAAGGCGAGAATAAAACCACGAGCGAAACCAACTTGTCCTCTGTGCGTCCTTGACCGGGCAGGCCGGAAAGACCGTGCGATGAAGATCGTGTTACTATTTCGCCCGTTTGGCATCTTCGTACACTGTAATCGTTGCTTAACCCTTCTCCGCCCTTCTGTCGCTCGCCATCGTCGTGAGCTGTCGCCGCATCGCGGACGAGCAGAAGGGTTCACTGCTCAGTGGCCAGCAGCGGGTGAGATGATGGATTTCCATCAATCACGCCACGAAACATCATCTTTTTCAATTAATAAACGTCAGCCGGCGGAACTGACATTGGAATCTGGTACGAATTTGTACCCTTTCCTCGATCCGGTACGGGCAGGACGAGTGAAGGAGAGGATGTGTTTGAGAAGAAAGATCACTTGCCACTTGCTGGTGAAGCTAAGAACCTCTTGCAGCAGTCCCGAGACATTCCCCTCTTGTCCACTTTGCGCTTAAAAGGGCAGGATTTCTATAAGCTCTCTTTGTGAATCGTTCCTTTTCTTTTATTTTATATGTGTGTATGTGTGCATATTTTTTTACGTTAAATAACATTCTTTATCTAAATGCTCTTCGAACTTCTTGAGTTTCACCAGCAAGTGGTAAATCCTCTAGAAATAATGTTTCATTTTTAAGGGTTTCTTCAATAAATCACAGTGGTCCCGGCTCAAGGCATAACGGGAAAACGGGCTGGAAGGAGTGTACCGGAGAATGATTAGGAGCATATTTTGACGGTGAGAACTTAAGATACTTTTGCCAGAGTGCTTTTGCACTTGACGGCCGATGAAAAATTAAGACCATCTTGTTGGACAAAGTAATTTGATGCATTTTTGTGTGGATGCTTTTGAGCGTGGTTGATTAAGATTGGCCGAAGAAAAAAATAGTCAATTTAAATGTGTTGTTGATATCGTTCAAAGATGTTTTAGTTCTTGAGGAGTACCCAAACCTTTAAATTGAAATGCGAACAATATCTTTAACTTCATAGTTTTACAAGATAAATAAAACTGTATGTACACCTCAGCTGGGCCGGCCTGGTGGTACAGTCGTCAACTCGTACGACGTAAAAACATGCCCGTCATGGGTTCAAGTCCCGAATAGACCGTGCCCCCATACGTAGGACTGACTATCCTGCTATGGTAACAATAAGTCACTGAAAGCCAAGCTCACTTCACTAGTGGGTACAGGCAGGCCTTGACCGACAGCGGTTGTTGTGCCAAAGAAGAAGAAGAAGTACACCTCAGCAGCAACGTTTCAGACAGTTTTTTGCGTTCCTTGTTTCGCTGCGGTATAATTCAAAGCAAAAAGTACCGCTCTCAATCAAAGTTTGCTATTAGCTTGGCAAAAAGAAGCTTCCCACTTTCAGTAGCGGCCATTTACATTCAACCTTTTTGTTTTGCTCCTCCTTTTAATCACCGCCGGTTTTGGCTTTTCAAATTTAATACTCTATTTATGTTTCAGCTTTGCTGGCTAAATAAAGCGGGTTGTAGTAGAATATTTTCCCTTTTTCTCTGTGGCGTATTTTTTGTTAGTGTATTTGTAAATGTGTGTGTGTGGAGCGGAGAGTGGAATAGAACTAAAATCCGTACGAAAACAAACAAACGAAGCAAAAACTGTGTGTACCCGGTAAAGCGTGGAAGCGGGGCAAGTCTATCTGGCTACCGTCTGGCCGCAGCATCAATGGAAGTGGCAAGCGGCAGCAGCGTACACGATGAGAAAATCTCTTTTAATTAAACCAATGAAATCCGTCAGCAAGGCAGCTCACACTGAAAGCCGAGGAGAAAGTGTAGCAGACAGAGCGGCCGGTTCGTTTTCTTTATTTCATCCGGTAAACAACACGAAAACTGAAGAAGGACAACAAAAGCATTAGACGATCTATCTTCTAGTGCTTCCGACCTAGCGAGAAACTCCCCGAGGCAGTGCGTCGTAGGGATTTTTTTGTGGATTTAAGGGTCTGAGACGGTTTTGGTCCGAATTTGCTTTTGCTTTGCTGAACTTTTTGACTTGATTTTTGGGTTGTGTTTCAAACATTCAAAAAAAGATGTGGAAAGTCTTTTCCCTTCATGTATTGAGTAAAAAAACCTCCGCATTGTTGATGAAGGTGCTATGCGGTCAGCCAATGGGTTCACTAACTTGGTGATTTTTTAATCGCGTTTAAAATGAGTTTTTGCGTATTATTTCAATGCCAAAAAATCATTCTTGCCCGGGGAAAAAAACTAAAAATACACTGCAAAAGCCATCCCTTGCCAAACGGATCAATCTCCGCTCGAGTTATCTGTGTACTGGCTGGAGGGACCAAAAAAAAAAAAAAATCGATCCAACTGAATGCCCAGGACAAACGAGAGTCCTGAATGATTTTTTTCTCCTTTCTGGTTGGATGGCTGTGTTAATTATCCATCTGGCTAATTTATGTGCAATTTCGTTGCTGCTGTTTCCAGCGTCGCCCGCGTTGCCTCCTGCAGTGTTTATTTAATCACCAACCGGAAAGCTGTTCCTTTCCACGAACCAATTGAAATCAACACGCAAGTTTACACTTTTAGAAAATCAATCAAACGATGAAATCAATCGTCTCAATCGTTCAGTACGGGCACGGTTAGCCGGTTCGAATTGAATGTGAAATTTGATGCTTTCGCTCTGTTGTTAGTGTGTTGCCACTTTTGCCTTTGCCACTGCGTGTGGGATATCGATTGCACATGAGTGGTGTGTTTGATCCGGCACGCGATGAAAGCTCCGAGCAATAGTTTCATTATATCGTGCGATGGCCCATTATGTGACCAGCATCCGACCTCCACTCCCGACGAGCATGTTGTGTTAGTTGCAGATGTGACCTCAATTCCCAGCCACCATACCCGCGTCGAATAATTAATACCGATCGATAGGATGCAACCCTGCTGGAAGCTGCATGGAAGAGATGGAATTGGTGGCATGAAATTGAAGGTAATTTCAGAGTAATTGTGCCGTTGTCAGCATGGTACTAAACTCATTGCTCGTTGCTCTTGTTTATCGGCTTTTACCGTTGGTTGTATCGGGAGTATGGCGAGCATGTGTCCTTGTTCTCGCTGTCCAATATGTTTGCGGGAACTGGGTTGGTAATCATACAAAGCCAAGAAATAATCTCACTATAAGACGGCGCTAGAAAGACGGTAATGTGAAATGAATGGAAATTTAATTGTTTTCTTAAGCATAAGGAATAATGGGCCTGTTTGAGTTGGGGATTGGAACTTAAATGGCATGGTTGATGGGAGTTGTTCATTCAAAGCTGCCTAAATATGTGTTTAGAATATGAAAAGTTTACCATTGTGTTGTATTGTAACAATTGGACCGTAGCTCACCTCAAATTAACATTTTTTTTAATGTTCAATCATCCTAAACAACTACATACGCGGGAATTTTGGTATTAAAAAAGCTGCTATATTAAAATACATTTTGAAATACCAGGCGTCTCCATAATCTAGGACCACCGAAAAAAAAGTTTTGGTAGCGCTATAATCATCCCACCTTGCATGGAGTACGTACATTTGGACCCGAAATATCTACAGCAACAGCGAGATAACTCCACTGGGATATCAGAGAAAAAGTTTTACACCATCGAACCACGTCCCTAGAAGAACGCTCACCTTAAAACGTTGCAAGGCTAAACCGAAGGCCGTCCCAGATTAAATTGGCTAAAAAAAAGAAAAGAAAACAAAAACATTCAACAGTTTAAGTTCGTTTGTTGATTTTGTCCATCAACCATTGAACTTGTGTTGGTTGTTTTGAACTCATAGATTGTTCGCTGCCTACCGAAACCGTGGGCTTAATAAGGTAAAATAAGGAAAAGAAAAGAAGAGAAGGTATGTCCTATATCGGTCATAAGAGGCCACCTTTAACTGCATGTAGAAACGGTCCAAACGCGTATAAAGTACACCTACGTACCATAGAAGCATCGAAGCAGTAAACGTTGCCTGTTTCTTGTTTGTATCATTAGAATATGAGCCAGAAGAATCGTCCGGCCAGAGGGAGTAACAGGCAGAATGGAAGCTGAAAGGTCATCCGTGAATAGGGTCGTGTCGTCCTCGATTGTTGCGTGGTGTGGAGGGTGGTGATTGTGGTACTATTATGTAGCAAATTGATGTCGTTACAGCGAACGATGGTTTTGACACTTTGGGCTAGAAATCATTTGTATGATTGAGGAGACATTTACCTAGAACGATGTCATCGTTCGGGAGGGCAGCGATTTGATTGAAGGCAGTTGCTGGTCGTTTCAATTGTCCAAAGGAGCTTAATTTGACGCTTTTGATGTATTTTGGTGCCCTAAAAATGGTTATCATATATTGAGAGCGTGGTAGCTGTGGTAACAATTTGTACATAATAAGCTCATCCCTTCTGATCCATTCGGGAAGTCTAGCAAATGCGAGGAACACTTGCAGCCTGTCCTGCAGACAGTGAACAGAATTGTCATTATAATATTTATTTTTATTTTGTTTTATACGGTTGCATACCGTTGGTACCAATAAAAGATTGAAGTACTTTGAGCAGTTTAAAGTATACGAAAATGTTTTTTTAAATAACACAGAAAAATAGAAGGAATGAATACAAAATTGACTAAATCTACCCAACAGGCGAAGCGCACGCACAAAAATGTAGCTCTTTATAAATTATTTCTACAATATTTGCATTTTACTGATTAAATATCTGGTTTTCTTTTTTACAGATTGCACTTGCGAATGGTACGTACTGCTTTCCCTACAGCAACAAATAACCGTTTTAAACACACAAAAGAAATAACTTGTACAAACAAACGCTGCCGGGGCATCCATTATGTGCTTAAAAACGATGCGAACTGATTAATGCGAAACATTGTTTTCCGCACTGTGTAACTTTCGGTAAGCATATTAAAGCTTGTAATGGCAAACCATCATTATATTTCATTTATGTGTAGCTGCTCGCAGCATTCATTTTTGCTTCAATACACCAGTAGAATGATAGGCGTGTTTGTGTGTTATTATGTTTTGTTCTCTTTTTTATGCATGTGAATGTAAGCAAACGTTACACTGTGCACGGGGGCGTAACGTATGCAAGCCAAACCAAATTAGTAATCTTCAACTGTGCAAGCCGATTTAAGCGATGTAAACAATCCCTCGCTAGCAATATGTGGTCGGTGGTGATTGTTTTTCATGGCCTTTTTGGTTGCATTTCGTCCTACGTCCGCTCGCTCACGGTCCTCTCCGCACGGCTGCCCAGACGGGATTGAAAAACCTGCCCTGTATGACTGCAGCACGTGAGTGAATTGGGGTACGACGTATTGGTGCAACGGGCGATGGTGTGATGCGGAGGCGGACCATTAATGAGCGGATACTTTGTCGCTTAAATTAATGTGCCATGAAAGTGTCGTTGCGTGTAATTATCCGTTGCTTGCGACCACACAGCAAACCGGTTGGGAAGAGGGGTCGTGTGTACCATGTGATGAAATGAAAGTCGATTAAATTGGGCATCGATGTGACGTGGATTCATGTGCGGCTAATAAAATGTTTTAAGCCACGTAAGATGGGACAAAGCAAAAGAAACAAACAGGTTTTACAACTATGGTGTGAAAAGTTATACCTTAGCGTCATTAACGTTTGCAGCGACTTGGAACGTTTGTAAGGAAATTATGATAAAAATATGGTATGAGTTCCTGACATAAATGTGTGTTAAAGTCATGCTCACATTACGACGCATAATATGACTGATTTCCCTTTATCTGCGCAACCTGTGCGCAATCATCGCTCATTACAGAGCGTACCATTTAGCACCTTATTTTAAGCTATCACATGAGCTTTTCGGCTTAACATGTCCAGGTACAAGCAGCTCTATTACAAATTCCCGTCTACTTAAATCAATAGTTTCCGTTTCGAGGAGGGCAATTTCTTTTGAGGATGACAAATAGTCTTGTGCGTTGGTGTAATTTTACCCTTTTAGCCGGAAAATGGCCCAATAACGAATCTCCGCCCGCAAGTTCCGCTTAAAGCGCTACCTGCAGTTTCTTTTGCTTCAGAAACGTACTCTCCTTGTAGGAAGTTTGTCACTCGATTGGCTGACAACGACAAATGTTTAAGAGTGGAGACCGACCGGATCGAAGAAACCGATCCAACAACCGCCGTGTTCGGGGACAAGCATGTAAAACAATAATCCACTTAATGATTTGCAACCATCGCCTCCGGCCAGTATCGTCTCAACATCCGGGTACAAGGCTTTTCGAACTCCTCATCCAGCACTCTCTGTCCTTCGTGGAATTTGAAACCAATGGAGTCGACCATGAGACGAGCGGCATCAAGGTGGTGAGGCGTACGGTAAACGGTTCGAGGCTTAGGGGCGCTCTTACCACTCGCTTCCGGCCGGTTCTTTGGCAATTTCGTTCGGCAGGCAGGTATCGGACGGTAACGATCCTTCTTCATTTCTCCAGGCGTTGACAGATTCGATGACGGTACCCGGCACCCAGCCCAGCTAATGGGAAGCCGAGCGGATTCTCCTCTTATGAAGGTGTCCTTTCCCGATATCCGGTCGTTGAGCGGACTGCTGTCGACTGAGGCAACGCGATCCAAAACATCAAGTTTCAAGTGGACATATCAAGCGAACGCTAGCATCTCCATCCCCATCCCTTTTGGCTTTGAAATTTGTATGAAAAAAAAAAACTGAATACGGTTTGGGTACCGTTTGATCTCTGGCTAGCGCGTCCACTCGACGTCGGAAAATCTAACTGTACTGTTCGATACAAAAAAAGTCAAAATAGAAAAGGAAATCGGTCTGAGCCGAAGGTCCCGGACTATTGCATCAAATATCCCGATTGTGTGCTGTCCTGTTTTGCCCGTCCGCTCAATTCAATTACATGAAGTGGAGATTGTCTGAGGAAACAAAGACCATTGTGTCGCTTTTATGGGTCGCTTCGACAGAAGATTGTAATGCTCGACACTAATGATGGATTGGGGAACGGGAACGGTTTGAAAGTCATACACTGCCATTACCAGCGTTCGATCGCTTTTTTATGGACCAGTTGCTACCAACGCTGATAGTAGCCATTTAGATAATCGTTGCTTTTAGCAGTGACTGGTGCTGGCCAATAATGGAAAGCCATAACTTAATAAAGTTTACCCACAGCAGTTTAAATCCCGACGTGCTCGTACTCCGTACCTAGCAAAGCTCCATACGGTCCGAGCGCTTCGGCATCACAAAAACTAATGTGAAAACGATGTTAGTGTATAGTGACATTTTATAAATTTTGCTGTATGATCGGTTGTATCGGTTGGTCACACTCGTCTCGGGGCGATCCGACTATGTCAGAACGGGACCGGAAAGTTGAAATATAAACCACTTGTGCCTGCTCCACCGGAGAGGGAACCAGTTGCCCATACGCGTATCGACGCATTCCGTTCGATTGCAATAAGTTACAGTGCCTGCAGGGAGGCAAAATTTGCCCCGAGTACGACGAGCAACGAATTGTTGATAGATTTGCCTTTGCCCCGTTGGTTGCAGTTTCACCCGGAGAATTTGCATCCGAGCAATCGGATAGCGTGGGAAACCGTCAATCCTCACAAGGTTTGTGATGATTTTGGAGGATTTGCAGAGCTTAGGAAGAGGTCGTCGTTGGAATGCAATCCGCGAAACCCATGCTTACCATTCGTTTCGCTCATCATGCTGTTAGTACGTTGCTCAGAAATAGCTTTGAACTCGAGCGAACAGATCGGATGCAATTTTGAAGCGACTAGCAATATAAAGCCTTCCAATCTTCTCATAAGCGGCATGCAGTTGATGGTGCTTGAAACGACTCGAAGTTGGGGAACTGTTTCGATATCTGTTTGGTGAGTAACATAGAGGATATTAAGGCATAGGTTATGCATCATAGAACCGCTATGGTACATTTACGTAAACGTCTCCACGTGTTCAATTTTTGTAGTTGAGATTTTTAAGTACTGCGAAAACCAGCGAATTGATTTGCACCTTGGAAAACTTTTCGAAGTGGAACAGATTTTAATTAATGTTAACCCATGAAAGATATGGTAAAAGACAGCAATCACTGCAAACGAGTAATGCTTTGAATGTTCAGTTCCATAAGCTTTGCTGCGAAAAATGTTGAAATTTAAACTAAAATGAAATGTACTAGAAGAGCTGAATACCCAGAGACCGATGTAAATTTTCCACCTCGACGTTAATTTAAGTGCCTTATTCAAATTTCCGCCGCATAGGAAGACAACTCCTCGGCGACACAAACTCTTGTAGTGGATGGAGAAACACGGAACAGAGCAAGGAAACTGGAGGGAAATGAAACCGATGGTGGGTGAGAAAATGCTCGTCGAAGGACAATTTTTCCCATTGCCTTCCACTCAGTGGGCTAACATTTACCCACCGGCCGATGTTAACATTCGACAACAACGAACTTTAAGGACGCCTTGCCTTGGGCGGGTGTGAAAAGAAGGGAGTAAATCATAACCTAACAACGACAATAATACCGACGATGAAAATCGCCAAGGCGCTTGCTTTCGAGGGAAATCCCTGGCCCGATGCGGGCGTTGACGGCAAGGCCGAGCTCACCCCATCTCCGTCCCCCGGCGGGAATACGACAACGAACGGCCTTGGGACTGCGACTGTGAACTTTTGGGGCGGTGAGCAAAGCGTACGGCTCTTCTCGCGCTGCCGCCCCTCTGGGGCTGTGGTTGTGTTTGTATTTTTATTTCAAATTAATTAAGTAGCTCGTCGCCACGCAGGCTCGGATTGGGCAGGCTTTGTGGATGATTGGTGCTGAGGCGTGTTATGCAAGCGGTTTGCAGTAGGGACGGACGGTCACACTTGAAATGGGAGCACGATGGCAAAAGTTTTGCTTCTTGATTTAACAGCAGCGGGCAGCGCCAGCTCCGCTTTTGGGTGCCCGGTATGGTGGCTTTTGCCGTTTATGAATTTTTGGATGATTGGAGTATCGCATGAGAAGCGAAAGTTAGGGACAACGCCGGGCCTCTCCAAACTCTGGACAATCCGTCGAAATGGTCGGGCATTTTTGGACTGTTTTGGTATATGTGTGTATGTGGGCGCGAGTGGAGCGCAGTCATACAAAGAAAAGCTTTTACGCAAAACGTCGGCAACAACGCGGTACAAGTGAGAATTATGGATGGTGAATGTGGTGGGGATTAACATATTGTTTGGGTTAGTTTTGATGTTTTTAGTTGTAATAATAACTTTTGGTAGCGAAAATAGTATGATGAGCTTAATATTAGTAACAACCATTATTTGTAGTAGTTGCAATCGAAAGCACTCAAACACTTTCTTTCTAATGAATTTTGGAACGCCAATTCCGTTTCCGTTGCGAGTTTGATTAACCGCTTCCTATTGCAAGATGTGGTTGAACGGAGGTGTTTTTTGGGCAAAGGTCACGTGGGTAAAAATACTCTGCCGACACTTTTATGACCCGGAAACGGTTCGCACAGCGGGCAACCACACACCGCACACACTAATTAGTTACAACATCAGCCAATATCGATTTGTTCATCACTAAACGTTCCTTGTACAACTGTTGGTCACGTATTAATGAGTTGACCATTTCCTGCTGCCATGCGTTTGCTGACTTAGCTGCCCGCACCACTTCAAGGCAATGCGGCCACAAAAAAATAGCTTCCATTTCCGATCAAATATGTGTGCGACAGGCACCATAGCACCTTTATCGTCCGATTTCGTTGCCATACCACATCCATAACCAGTGGTAAGGTCACCCGGCTAGGTGATTTCACCGTTTCGGCTACTTGGTACGCCATTGAACCTGGCACCCATGTGAAGCCTGGCATCAAAGGGTCACGGAACGCCCGCTTGCGTAACACATGCGCCCGTAGCAATAAAAACAAATCAAAACAGCTTCAGATGTAATCAGTGCCCGGTGGCATACAGTGGCTGTTTGGTACAAATAATGAAGATTTATTGGTAACATCATGCCTTTCGGCGAGCGAGCGCGTAAGTCAGGGCTGAGTTAAGTCAATTTCTTCTACCGTTACACGGGACGCTGGTGGCGGAGGAGGCCGGGGCAGCTACGTGTAGAGCCGTTTGATTGGACCACTGTTTACTCTGGCAGGTTCGGGTATACAAGGGCGTTTTTGCGTTTTCCCTGTTCGGCTGGTGGTTTGAGGTCGTAAAGCTCTGATGAGTGGACTTCTGTCAAGGTTGTGGAAAAGTTTTGCGGAACTACTATTTCTGGACGATTGACGGTTGCAGCAGAGCGTCAAAGAAGTTAGGTTAGCTTTATCTTGGCATGTTTATGAAAAAAAAAAAAAAACAACGAATGAATCATCTCAGCGAAATAAAAAAACATTATGCTCTGGCGTAATCATTTATATGGAAGGTCAAAAACTTGTATCTATTAACATCGTGTGTACAAACAGAATTCAATCAGTCTAAATTGTTTTGTTTGCTTTTCATTTTCAAGTGATTTGGTGCTTGTTGTAGCCTGTGGTGGTAAATGGCAAGCAATTTGAAAACAGTATTACAAACAAAAATGAAAACATTAGTTTAAGCAAAACTAATAAAAGTGTGAAAGCAGTTTGTTACACTTCAACAGAGCTTTTCAAGTAAGTTATCTGTTTTGTGAAATCGCACCAAACAATCCTCAACCTGCGTAGTAGAATGGAAATGTTTTTGTCTGCCAACAGAAAAAAAACGAAGCTCTGTAGCCTCAAGTTCCACAACACGACCTAATCGTTAGCTTGTTGACAGAACCGAAAAACTTTGCAGTGAATAAAATGCGCCCCGAGTCAAAGACATGCTCAGTCCTTGCGCCAGCTCTGTGGGAGGGTGGCTTTTGCGCAGCCAGCGAATAGGATAGGAGGCTTCAGTGCAAATCAAACTTAGACATGCTGCGGAAGGCTTTGTTCGTTAAACTGGTGACAAATATTCCAGTCTTGTGAAACCAAAGTAAACAGACAAGAAACAAGGTCCCGAGCAAAGCTAACAGAACTACCCTCAGCTGCTCCGCAGTCAAGGTATCCGTTTTGTCATGGTAAAAGTTCTCTGCCTGAAGTGCTTCAAGCAAACGGCTAGGAAAACAAATCTGTTCTTAACAGCCACTCGGTTCGTTCTTTCGGCACACATCTTTATTCACACACTCACACACACACAGTCAATCGCGCACAAAGTGTACTATTTGAACGGAGAATTTTCTTGCCGTTAAAACATGCAAAATTGCTTAATTCTGGATCCCGCTCGGTCGTTGCTTGACAAATCTCGCTGGCTGAAGCGTACACCCACCAGAGCATTACGCGTGTACTGTTGGTGGCTCGGTGATGGGTATTTTCTTCCCTCCCTTCTGGCTACCAAAACATCTTTCGACACTGCGAACGACATGACTATCGTGTGTTTGTGGCTGTGAAAACGTGTGTGTTTTTGGGCCGAGAATCTTTCGCGTACGCATTCTGTTAGACCTTCGCCGCGTCGCTGGTGTGACGGTTAGTCTAACCGAAACCGGATGTTTTGTTGCTTGTACACTGGGCTGCCACCCACTGGTTCGCCGGATTATCAGGGGCAAACCCTACATCCCATAAACACATCAACAGCCGCGGCTGTTCGGCCATCATTTCGTCATCGGAATCCGGAAGGACAGCCGACACGCTCGACAACCGGGACCGGGCAGCACGTCGGGAGATTACCGAAAGCTTTACACTTTCTGACTCACTTTTCTTCGGTGCGATGACAGCACCGGTGGATTTGCGGCTGTCTTTTTTTTTTTGCCAAAGCAGTTTTCTGCCATCGTTCTGTTTTTCTCTGCTTTTGTCTGCTTCCTGACCGTGTTCCTATGAGTGAAGGCTGCTAAAGCAGTTGATAGTTGCAAGTGAACCATGAAGCGTTTGGGTGGATTTGTGAAGGAAAGTAGCTTTGGTCGTCGCTGGAACAAGGCGTACTCTTTGTGCACTTGGTTTCTTTCTTTTTTTTTCATCGCTCGAGAAGCGGATATGAGAATGGAAGTGAAAATCCGGCCAGCTAACCTGTGCAACACTGGACGTTTGGATGCAGGGATCGTTTACGATAGTCATAATCTTTAAACTCTTCAAACCCATTATTACCAAGCTCTTGGTAAGGATAATAAAATATGGAAAATCTTTTACATTGTGCTATCATGATCCGCTCACGTCACAGTTAGGTTGATAGTGTATGACATAAGAAAATACCGTTTCTCATTGGGTTAAAGCCATCGAATGTTTCAGCTCTTGAAAATGAATGTTGCAGCTGAATAAAACACACAGATTCCATTATTTTTTAATCAGAACGAACCGCTTCGCCCATACTGCTTAAATCAAATTACACATTTCTTGTTTTTGGCAATAATTTATTCATAGCACCAATTACAAGAGCGTAAACATTCGAACGTAGCTCATGAAAAACCATTGCTGGCTGTATCTACGGGCATTGTATATTCGTAGAGTATAGAAAAAAGAAATACATAATAAAAATACAATTATAAAGAAGCCCTAAAGCGTGTGAGCAACCAGTTATGAAACAATATCATCCATTACGTTTTATTCGCCTGTTCAACTATTGCTTTCATAAGGTGTCATAAGGTTGAAATTGGTTTCATAGAAAATGCCCGGCAGCGCTCGACACGCGCGGCACACAGAAAGAGAGTACGTTAAAAAACAACACCCCAAGCAAGCTCGTGTGAAGTACGCAGCAGGTGGTAAACAGTGGCGGAAAATATCGAAAATGCAGTGTCGTGTATTGTAACGCAAGCGGCGTGACAAAAACCTAACGTTTGCCCTAAACAAAGCAAAAAACAGCCTCAAACACGAGTGACTAACGCTGCGCAATGGATCCGTTGTTACACGTGCTGGTAGCGTACTTTGAGATTTAGATATGCAACGAGCGGGGCTAGGGCAGAGAATGGTGACTGTGTTGCGCCACCACTACTGATAAAGGTATGAAGTTGCTGCATAAAGAGTGCAACAATAAAAAAAAACGAAAATAATAATATAAACATCGCCCTGTCCAGCCACCATGAGGCCACACGCATTACCATCGCTCTGAGTTCCAGCTGATGACCGTAAAAAAAAACGGTGCCAGTGAGGCAGGTTTTCGCTCGTAACACACAGTAACTGCACAGATTGAACGAGGCAGTTTGGGAGTGCATGGGTATGACAATCATTGTGAAGCACTCTTTACAGCAAACGTGCCTTGCGCGACGCTGAGTAGTGCCACCCATCCGGTGGCAGTGAGTTGCTGTGCAAATAAACAATAATAGAGCCATGTGTGGTCGCTGTGCTACAGTGTACAATCCATCAGTTGTGTGCGTGTGTGTGAGTGTGGAACGGGGATAGTTTGTGTGCTTCTAGGCATTGGTTCCCGACTGGAGACGTGCAGCCCTTGCTTCTTCCCTCAGTGATGCGTTGAGTGTGAGCCATCTGAATTGTTTTGCGTTTTTTTCGTGTCGTGTCGCTTTTGTACTTCACGGAAAGCTAATTTGTGATACAATGTTGCCATTGGACGGCTTTGTTTGTCGGTGTTTAGCCGGTGTGTAGGCTGCTGCACTGTTCGTGCAGTTGATTGCACTCTATGAAACGGTTTGCTAATGTGTAAGGCTTAGGGGGGTATACGTTGCCCGATAATTCTCGGCTGCATTAGATCGTAAGATGGAAACCATTTTCTTGCATTCCTGCAAATCTGCTCTTTTTCGCTTCCTCCGTATGGTGCTGATGCATCACGAGCTTAATTAATCGCGTCTAATGCGATTGACAAAGACGGATGGACGGCGCATGTTGGATGCATGGAGAGGAATTTTGTTGCTATTGCAATTTATTCAAATGCATTCTCCGTTCTGTTCAATGGTCGTGCCTAGTGGTGATTTGCACCGAGCGTCTTTCTTGAACAGGTGATGCATTTTAATTAAAAATACTAACCTCTATGCACCTCTACCTTCTGGTTGCTGCTGGATGTCTTCACAACTGGCTGTGCTGTGATGTAGAACTGCCAGTTTGCTTGAAAACCTCGCCTCGATACTGTTCCGTTTTTGTATTTGAAATTGGAAACCAAGCGCTATCGGGACTTGTATGCGTGTCATTCACAATGAAGCTTTCACCCGTGATGATGGAGTCTTTTATTCTCTACGTACGCCGTTCTGTGCACGCTGCAAATGCTTATCTGTGTTCAGACGAATGAAAAGCAAATTTTACATAGAAGTTTCGCGTCGTAGTTCGTGAAAAAGAACATGTAATCTGGGTTCTTGTACTATACGCTACGCTTCGGGACAGGGCGCAACCGAAAGTACATCTCATGCAGAAAGGGGTGCTGAATGCGCTCCATTTCAATTCAGCAGCTTTCCATCAATCAACCGTCGGGTTGATCAATCGTTCGTTGAGTCAATCATTGATTTATTCTATCCATCACTCAGCGATATATGGTGACATGGTTAAAAGCATCTGTCCCGATAGCGTCCACATGGATGGTATCTTTTTGTATCGTGTTTTGATGTTATACTTTAAAGGGGGAACAATCGTTTGAACGATACATTAAAGGCCAAGCTCAGATTGAAATGGCGATGGCAGAGTTCTATCACAACATTGTGTAAATATTATTGTTTAGCAGCGTCTCATTTGTAAAACATTTTCTTAATTTTCTTCACTTGAAAATTTTAAAATTCAAATGGAAATTCAAATGCATTTTTTTCTTAGCAACCAATGCAGAATGATATTATTCATGCGGTGAATAGCAGATCGTTTGTAGGAGTTTTTGTTAGTTAACGAGACGGTTTTCTTTCTTTTCTCGTATTCTGGTACTGATACAATCATTGACATTGCGTGCGTATCGATCAATTCCTGCTCGCGTACTTGCGACCCGATGGCAATGAGTCGAATCCATGCCTTAACTTAATTACGCCCAATCAACGCGTTCCGCAGCGAATTAAAGTCCCATACAGCCCCGTCCAGCCGCCCTGCTCTTGACACGCTCCAATCCCCGGCTTCATTCGTGCGCACTCGCCCGCGCTGGTATGGTGAACGGCGACAGCTAAATGCTTCCGGAGCGCTATCCACCATCGAAGGCAGAAGCTGAATTAAATTCATTCAACACCTCGCCGGCCTTTATGGCGATTGACACGCGAACGCGGTGAACCCCCACTTGATGTCCAGCTGTCAATTTGTACTATCAATTTGGAAGTTCACGCCTAGCTGAACTGAAGCAAACTCGCCCTCCCTGAACGATAGTGAGAACGAATATGCACGTGGGGTATGCTTACGCTTGTTTTGTTGAGACGACGCATCGCCATGAATGAGCTGATGAGCGAATTTAAAGGCATCTCACGGCACGGCGCACGACGCACCCCGGCGCAAATATCAGTTTCAACGAGCGTCCGCTTGAAATGTCATCCGGCGATTGATCGCCGAGAGCGGAGGAAACGATCGCCAATTAAGCGAGTGTGAATTGACCGATCGATCATAGACTAGGGATGAGCGGATGGTTTGGAGTTTGTAGGGGGCAGCTGGTGTAGAATTAATGGTGACACACCATTCGGTACGAGTCGGCGATAGGGGAACGTCGTAGGCCCCCCCCGGATGCCAAACGCGCGCGAGCTTAGCGGAAGCCTTGAACTTTGCCGCGGCGACGACAAAGCGTGAGGGCGAACGTGCGACATGCGGTCTGGCGATTGTTGGGGGCACGATTTGTTCAACATGCAAATTTCTGTATTCATCCTCATCCGTTCGCACGTACCGCTGGGTGCAATGGAAAGGGTAATGTTGATGAGAGTCTATCGTGAAGATGGCGAGAAGTGTATTATGCAGGCTGGAAATTGTTTTCATAGCGTGTTGGACTTTTATTCGATATATTTAACAGCATTTATCCAATAACTTGAATTACAGTTGAATTACAGTCCAATAACTTGAATTACAGTCGTTTCGTTCGTTGAAAAGGTTATAGCGAGAACTTGGTTGTGTTGATCGCGATGCTTGAAATCTTTAAACCCTTTTTCTTAAGCATTCCTTACTAATCGTATTTTGCTTTTTGTTTCTCTTTTTCGTAAATAACAAAAAACGTTTATGATTGATGTTGTAAACTTGGTTCCTTCAGATTGATTGTTTCGTTACATGTTACCGTTTACTTTCAACATGGTGGGTTTTAAATCAAATTTACGTTTAATTCACCACACCTCCACCCATGATGGTGACATTTCTTGACCTTTTCATCAGACTATTGGTATGTGGAAATCCAGTAAATAAAATAATAAATGAATAAATAAATAAAAAAATCATTCCATTTCTGCGAGCCCTGCAGCAGCGAACGATGATAACGATGAATTCGTGGCGCTTTATTATCGGCGCATAAAATCGCAAATTTGCATTGCAAATATGCTTACCGATTTGCAGATAATCCGCTGTTCGGTCGGGCATGACTGTGTCAGCGTGACACTTGCCGAGTGCGCATCAAATCTTACTTATGGCTGCATACCGTTTTGCTATAAATAATTTTCTTCCGTATTATCGCCCGTTGCGGGTAACAGTCGCCACTGCTTAACGCCATTGCCGGCGCATGGGTGGAGACGATGGAGCCGTACGGTTTGGTAAAGGATGAAGGGCTTTCAGAATGATAAAATGTTAAACTCCCGTCTCTTACATCCCCCGGAACTGCCCATGGTGGTGATTCGTTTTGCATCGGAACGAGCGCGAACTATGGGGCGGATGCTGCATCGCATTTACAGTCGCTGCGTGCAAGTGTGCGGGCCGCACAAACTGCATCCACTGTTGCAATGTAAGTGCAAGTACACACTATCTATTGTTCTCGTTCTCTCTCGCTCTTTACGCGAGTGCGCAGCAGTAGTGAGCACGACGAAACGTGCCTCGGGTTGCTGATAATGTTATGCAGTGCGGGAAGCAAATACGCCGATGATCACTCGAGCACCGGGGGACACTTCAGTGAAATTTCTTTCAATTCTAATACATATTTGTAAAAAGCATTCATACCAAAGTAAAACAAAACTGTTTAAAAAAGGAAGGAAAAACAAAACAAAACCTACA
Organism: Anopheles merus; assembly: GCF_017562075.2. NCBI lineage: Eukaryota > Metazoa > Arthropoda > Insecta > Diptera > Culicidae > Anopheles > Anopheles merus. Next base: position 10,438,524 of record NC_054082.1, on the reverse strand, counting down.
ACACAGTTGATCAAAACTAGAAGTAGGACGATGAATAGGCTGAAAGCTGTTTTTTTTTTTTTAATTTTCTGATTTTGATTTCCAATGTAAGCTTTGGAAGTGTAGTGACGTGGTTTTTTGAGAGCCAAACAATATAAGAGATTAATCATTCAAACCATATAACGAATTCGATACTCATTTGCCCCAATGGCGGTATATGGATGTCGTGAATGTCATTCGGCGAACGGGAGGGGATTACACAAATGCAATCATGTGTTGGTCCACGATGGAACTGACAGCTTTTTTCGAGTGAGAAATGTGTTCATACAATTTCCATACACTTGCACCTGTTCCCGATGGGATTGAGCGAAAAATTTGCGTACGTGGTTCACATCTGCCGCCCTAATCTAAGTTGCTATGGCCGGGTGTCACTTGTCATCTCTAGAACCCGGTACATCGGAATCCAATATGTATGTTGTTTTACATCAGGGATGAGTAACTTTCATGAGCGACTTCTTTTTTGTAAATTTTAGTAAAGATTTATGTAAATAACCTAATAAAGCACAAAAGGGCTCAGCTTGTGTCAATTTCATGCTGGAATTAAACTTTGCTTGGAGTATTTTTGGGAAAAATTGAAAAATATAGAAAACTTCCCACAAAATAACCTACCCATGAGAATGCCATCATTCCCAAGTTTTAGATGATAAAGGAACCTGATTTCTACCGATACATTTGTTTTATAGATAAAATTCCACGTCATGATAGTTGTGAACGATGTGAAAGCGTTCGGAAAAGGTTGTTCATCCCTGAGTTAGACTGTTCGGCCACATGTAGAACACATTTATCACTTGTAGTGGGGCTTTGTGTGCCATTCCCTGGCTGACATCACCGGGCGGGGTGTTATGCATCCCGGTGCTGGACAGCATGCTGTTGATCAATTCGCTGTGCAGCTTGGAATTATACATCGCTAGCCCCATTCAATATTGCTGGAAAGTTCATTCAAATGAAACTGCATCGTGAGCGCTTCGGTTGAATTGCATTCATACGCTGATTGGTATCAGTATACCGCTTAGCAAGCGTGTGGTGGTTGTTCTTTTTAACAAGCGCTGTGTTGGATGTGTGTGTGCTTTACAGTTGAAACAGGCCTCTCTTTGATCTGCATCAATGAAGAGATAGGTATGGTGTTTGTCAGCCATGATACTACACGGTCTATAACTTCCAAAGATTTTTGGGTGATTGATGAACTATGTTTTGCATCAGGAATTAGTTAAACTATCTAAATTCTTCTTAAAGTTTCAAAAATCTTATCGCAATTTCCGACAGGTCTGTTGCACAAACAGAGCCAGTTAATGGTATCGGTAGCGATAAGGCATCACACGCCGCTGTCAATAAGCGGGGGATGAGGCGGGCGCCATTAAAGCAAATTGCCGCCAGTTATAGGCTCGTAAAAATAAATCCAATCCCACCCCATGGGCCCGTTCGAGCAAACAACGAAACGCGGCGATCGAGCAGGCACAACAGGCAAGGGCGAACAAAAAAATAACAAACGATACTCTCCCGCATCTCGCACCTCGTGGCCCAGCGTCTCAAAGACACAAACACAGAGTAGCAGGGCAGCACACTATAATCGCTTCATTACGGAAGCCGCGTACCGTTTCCGCACACGTGCACCTCCGAAACCTCCGATGGGCCGTACCGGCGAGCGCACCGTGCACCGTTCATAACGATCGGGGCGAACAATTTTTGCCAGACTGGCCCCCCGATTACCACTCTCATGGGAAGAGGGGGAGCGGCTACGGCCGCCCATACCTCCCGGGGGTGTCATTTTGCGAACAATAAGTAAACGGTCTGGAAACGCATGTGCACACACACACCAACGCATACATACACGAACACACAGCGACAGATTTGGGACACACACAAACAAACCAACACACAGAGGGCGAGCCGAGCCAAGAAACTACGAACGAGCGGGAATCTTCGCCGCGGGAGCAAAATCTGATTGACGGCTGCGACGTCGTGCGGTCGTGCTGCAGGTTCCCCAGTGAACGGGCCCAAGTGCACAGCGGGCAAAATTTTCAAGTGCGGTCACATTATCGCCGGGGCACCAGACCACCACTTAAGATGCTTTGTGATGATTAAGAAAACGATGGCAAAGAGGTGGGCGGTTTGGCGGTTTGGTTTTCTTTCAAGCAAAAGCCGAACTTTTCCCGCGGTGCAGTTGGTAAATGCAGCGCGAGCGAATGAAAGATTTATTAGCCACCACCAACTCCTCGAACGAAAGAAACGGTCGGCTAGGGGAGTTTTTTTTGGAATTGGGTTGCAGCTGAAGCGGAGCGTTATGGACAATGTGGGCGTTTGACATAAGATTGCAATCTTTATGCACGGCCATTGCCGGTCAACGTTGGTTTAAACAAATGGAAGCACGGCTACGGGTTTTTTAAACAAATAACAGTCATTTGGGCGAGCGTTTTTGATGGGGTCGGATGGGGGGAGAAAACCGATGCAATGTCTTCGGGTGTTTCGAGCGTGTGGAAGAGCATTCACGTGCGTTTAATTGTAGCACTTGATGGCGTCAAACTGATGCTTTGGCTTTTGATTTACACACATGCCGTAGCGCTGCAATGCGTAGTGCCTAGTGCTGCAACGCGTTGCATATAAACCTTGCAATAAATGGAATGATTTTGCGTTCCCTCAAGACTTGAAGGGTAAATAAACAAATATCAGTACATCAACAGACGCGATCGGTTTGTTGATGTAACGTTTCAAGGTATCTCATGTACAGCAACTCTCTGTTAATAGTATCGTTTGCCACCAGTAAAACGGTTTCTTTATTTTAATTGGAGGCTCGTGTTCAAAAGCGTACTGAATGTAATGCTTGTTGTCTGTGCTGGTAGCAGTCGTAGTAAAGCAATTACTCCAACGATCAAAGCAATCTTCCACAGTACAGAAAGTGTAACAGCAATGCTTCCAGATCTTATTTATTCTACTTACTACATGGTGCTGGTCTAAAACCCCGAACCGACTCATATAGTTGCCGTAGACCGTAGCTCCAAAGCCACTGACCCGCATCAGGAGCGACCGGCTGCAGCAAATAAGCACATCGTCATCGTTTGCAGCTCCTAAAACCAAGCCCAATCCGTTTCTGTTTCGGACGGTGCAGAGCTTTCCAGCTGCTAGCAACAAATTGGAGCGTGCTCGTGCCGGGCTACCGACAAAAATAACCTATAAAATGAGGGACAGTTATAGAGCGAGAAAGAGAAAGAAAAAGAAAGAGAGATAGAGGTAGAGAGTGAGAGAGAGAGAGAGAGAGAGAGAGCACGAGCAAACCCTTTCCAGGCCGTAACGCAGGATGTGTTGACGTTCAGCGTTGACTTTGTAGCGGGTCAAGGACGGGTCCTTCCCAGTTCCATGGGGCTGGCGTGCTGCAGCACCCAAGGACGTACCGGTGACATTTGGCAGCGTGCTCGGTCTCGCAGCGACTCCCGCCCGGAGGACAAGCTGGAGGTGGAGTTGTTATTTTTGGCTCAACCACCCGGCTAACCCGGCATGAAATTAGACCAACCATGGGGGCTGCCTGGCCCAAACCCAGCCAGCAAACGGTGTCGGGTGGTATAAAGTCACGAACCGATGGGGCCGGGCAGCCCATCATGCAAGCCACGCGCCACACGAAACACGTCCAGCGACGAGAGTTGACAATGCGCTTTGGCACGAAAATCGTGCAAAAGTTCCAATACTTTTGTTTCGTTTTTGCGTCTGCTTCATACAGCTAAACGAGTGCCCTCAGGGTGTAGTTGATTGAGGCGAGTGACGGCATCGGCTCGGCATCGTCAACGGAGTCGTTTGAAATGAGTGGAAGGTTTTTTTTGAATTTTTTTTTTCTAAATTAATTTCTGGTCAATTACTGCTTCATGCCACGTCTGGTTTGCGCGGGTATGTATCACAAGGATAGAGTATGATGCACCATTAAGCAGATGATGCTCGTTAATCTGGTGCTAGTTTAAAAAAGCAAACCCTTAAGGTGAACTCTTCTTCGAGCTGATTAGAATAACATTGAGCAGTGTTGCTCGAAGCAAACGAGCTGTTCCAAATTCGTTGGAGAGGATGAACAAAAAAACAGACCAAAAGCACTTGGAGTACGGAAATTGGATAAGCTAGCTAAAACGGGGGAGCGCCAGCATAGATAATATCATTTCCCGTTTCATGTCACGTCGCTGGTCGGCTGGCGAGGTTGTGGATCAAGCTGATTGATCGAATTCCGCTTAATTAAACCTATTTTCTTCACTCCATTACCTCTAATTAGTTGCGCCAACCAGCTCCCGGTGGGCAACGGGGACGAGCGTAGCACATTAAATCCGTTCCAGCGACACATGGGAATAGCGTCGCGTGAAACAAGCCAAAAAATCGAAACAATCCCACTGAGGAGGATGTTGGCATGCTTCTGGCACACAATAATCATCATCATCATGACGGCCGACAGCAGCCTCACTCATCCTAACCGATTATGATGACCATCAATATCCTCATCGTGTGATTCGTTGTTTTTTTCCTTCTACTCGCTTTTTTCGCCAGAATGGTTTAGGCAAAAAACGTAACACAACAGCTCCATCGAAATCGAAACAGAGACCCTCCGAAGAAACGTAGTTCAATTTATCAGCAGTGTCCGTGAATGCTGGGGTGCTTTTCGCCCAGCCAGGTCCCTAGATACTTTTGGGCCTGTCAGGTTCGAGTTGTGAAAGCATTTTTTGTTGTTGTTCTTGTTGTTGTTGTTCGCTCCTTTGCTGCTGCGTGATCCGCCACAACCTTCCGCAAACGCTTCGGTCCCTGTAGAGCTGAACCGAAATCTGCCGGGAGCCGCTCCAGTGGGACGCTGGAGAGAAGTGGATCTGTATTATCATCGTTTTGTAAGCGCGTGTGTGTGTGTGTGTGTGTGTGTGAGTGTGTGTGTGTGTAAACTTGGTTGCTGAATTTATGTATGCATATTGAACGAAAATCGCTTACGCCGCGTTCATGTGCGAAATTGATTGTCGTCCTTGCCTTGGGAGGGTGATTCGGGCATCTCATATTTTATTTACCGACACGATACCCGACCCAAGCTGATCGGGAGGAGTTTTTGATTACCCTACTTTTTGCCCGCCATCGTTTGCGGCCGGCCCATTGTTATCCCATTCGATAATGTTAAAAGCTTTCGTTTTGCACTGTTTACCGTTCGGGTTTTCGTTGCTTCGATTCTTGCGGTTTTGCCATCAGCTCATTAAAGCGTAAAGATTACCATAAATCTTGGATGGCAAGGGAGCGAAAAAAAACCACACAAACTCCGAAACCAAGCATAGACAGGGGAAACCTTTCGCAAGGGGAGTAAAAAGAAAAATGAAATGGCAAAAGTTGATCTTTGCATTTTTATATGCTTATTTTGAATTTTGAAGAACAGCAAGAGAAGCCGTAGGAAGTGGGTGCCACTCACTCACCACACCCAGCCGCCGTGTGTTAAAATATACTGCAGTCCAACTAGAGTGCACAGAAAGCGTAGAAAGCCCTATTTCTGTGGCTATGTAACGGTGGGTTAAGGCAATGTTTATGTAAATAAACTTTTTCTGTTTTCACAGTAAATCCATTAATGTTTTGGTAAACAGATAATCAAATCAAAGGTCTCTGAACGGATCGTTAGCTTGTGTAGATATGTGTAAAATATTGCGCTTCATGTTTGGTTTGATCTTTTACGCTTTGTTTGATAATTTTATAATGGAAAAAATAGAATGTTTTTGTTCTTTTTTTATTAAACTCAACTTTTCAAACACCCAAGGATTACTTGTTTATTGATTATCACTATAGAATTGTTTTGTTATTTTAGGTTTCAATTATGTCGACCAGTTTTTTAAGGATTTTTTTTAACCGTACGAGTACAAAACATATGTTACATTTATAACGCTCAGCATTTTGTGGTTCTGTGCAAAAAAAGTTAACCATTCCTGCTCACAAAATTTCAATCATGTTAATGTGAAGCAAAGCTACCAAGCGCCGGGAGATTGAGCACGGGGGAATGCAATTTTGAAATATGATTTTTACGACACCGGCCACGATCAAATACCGTCCGACAACCGTTCGTCGTGGTTGAATAGGGTTGCTTGGATGTGGTGTGGAGCTGGGGGTAGATGTTATTTTTCATTACTCACAGCAACCACCATCGGGAAAGATGTACGCGATATGTGAAAATGTGTGCGTATGTTGCGAGCATTCGAGTGTGCGTAGCCGAGCTGGAAAGTGGTTGAACCGGATGGAAGGGGTATCGCTCCCGATGGAAAAAACGAACTGATTTCATCAATATGATACAGCATCGCTAACAAACTTTTACATTTGCACCCAGTCCATGTGTGTGAAGCTAACATTGAAAGCAGCTGGCCAGAATTATGAAGATTAAATTACGGAGCTTATTGTGGGTGTGTGCAGGAGGGTAAACACATACCCACACAATCTAGCGAAGGCAGTCCAGCAGAAGGGGGAACTTGTGTTATTGATGCGAGTGATTTTTTGTCGGTACTGTTGCTTGTTCTTCTTCTATGGTTTATGTTTTCTTACGCTGGCAGCCCAAACCTGAATTGAGCCATGTTGTGGGGGCGTGAGCAGATTGTGCTTGAGAAAAATGGTGATTTTGAGCGTAAAAGTCTGCGAAAAGTGTGCGTTCCGTCAGTACCCTGTGCCCGTTTTCGTTGGTAACTTTCACACTTGAGAGGAAAGTTTGTGTAATCCTATTACAAAACACACACACACACGCTCACGTATCCGAACACTCCAGGACGTGACTGAGGGGTGACCGCTACGGTGGACGGAGCGCATCATCGTAACTCCTTCGGGAAAGTCAGTAACCGTTACAAATCAAATTTGGTGTACGATCTTTTGCCGTTTGCAGCGAGGCCACACAGCAACCCGTTTCGTCTTTATTCAGCTCACTTTTCGTTTGCGAAAGAAAAACTTCGCGAGAGACTCGAGATGCGTGCG